>NW_012114364.1:8119627-8147709 GCF_000951035.1 Colobus angolensis palliatus | reverse complement strand
GAGCTTCTGCACAGCAAAAGAAACTACCATCAGAGTGAACAGGCAACCTACAAAATGGGAGAAAATTTTTGCAATCTACTCATCTGACAAAGGGTTAATAGCCAGTACTTTTTTTAATGAAAAAGGAGAATCTTGCTGAGTCTTCTGAAATGACATTTTAACATCTTTCTTTCGATGCAGACTTTGATGATTATTTATTGTTCCTTTATTTCATAAATAGACATTTTTTTACTTGTAAAATATCAAACTACCAAAATTCCAGAGAATACTTCAAACAATTTCTGAATACCTAAGATTTATCTTTATTGTTTATTTAAACCTTTGGGCCAGCCATTTTCTTCCTGTTTTAGGGAATCTTTTATTTCTATCCTCCTGCCTGAGCTCCAGATTTTTTAAAAAAATTTGTTCTAAAGTGTATGAGTAGATTACTGGGGCATAAAAGGTTACCATAATGCTTAACGTCAGATGTCTTCTGCTCTTCTTATTTTAAAGCATTATTGAAGACTTTTACATCAAAACTAGGATGAAAACATTAAAAAGTGGTTGTACAAATGAATTATAAATAACGTTTTTTCTTCTGATTGTGTTTGAAAACTATAAATTCAGGTAAATAATATTTATCTCAATATATATGTTTTAGTCATATAGATATTTAAAGATCACTGAATTTAACAGAAATACATCACTTCTGGTTTTGTTATTTTAATTATAATATGATTATTTTATGATATATCAAAAATGGATTAGAATTAATCTCTATAAAATTTTAAACTAGAAAATTTTAAGCATATAGCTCTTCAAAATTAGATTTGTGTATCCAATATACAAAACTTGGATGATTGTAATTTATTCATAGGATGATTTCTAACCATCAGTGGGAGCACCCTTCATTTATTAAAGCAATTCATTTAATGAATTCTCAACAAATTCTGCCTTGGGCTGGATATACATAATTTGTATCCAGTGAAAATTAGATATCTTCATATCAGGAAGCATTTTACCTAAAAATAAAAGACAATGTTGGCTTTATACTACTGTTATTTTTTCTGATTCTTTTCATTATTTTAGATGAATTTCATTATGGTCCTGTTCCAGGTTGTTCACATTAAAACCTATTTCAATCAACATGATTTTTTTTTTTTTTTGAAATAGAGTCTTGCTGTCACCCAGACTGGAATGCAATAACACAGTCTCTTCTCAGTGCAACCTCCACCTCCTGGGTTCAAGCGATTCTGCTGCCTCCGCCTCCTGAGCAACTGGGATTACAGGCACGTGCCACCACACCCGGCTCATTTTTTCTATTTTTAGTATAGATAGGGTTTCACCATGTTGACCAGGCTGATCATGAACTCCTGACCTCAGGTGATCCACCCGCCTCACCTTCCCAAAGTGCTGGGATTACAGGTGTGAGCCACCGTGCCCAGCCAATATGATTTTTCTTTCATACTTGTTCTACTTTATTGACATGAGCATGTTGCTAAATGCAAGTCAAGCTCTAACACTTAATAGTTATGTAAACTTGGGGACAATATATTTTTTTTTTTGTATCAGTTTGGGTAATATTTAGGTATATACCTATGACAAAGACTGTTAACTCTAACCTAATATTTGTTTTCCTCCTGATTTAGAATAAGATAACATTTGAAATAACTCCAATTTCCTTTGTGATGACCTATGGCTGAGTATATTATGGCTTTTGAGATATAGGAAAAAGGATTCCCCCTTTTCTTTTTCTGATTGGTTAAAATGTAGATGTAAAGTCTGGAGCATACAAATACACCTTGAGGGGACTTGGAGAATATAAACTCCGCAGGGTGGAATAAAATAATAGAAAGTTATGCCATGGAAGACTTTGTGGAATACAGTCTCAATACAAGCTCTGAACTAATTATTCCTCCCTAAAAATAGTAGTAAACTGAAACCATTATATTTTCTTTTCAGATCTCCTTCTTCATTTTTTATAAATTTCTCAATTATCTGTATAAGAATAAATATTTATAGAGCGAGATTCTTGATCCAGGTTCCTATAATTAAATCTTGTTTTTAACACTTAATAATAGCTGTGTAAACTTGGGCAAGACGTTTTGCCTATTTGCGTCTTGGTTTTCTCAATGGAAAAATAAAGATACAAATAATACCTATCTTACTGGGTTTCCATAAACCCTTAAAATGGTACTTTATACAAATTAATTGATACATGATTATTGTTATTCAGCAGTTGTTTTTCAAATATATTTGTATAAAAGATCATGAAATTAAAGCATAAAGACTATGTAGATAACATGTAATTTTTATATGTTCTATGTTTCTTTCCATTTATTTAATAATTCAAAGAATACTTATTCAATATTTAATATATAACAAATGTATTAAACCGAGAATTAAATTAGAAAAAATAATTACTTTATACTACATATTTTCTTGATTATTCTGCAAAAATATTGAGTGTTTTTGTTTCTTTTTTTTTTTTTGCTTATTAGTATGTTCTAAATTTTCTACAGTGAACATATATTATACATGTAGTACAATATTAAAACATTCTGATTATATTTTAGACAAATGTATAGTCAACTACATGGAAATTAATGCATTAAAATGGTTATTTAATTCTTAGGTTGTTTTTGTCACCACATGTTTAGGCCAGGAATAATCTACTTGGCTACATATTACATTTACAAGTAACATAGAAAACTTTAGGCAATATGAAAAGTGATAATATTCTGTAATTTTTTAAGATAAAAGATTTCCTGTTTTGCTGAATCATGGCCTATTTGGAACTTTTGTTCTGTTATTTCCCAAACACAAGCTGTGTTAGAGGTGTGGTCTTTTCACTCCTTCCCCAAGGACATGCTGCGCTTATCACACACCTCATTTCATCCCATTATTCTACCAAGCCATCTTGAGATATGTCTTTGTTTGTTTTGCTTTTTTAAAATTCATTTTATGTCTGTGGTAGAACTTTAACAAAAATATGTATCTATTTTTGTTTTTAATAAAATTGTCTTAAAATATAGATACAATGCATTATGCTAAAGTAATATATTCCTAAAAATATATTAAAATGATGTTGACATTATCAACAATTAGCTCTAGGCTTTTAAACTTAGTGTTACGAAACAATTAGTGCTTCCCATGTTATAGACCCATTGTGATCATATTTACATGAGAACACAAATCCTATTTTATTTGAAGTATACATTCCTACTGTAATACATATGATCACAAGTTGAACTACAGGATAAAGAGAAAATAAAGTGATTTGACAATATGGTTATATTTTTCCCTTATACGTTAAAAGTGGTCCAAAAACGTTATTGGCAATCTATGGCAACACTCTTGTAAAAGAAACAAAGAGAAAGGTAATATAAAGTTGGTGTTTCAAGATACAAAAGAAAGCAAACACAGCCGTGTTCTGTACATGTTCATGGGTAAGTTCATTTGCTTTCTCTCCCTTTCTGTTTTTCTTTTTCTCTTTATTAAACTAAAGTTTTAAAACATGTTCCTTTCTTGGTGTTCAAAAGTAAAAGGGGAAAAAACAGATGGCACTATGAATAAATTAACTAAAGAATGGAATCTTCAAAGAAAAAAAAAAATAAACCTATTCAACATTTACACTGTTAAAAAAAGAAAAAAAGGAAGAGGGTAACTTCCTGGGTTAAAATGGAGTCAGTTTCTTTCCACTTTCGTCCAAAATATTCCCAGAACATGAACACATTAAATTTATTTAAAGTGCAATATCTAAGACCAATAGAAACTAATAGAAATTGCGTTAAATATCAATTAATATAAATTACAGTTATAAACACCATCAATAGCAGACTGTCTCTCCACCTCATGAGACTTGGTGCCATGAGTGGTTTTTGTTGCTGTTTGTTTGTTTGTTTTCTACTCTCTGCTCTTGATAGAAAAATCAGAGTTTGTGCCAAACAGAAAACTTGGGAATCATCTTTCTTCTCTCTCCTGCTGCTACCTTTTTAAAGTAAACATTTGTTCTAGGTGACTGTTTCCTAATCTTGCCTCTCCAACATTACTTGACATCTTTTCAAAAACTGCAACTTCTACCAATTAATGTGGCAGGAAATATCAAGTGTTTGGTAATACCATATTGGTTCCTGAAAGGTGTAAAATTTAACAATAAAGTTCTTTAGACGAGTAAGAGGCTGAAAAGTCTGGACAATGTGCGGTCAAGGTTGTATGAACTTTCATTTACTACCTTTCAGTGCTTGAGACCCAGGCAATGGGGACAGGAGAATAATCATATTTGGTGCAACAGATACTCTGGCAGTTGAACTGAGAAGATGCATATTACATTGCTTTTCACATGTAGTTCTGAGAGGGACTTCATCACCACCTAAGTGCACAATGAACCCAAAATCAAGCTAGCAAGCAAAAAAAGCTTAATTAACTCTTCTATTTGGCAGATGAACAGATGAGGTTTCTCCTGGATAAAAACAAGTAATAATAAGTAAAGGAAACTTAACAGACTTATGATAAAACATAGAAAATAAGCAGACAAATATCCAGAGACTCAAGAGAGACTGCTTTACTAGGCTGTAGGTTCAACAGGCATCCCCAGCTCCAAAAGCGCTGGGTATCCAGGACAGAATGAGTGTGCATAAATTATGTAACGATTTGTAATGATGGTGTGGTGATGGAAAGTATGTGATTAAAGTAAAATATAAAACTTAGCACATGTGGAAAATAAGAAAAAGAGAGAAATTGTAGATGAAATGACTCAATCCTTGGTGTCTTAGAGAATGATGCTACCAAAAATCCAAATGTGACTAACAAAATAAGATGTGAAGGGAAAATGTGCTTTATAATATAAATACAAAGCAATAGATACTATTTCTTTGCTTAGATGTTGATAAAATTATGTTATCTGATTTAAAAAGAGCAACAAATAATGGCTTGTTGGATAGTTTTGTTTGAAAATTTTGGCAATACTTTATTACAGGGAAAAAATTGTTAGACAATGGTTTAGCATCTTGATATAAGAAAATGGCCTCTAAGAGTAAGATGCAAAATTTCATACTAAGAGGAAAGGTTGATTTCAACAAAAAATTTAAGAATGAGAAACTTGGTATAAAGGACTGGAAGCTGATCTTTGAGCCTGATTGATCATACATTTCTCTTAAATTGTCACATTTGCCACTGCAAAACTGAATCCCAATATTCATTCACATTTAAAAATAATAATATAAAATAACAATAAATCATTATGAACCTGAAGGGCAAAAATGTGCATGTTCTTTGATTATAATTTGTGTATTTTTAATTATACATATTTTAATCATATAACTTATCTCTTCAATCCTATCAGGCAGATTAATCACAAGCAATTATCTTATCTTTAAATATAGTGGTGTAAAGATCCAGGTTTTAATATCTTCCACAAAAATAGGGAACTTTTATGAAAATGTATTTAAGTTGATCATTACTTCTGAGCAGAAATAATCCTTCTTTTATAAAAATTTTCAAAAAGAAACAGAATGGGATACAAGTAGCTGTAGGCAATATAGCCCACAAGGATTGGTGGCTCAAGCCTGTAATCCCAGCACTTTGGGAGGCCGAGACGGGTGGATCACGAGGTAAGGAGATCGAGACCATCCTGGCTAACACGGTGAAACCCCGTCTGTACTAAACAATACAAAAAACTAGCTGGGCGAGGTGGCGGGCGCCTGTAGTCCCAGCTACTCGGGAGGCTGAGGCAGGAGAATGGCGTAAACCTGGGAGGCGGAGCGTGCAGTGAGCTGAGACCCGGCCACTGCACTCCAGCCTGGGCGACAGAGCGAGACTCCGTCTCAAAAAAAAAAAAAAAAGAAACTTACGAACTTGCGTCGTAGTATAATACACATTTTGAATGTGACTACGTGAACAGAAAACATCACTGTAGGTACCGTAATCTTTCTCTTCTTAAAGAAAAGAAGCCAAACCTCTTTTTTATGTTCTTTACTGTATGGTTTTAAAAATCCCAGTGAAACTGTAACATATAATTCCGTATTTGTCAGCTTTTTATTTCTGCTAGTAGTATGTATAAACTTGGTTTAGATTTAGTAGGTATAGATAATATGACATGTTAAATAATACAGTCTATAGAAATGTATGAATTTTGCACAATGAGTGTTTATGATCCTAAGAACTCGTAGCCTATACACATCCGAAAAATTGCTGCGGCACCCGAAATGCCAGTAGTAGAACCTATGGCTCTATGTTTTTAAATCACAGGTAATTATTGAAATTAGAGACTTTATCTGTTTAATTCACTTCTCTATTCCTATGACCTAAAATAATACAATAATATGACAAGTGCGCGTTCAATATTTATTAAGTGAATGATTTTTCTAATCACTAAATATACTGCCTGGCAAAACATAGATCCACATAAGTAATAAATATTATCATTTCAAAAGTTCTGATCACTAAGCAATCCACTAATACGAATCAGAAGTTCTCAGTTCAATGAAAATATAGAATGTTGATCAATATAGAATAAATATTACATCTAGTGGAAAGGAAAATGAATATGTTTTTAGTACCTCTGGTTTAGAATTTCATGTTTATGGAGTTATAAGTTAGAGTAAAACTGGGAGAGAGAATTTACATAGAAGTTTGAAAAGGAAATTTTATTTTAAAGGATTATGAACTAAAAGAGGGAACTGGAGTAATGAGCAATTGACCAGTAAGAAATAAAGAGAACACTAATGAAAATCAAAACTGCAGGTGTAAAGAGTAGCCACTGTCACAAGGAAGCATCCCCAAGTACTGATACTCAGACTTTGTTAAAAACCCACCCCCACCTCACCAGTGTGGCTCACTGAATGTAGGGGGTTTAGGGAAAATCCAGAGGGGTTTTGTTAGGTTTTAGTGATGAGGGAAAGGGATTTCAAGATTGTCATTTGTTTTTCTGTTTTGGGCAACTAGTTAATTCTAGCAACTAATTGAGGTAGGAAATAGACTGAGCTGGAAGGAAACCAGGTGGGTACACTTTGTAACTCCTAATTTTGCGAAGCTATTCTTACTTAATTGGAGGTGTCTCTTCTGTTACAGTGAAGTTACCCTCTTCCTGTTGATTGCTAGTTCCCCAGTTTCTACCTTGGCACACACTCTCTCAACCCTAATTTAGAATTTGGCCTCTAAAATTATTTCTGTGCTTTGCCATGTCACTATATTTTCCACCATTAAGAACATCTTTCATCAGGGAACAAAGTACATAATAGAACCATATGAAAAATGCCTTGGATTCCACATGCCTATCCAACTCAAGCTACCACATATTTTTTCCATTCCCAGGAAAAGTTTTCACAACTGTTATCCATAAACTTAGACCTACACTTTTCACCACTTTATACTGTTCTCAAACTATTCAAATTGGGCTTTCTTCTTTCCTCTCAATTGAGAAGATCTTGTTGAGGTTTCCTTTCTTCTGTTCTCATCTCTTTTCTTTTCTTGCTACACTCTTAACTATGGTGGACTTATCCAAGATCACTGTTCTAAAAAGTCATTTATTTGCTTATAATCATTTGTCATTTCTTTGCATGAGATTTATTATTACCTAATATTTTATTTCAAAATTACTTGGTTATTTATTTATTAATGCCTTTTTTTTTCTGAGAATGTATTATAAAAGACAAGTAGAAAATCTGTTTTATTCTCCATTGCATCCCAGCACTAAAAGATATGAACTAGCACAGAGCAGGTAGGTGTTCAGTACATTTTTCTAAAAATTAAAAAAATATGTATTGCATAACATTTCCAATTTCTTCCCAGCGATATTAAAAGAAAGAGCAAATTTCAAAGCACAATCTAAAGCCCTATATTGTATAACATATACCAGTCTCTTTAGCTCATCTCCATATATTGTTCTACCCCGTTGAGTACTTCCCACTGGCCTTATTTGCGATGCTTAACACACTAAATGAATTCACACTGAATATTTGCTGGATGTGTTAGTCAGGGTTTTCTAGCAAGATAGGACTAATAGCGTAGATGTATATAAGAAGTGGAGTTTATTAAGGAGTACTGACTAACAGGATCACAAGGTGAAAGCCCACAATAGGCCATCTGTAAGCTGAGGAGCAAGGAAGCCAGTCTGAGTCCCAAAACCTCAAAAGTAGAGAAGCTGACAGTGCAACCTTCAGTCTGTGGCCAAAGGCCTGAAAGCCCCTAGCAAATCACTGGTGTAAGTCCAAGAGTCCAAAAGCTGAAGAACCTGGAGTCTGATGTTTAAGGGCAGGAAGCTTCCAGCATGGGAGATAGATGAAGGCTGGAAGACTCAGCAAGTCTGGTCTTTCCAACTTCTTCTTGCCTGCTTTATTCTAGTCACACTGGCAGCTGATTAGGTGATGCCTACCCAGATTGAGGTGGGTTCTGCTTCTCCCAGTCCACTAACTCAAATGCTAATCTCCTTTGCCAGCACCTTCACATACACACCCAATAACAATACCCTGTATCCTTCAATCCAATCAAGTTGACACTCAATATTAACCATCACACTGGGATTACTATTCTGTTACATCAATGATGGCTGCCTTCTAATGATCAGCTAAAAAATGTCCTGTGTTATTCTCAACAATATCTTAGATCCTCTCAGGCACATTATACAAATTCAACAAATATTATTTGAATGAATTAATTATTAAGTATATGAATTTATTAGACTCTTAAATAAGCAGATATAGAATAAGTAATAAACTTGGAAAGAAAGTTCTGAGAAACCAATTTTGGCGGTCCTGGAAACCAAAAAACAAGTGTTTCTCAATGTGAAGGAAGTACTTAACTACCGTGATTTAAAATATATCCGGTGCATTGATTGCCTAGACCAACATTCTGAAATGTTTTTTGTTTGTTTGTTTGTTGTCTTGTGGTACTTTTATAGCTTGAGGTCTTAAATGTACGTCTTTAATAAATTTTGAATTAATTTTTGTAAATGATGATAAGTAGTGGTCTCATTTCTTTCTTCTGCATATGGTATCTAGTTTTTCCAGCACAATTTATTGAAGAGTGTGATATTTCCCCAGTGTATGTTCTGGACACAACTGTTAAAATCCGTTGGCTGTAAATACGTGAATTTATTTCTGGGCTCCATTGCTCTGTGCATCTGTTTTATACCAATATCAAGCTGTTTTGCTTACTATTGCTTTAAGGTATATTTTGAAATTATGAAGTGTGATGCCTCCAGCTTTGTTCTTTTTGCTGAGTATTGATTTGGCTGCTTGGAAACTTTTTTGATTTTATACTTTTTATAAACCACTGTTTTTGTTGGCTCTGATAGGTTTTGGCATGTTGTGTTTCAATTTTCATTTGTTTCTGTATATTTTACAAAATTTGTCTTAATTTCTTCATTGACTCAATTATTATTCAGGAACCTGTTGTTTAATTCCCACTTATTCATATGGTTTCAAAAGTTCTTGTTATTATTTGTTTCTAGTTTTCTTCCATTGTAGTCTAAGAAAACACTTGATATGATTTTTATGTTTTTTCACATGTTAAATCTTGCTTTGTGACTTAATGAATGGTCTGTCCTGGAGAATATTCCATGTTTTAATGAGAAGAACTTGTAATTCCATATACTGTCGAGAAGAACTTGTAATTTTAGAATATTTGTAATTCTGCTGTGAATTACTAACCAATGGATTAGACATTTTATGAGCTTTTTAAAACTCGAATCTACTTACAATCTGTAATTCAATGAAAGAATACAGAGAAACATTTTTTCTCAAATTCCATTTCCAGAGGGAAGAACACCCAAAAGTAAAGCTATCTTGCCCCTTTTTTCTGCTTATTCACCCACCCAGTCCCAAATTAGGAGTGAATTATCTGAATGGTAAATAGTGAACAGAAATTAGTAATGTGTTCTGCAAATTCTTCCTTTTCCCCTCTCTTTATGCATACGTGCCTTCAGAGAGCACATTAACTATTTTACTTCCCCCAGTATCCTCTTTCTGAGAGGAAAGTGTTTTTTTTTTGGTACTGCCTGGATTTGGGTGGTTGCATACTACTGTTTAATTAAAGAATATAGTCATAGTGTTTGGACATCAAGTGTACATAATCCACAAGTTCTATATTTTGGTATTTGATCTCTACTCATGTATCTCTCAACTAATTTAGAATATAGGAAAGAAACTAAATATGTTGCATATACTGAGCTGTCAATCTTCAACACTTACTAAACTCTGTAACACAGCCATTTTAAAATCTGATTTAAAAAGTGTAATCAGAAGATAAGTAAAATATTGATTCAAGTGAGGCTCTAAACATATATTCCCTCATCCACTCTGAGTTTATAAAATGCATAGGACAGAAATATACATGGACATAAACACATACACATATATATGCACACATACACATACATACATGCATACATTTATTGATTGAGCTATCTACTATATATATGTGTGTGTATATATATATATATAAATTTACAGTGTGTGTGTGTGTATATATATACACACACACATACATATTTTGAGACAGAATCTTGCTCTGTCACCCAGGCTGAAATGCAGTGGCATGATCTAGGATGACTGCAACTTCTGCCTCCTGGGTTTAAGTGATTGTCATGCCTCAACCTCCTGAGTACCTGGGATTACAGGTGTGTGTCACCACACCTGGCTAATTTTTGCCTTTTTAGTAGAGATGGAGTTTCACTATGTTGGCCAAGCTAGTCTCAAACTCCTGGCCTCAAGTTATCCACTTACCTGGCCTCTCAAAGTGCTGGTAAAACAGGCAGGAGCCACTGTGCCCAGCCAACAATTTAGAATTGTAAAGCAGACTTTAAGAATTAGACCCTTTATTCAAGAGCTCCTAAGAAAGAAACAGTAGTCAAAAGCAATAAATAGTGGGGGATAATGCACTAGAGAGAAAGAGCAATGGCAAAGTTGGCTGGTGATAAGCAGGCAGGAGATTCCTGTCCCAGAGGATGTGACACCGGCTCAGTCCAGCAGCAGTTGAACTTCCCCTCCTAATTCAGTCAATGAGTTCATCCTCCCTGAAGTAAAATCTGACAGCATCATATTCCTCTATACACACAAAATAGCTGTGGTAAATATATATAGGATTCAGTTAACATACAGAAAATGAGCAACACAACAGTAAGAATGGAATCAAGAATAACCAAATTTTTAAAGGCAAGCAACATTTTAAGAGACAAGAACGAAACACATATCAAACCACTGGCACAAAGGCAAAAGAATGCTCATAAAAAATGTTTGGATTGTTTTATTTTAACTAAGAATGACAAAAAGACATTACCAGAAATTAATTTGCTATAGAGAAACCCAAATTAATTAACTAGAAACAGAATTGTGTAAATTATTAATAAAAATTCATATTCTTTACAAACACAAGTTAATCAACAAATTTGTTGCAATTGTGATTACAAAAGAAAGGAGAAAGCATACACTAGTAAGCCTGGGGACAAAAGAGTGTATAACTGAAGCTTTAAGGAAGAGAGATAAAAATAACAAGTCAATATTGCATTCAACTTAATAGCAATAAATTTGACAGCATAGGCAAAATAGTCACTCTTCTGAGGAAAAAAAATGCACTTTTCTAAAACTGGCTCAGAAGCAAGCATAGGCCATTAAGAGATCAATACCTGCAGGAGATATGTAAAGGTAGTGCATTTTCTACCTATAAAGAGAAAGATAGTGCCAAGGCAGTTTTAGAAAAAAATTTAGCAGTCATTCAAGACAGAGATCATTCTCATATTCATAAAACATTTTGAAGGTGGGAAAGAGAGACTTATCCAAACAATTTACAAAACTTACAGAGTCTTGGTTTAAATTTATATTTTAAAAAAAGAGTATCAGTGAGAAAATTGATAAACCAGTAAACAAATAAATCTGTTGGCCAGTTCATCATGATCAGAAATGCAAATGTTTGCAAGAATAATTAACATTTGCATGAAGAAATGAATGTTTGCAAAAGTAACAAAATATTAAAATGGAGTAATAGTATATTAATAAAATATATCATGATCACGTAGAATTTATTTCAGGATGACAAGGGTAATGTAACAATAATAAATATCAAAATGTAATCTTTGTCAATTTCATTAATTCTACCAGCAGTGTCCTAAGTTCAAGTTGATGATCAGACTCTTAAAACAGGATAGGAATCAGGCAGCGCTAAGCTTACTTAGCTTTAAAAGGAAATAGTGAAACTTGCAATAGGAGAGCAAAGGTATCAGGATTTCCAGCACAGCTGTTCATGTCCCACTGATCATATATGGGATATTCAATGTTATGAGAGATGAAGTAAGTTTATGTATATAGCTTAAGGAATCCAAATAATTCTGTCCCTTCACCTTTTTTATTTAACTAATCAGGCATATATAACTAACAGTCACATAACCACCTCAGGGATATGTGACAATAAATCATTTTCTGATGCAACTGCTTAATCTCAAAACCTGTTACTTAACATACAATAAACAATCTTGACAATGAAATTTATGTAACTGGTCTAGGATATATTCTATAACTATATTACAATTTATCTGGTATCTGGCATGAATATCCCCTTAAAAATTTGACTTAATAATGCAATAAAATTTTAATTAAATCATCATATGTCACTAAACATACTGTGCTATTTCTTGTATTTTTTTCTTAAAAGTAAGTATACTTGGTATGTGTGAAACCTACTCTTTCTGATAAATTATATTATTATTCTGAACTCAAGACCACTATTAGTAGTAGAGCAGAGAAGATATTGTAATGTGACAAATAAATTTACATGAATAATTTAATAGAATTTAACACACATTTATATTAAAGTCTTACATAATTAGAAACAAACAAACCACAAAATTTAAAAGACAGATATGAGATACACACAGTACCACTATACTTTATGGTTAAATATTAAAAGCATCACAAGTAACAGAAGGGTTTGACCAAGCTCTCTTACTATTTAGTATTAAACTGGAGATTGTAGTTAGTGCAGTTAAATAAAAAGAAGACCTGTAAGCAGAAATAACTTTATGGAACAATCAAATATGTCATAATAGGGTTTGAGGAGATTCCATGAGTAGAATGTGATCATGTAGGTGTTTTTTGCTCAAGGACACTCTTGCAGAACTAATTGGATGAATGGGAATATTTATGCAATGTACACATGTGGACTAAAACTAATACATAGATTGAGCAGGGTTGTATGACACAAGGTCAATATGCTAATTGCATTTCTATATGAACAATAAACAATTGAAAGAAAAATTTAAAAAAATGTTAAATGTATTATTAAATGCATAATTCTTAGGAATGAATTTGATGTGTCATATTTAAATCCTCTACATCAAATGCTACAATAATTACATTAAAGAAGATGTATATGAATGAGGAAAGATACTGCAGTCATGAATTGGAAGACTTGTTGTTATGTAAACTTATACTGTCCAAATCAAAATTACTGTACACTTTTTTTCTTGCAGAAACTGATGGACTGATTCTAAAATTTATTTGGAAATGAAAAGTGTTGAAATAGTCTAAATATTATTTAAAAAGAAGAGTTGGTAAATACGCATTTTCTGATTTTAAAACAGTAAAAATCTATAAAAATCAAGAAAGCATAATATTAGTATAAAGATAGACAGGTAAAGTAATGGAACAGAATAGAATCCGGAAGACTCATACATATATGGTCACATTATTTTCTTCAAAGGCTCCAAAAAAGTTCAACTGAGGGAAAGAAATCTCTTGAAAAAATTGTTTTCTGGTAACTATACAAATATAGAAAAAAGATTGATCCTAGACTTAATTTAAAAACCTAAAATTATAAAGACTTACAAGATAATCTTAGATACATATTTTGATATCCTAGTTATATTAGAGTGTTTTGCATTACTATAAATACCTGAGGCTGGGAAATTTACAAAGAAGACAGGTTTAATTGGCTCACGGTTCTGCAGGCTTTAAAGGAAACATGCTGCTGGTATCTGCTTCTAGTGAGACCTCAGGAAATGTATAATCGTAAGTATAATCAATGTATAATTGAATGTATAATCAAAATGGCAACAGGGAGCCATCAAGTTACAGGAGAACAGGAGGAAGAGAGGGAGAAAGGAAAGGTTCCAAACTGTTAAACAGTCAGATTTCTTGTGAACTAACTGAGTGAAGACTCACTTATCATGGAGGGGATAGTGCCAAACCATTCATGAAGGATCTGCCACCAGGATCCAATCACTTACTACCAGGCTGTACTTCAAACATTGGAATCTCATTTCAACATGAGATTTGGTGGAGACAAATTCCAAACAATATCACTTGTGGTAGAAAATAATTTTTTTTAGACAGAATAAAAAAAACCACTAATTATAAAGGAATAAAAGTGACATACTGGATTTTAACAATGTAAAACATTTCTTCACATCAAAGAAATAATTTTTACAAATGAAAAGACAAGACATAGAGAAAGTATTTGCATGTATGTATAGAAAATTAACATATTGAATATAAAAATAACCACTACAGATCAATAATTAAAAGACAATGTAATAAAATACTGGTGAAAAAATCTGAATATATATTTTATAAAAAAAGATAGTCAAATGGCCTATTAGTCCATAAAAACGCTGTCAAGGTCATTAGCCATCAAGGAAATGCAACATGAAACCGCAGTGAAATGTGATAATTATTCATTAGAATGGCTGAAATTAAACAACTGACAACACAAAATGTTGCTAAAGATATGGGACAATTAGAATATTCATATCTAGCTTGTTGGGATGTAAAACAGCAAAACAACTCTGGAAAACAGTTCGAAAATTTCACACAAATTTCTTTTTAAATTTGGATATATTTATGGAGTAAAAGTATAATTGTGTTGCATGCATAGATTGCATAGTGGTATACTAAGGGCATTTAGGGTATCCCTCACCTGAATAACATACATTATATTCATAGCAATTTATCGTCGTCCACCCTTCCCACTCCTTCACCATTTTGAATCTCCATTGTCTATCATTTTACACTCTACTTCCATGTGTACACATTATTTAGCTCCCGCTTGTGAGAACATGAGATATTTGTCTTTCTGTGTCTGACTTTTTTCCCGTTCCATCCCTGTTGCTGCAAAATACATGATTTTATTCTTTTTCATGGTTGAATTGTATTCCATTGTGTATATTATTCCATTTTATATATTATAATTTATTTATTCAATCATCCATTGATGGACACTTAACTTGTTTCCATATATTTGCTATTTTGAGTAGTGCTGTAATAAACATATGAATCCAGGTGTATTTTTAATAATACATTTTATTTTCTTTTGGGCAGATTCCCAGTAGTGAGATTGCTAGATTGAACAATAGTTTTATTTTTAGTTCTTTGAGAAATCTCCATACTCTTTTCCATAGAGGTTTTACTAACTTACATTGCTATCAACAGTGTGTAAGAGTTTCCTTTTTTCCACATCATGCCCATATATAAATTTCTTATATGGCTTTCCTAAATATTTATCAAACAGAAATAAAAGCATATCTTCAATAAAGACTTGCATAAGAATGTTAAATATTAGCTTACTTTACAATACCCCAAATTTGGAAACAACCAACAGGAGAAGGGATAAACTGCTCATGGAATACCACTCAGCCATATAAAGAATGAGCTACTGACACATGCAGGAACACTGATTAATCTCACAGGTATAATGCTGAACCCAATCAAAAGAGTTATGTAGTATGATTCTATTTATATGAAATTCAAAAAAAATACATATACTACATATGCTATTTACAGTCAAAATATAGTTTGCCTTGGGGAGCAGATATTGCCTTTAACTAGAAAGAGTCATGAGGGAACTTTCTGGGATGCTGAAAGTGTCTTTACTTTGACTGTGATGGCAATAACTAAGTATACATTCCTCAAGTTTCTTGAAACTGTAGAAGTAAGATCTTAACATTTCATTGTATATAAACTATATCTCTCTATTAAAATAAACACCATTAAAGTAATTGAGGATTGAAGACCCAAAATGTATTAGAAAAATAGGCCAAAAACATAGATGGTCATGGTTGATACTAAAATAAATGTGAAGTTGCAAACAACCTCACTTATAGTAAGAAAAATGTAAAATAAAATCACAATATGTATTTTTCACCTTTTAGATAGTCAAGTTTCAAAAGCCTGACCACGCATTTTTCTGACAAGACTGGAAGAGTAAACTTTCATATGTCACTGGTGAGAGTGAACATTGGTATAATCCTTATGGAGAAATTTTGGAAAAATTTTATGAAACTACATTTGCTTTTAGTCATTGGTCTAGCAATTTTACTTCTCGAAATTTATTCTAAAAATAAACTACACTAAGGACAATAACAACAATAAAAACTTATGCACAAATTTATTTATAGGAGCAATTTTGCTACAAATATCCTGAAAATCATCTAGCAGGATACATAGGTTATTGACTGGAAAAATAGTTACATCTATGCATTTGAACAGTATGCAGCTATAAAGAATTAAGAAAAATCTTTGTGAACTTATATAAAAAGATTTTCAGGCTATAATATTAAGTTAACAAATAAAGTAAGACAGCTTATATGATATGCTTTTTATTAAAAATGAAAATGAAACTATATTTTAAAGTAGTTGTTTATACACAAACAATGGGCTTTGGAAACTAATAAAAATACAAGAGTTGAATTGAAAGTGTTAAATAAGTGGGTACACCTTTTCTGAACATATTTTATCCAATGATTTTGAATTTAGAACCATTTAATTATCTTATACATCAAAACATTAAGCTAAATTTGTTGATTACAGTAAGAAGTAAATAAACGTTAACATTCTTGTGAACAATTGCTCATATTCTAGTGAAAAGAGATACAAAATGTGGAGTGGGTAAAAGAGAGGAAGAGTGATATTGAATTATGATTTGATTTGGAATTAAAGGCATTGAAGTGAACTCATTATAAAAAGGCATGAAAACAGACAGCTTATCAGTAATGAGAAATATTTGAGCCAAATCTAGATACTAGCTACTACTACCTAGTAAAACCAATAGTGTTTGTAGTAGAAATGACTGGTTTCAGGTCTGGGACAGTGGAATTTGAAAGTTAAAATTTGAAAGTGGAACATTTTATTGTCCAAGAAGGTGAGAAAATGCTCCCCTACTAGTGGGGATCTGTCAAAAAGACATTGGAGTCAGATTAAACAGCTCCACTGGACAAATATGATTATCAAAATGAATAATGACTAAAATGAAATCTAAATCTAATATAATGATTTCAAAATAGAAAAAAAAAACACAAGGCCATACTTTTACTAAATTAAAATAACAATTAAAAAGTGAGAGAAGAACAAAAGAAAAGCTTTCCTTATAAAAGAATGTTGCTCAGGAAGCTGTGGACTTCATGTCACTAAAAATTCAGGGCCTATTTTATAGAAGACATCCATGGACTTCACACAAATAAATTTAAAAATAAGTGTGATGGAATTTTCTTATTTGAAACTTCATATTTGTTGATGAGCATTCATAACAAGCTATTGTTTGAAATGTTCTTAAAGAATAGTGGCATAGGATCATTTGGAAATTGGTATAATTGCAAGTCACAAAAGCTTTTGCAAATGTAAGTAGGACGATGTGTATATACTTTAAAATTTATGAGCAAAGCTAATTATTTGAAATATGCATAACATCATAAATGATGGATTGTCAAATATACTTTAGAGAATGCAAATATTAAAATTCTAACCTATGCCTCCTTAAAAAAAAAAAAAAAAAGACACATTGTCTTCCTACTACCATTACAATAAAATTCAAACCTCTTAGCAGATCCTATGAGACCCTGCCTAACTGGCCCTTCCCACTTCTACTTTGTTACTTTGCTCTGTTCACAACAGCCCTCTGTCATATTAAAAAACATATCACGCTCTTACCTTCATCAAAGTCTACTTGCCTTTTTACTCCACCTGTGATGCTTTTCCTCTAGTTCTTCTCATGACCATTTTTATTTCCGTTAGTTTTAGTTCATAAATTATATGTTCCTGACCACCTCATGCTCTCAGCTCTTTTATTCTCTCTCATTAAACTGTTATTTCTTCGGATACATTTTTAAAATCTGTCAATATTTACTTTTGTTTTGTTCCTTTGTTTTGCGTTTATTTCTTCCATAGACTGTGATCTCTATTCTACTTAGAGAATGTCCTGTTCATCATTATTCCCCCAAGGGCCTTAGTATGGTGTATAGCACATATTGAGAGTATCAGATATAGAATTTTAAGATACAATAGGCTGAGCGTTGTGGCTCATGCCTCTAATCCCAGCACTGTGGGAGGCCGAGGCAGGCGGATAACCCAAGGTTAGAAGTTCAAGACCAGCCTGACCAACATGGTGAAACCCTGTCTCTACTGAAAGTACAAAAATTAGCAGATGTGGTGGTGGGAGACTCTAATCCCAGATACTCGGGAGGCTGAGGCAGGAGAATAGTTTGAACCCAGAAGGTAGAGGTTTCAATGAGCCAAGATCGTGGCACTGCACTCCAGCCTGGATGACAGAGCGAGACTTCATCTAAAAAAGTAAATTAAAAATAAATAAATAAATAAATAAAGAGATACAATAATGACTCAATGTTAGTTATTATTATTAATGACTCATAATTCAGAATAAATAATTGCTTTATTCTTTAAAGGTATTTTATTTAATAAACAAAGTGTTAATTATCTGTATATTAAGTTTAGGAATTTGGTTGGTGCTGCAGTAATTACAAGGATTAATATGCAACAGACGATTACATCTTGAATCTATATTGCGTGTCTGGAAGATCACAGTGAACTACCAAAATTTTGTTTGTATAAAGAATGTAGAAACATCTTATGGGAAGAGATGGGATAGTGAAATTGGCATTAAATAAGAAACCAACTGCACATTCCCAGTAAAACACTGTCTTAGTACACAGAAGGAAGGAATTCTGAATAAACTCCCTCAATGGTCAGCTTCCTTTCTCCAGAAGGAATAAAGCGTCTTGTTTCTCATTAAAACTTGCCCTTAGCTCAGTCCTATGAACTCATATCTGAATTCTGGGAAGAGAAAGACAGGCGCAATAAGTTAAAATTGAAGCAACTGTTTTTAGACAAACTTCTGTGAGATGTTGGGATCAGAATGTAGCATTATCTTGGGAATAACACAGAAAAGAATGGTATCAAGATTGAGTAAGCTATTAATAGACATGGTCTCCTTGTTTCAGCCCAATTCTGCCTAAATTAGAGAAGGGACTGACAGGTGGATGGCTCCAAATCAAGTGCCTGTCTGGATAGCAGTTATCCTGATCCTCAGAGGAAGATGAGAGCTTCAAGCTGTCCTCTTAGAGTACCCATTACATAACCCCCTGAGCTCTAAAAGGTGAGAAGGAAGATTTCCTGAGGAACTAGTATTTGTAATTGTGGACGAAAAACGAAAAATTTTGTTTATCAACATGCGACTCAATTTTTACTTCCAGGTCATTAGGATTCAAGGGTGCGCATAGCTTCTTGTTCCACAGATTTCACAAATTCATCTACTAGAATATTGTAAAATATTTTGAGGCCAAAAATGCACATGTTTTTGAAGAGCTCTCAAGCATTCATACAATAGGTATTAGCCTTACAACTTTCTTTAACTGAGTTTTTCTAGCAACTAAATTTAAATAGAAAGCATGAGAAATAAGGTATAACTGGAAAAGTTAAAAGATAAACCATTTCCAACAAGGGAGTGGAGATGTACTTTGGAGAAGAAAAATTTTGAAAAGGACTCAAATAAGAGACGTTGTAGAATATTATCATTTGTACAAAAAAAAAAGTAAAAATAAAAACAAAATAGACTGTTGGCTTGTTGAAGTCCTAGTAGCTGCCAGAATTTTTACTAGGAAGTAAAAAGAAACATTTTCTTACGTAAGCACTTCACCAATGAAGGTCAGCAAAGAACACTTAGAAATGTCCTTTTAGTTTGAAAAGAGATGAAAGAAAATAGCACAATTCTTAAAACATTCATTATTTTAAAAATGTGTTATGGCTTTGATAACACCTATTTTATTATTTTGACTTCCCCCTGATTGGTAAATTTTCTATCCAACAAAATTCTAAAGTTGCCTCAGTGATTTGTGCTTTAAGAACTTTCAACATGCAGGGCAATTTTAAAGTATAGAATAAATCATCAACGTATTTATTAACACTTAGGATTATTAAGGTAATAGAATTTCACTTACAAATTGAATGAAGAAAAGTGTTTCCAAAATATTTTTTAAAAATTGGCACACATACAAGTAAGGTTTGTGGTCTCCAGCATAAGCACTTGTATTCACTCAACAACATTTCTATAATTTCTACACTTCCCAGTGGTATCTAGAAGTTACTTTATGTAGTTTTCTAGGAAAAACCCTAAACATGCTCTCTCTATACCATAATCCTTAAGAACCTACTTCATCCTTTAACCTCCTTCCAAGTAATTTTATTTTATTAATTGCACAAATTTTTGCAATGTTGGGGATTGTTGAATTTACTATTTTGTTTTCTTTTGATCAGGAGGTGTTAGACTTTATTGCCTGAAGTCGTACCATTTGTTCTCTGTGAAATATGGTTAGCATCACCTTACTTTTTTATTAAGTGTATATTTATAACCTTTAGAAGCAAATGTACTCTATCCACATGGCTAGCGTTTATTGTTTTATGTTCTGCACGCAAAGCTGCTTTTCTTAATAATAAGAAACAGCTGTTGTAAGCACAACAATGAAAGCAATGGGTCATACATGCTTAAATTAGATACAAAGGGAGTCCAAAAGGGCTAAACTCTTTAATTCTGTTTCACTCTTCCATGATTGATGCACTCCAAAAAGAACAGTTATACACTGTTGAGATTTAACAGATGCTAAAAAGAACCCATTCCAGTGTACATTTGTTAGGCAGCTGTATTTTACACCAGCAGTGATTACAATGGGGAATCAATGTTTCCATGACAGTAAGACTCACAGAACTAAGGTAAAATAATGGAAAATATTAATGTGATACATAAATGCAATCAATCAATTATATGGTGTGTATATGTGTGTGTGTGTATATATATATATATATGACACAAAGTTAGATATCAGTACATTGCTTTGTTTTTACATCACTTTATGTGGATCACTTATATCATCTAAAGCTTAATTATTTGCACAGCGATAACTGAGTTACTGAACCATGTACAATAGTGGTTACAAGACATGTGGAGCTATGTATATTTTGGGGAAAACTAGAAATAAACTTAGAATTCATGGTACGTATTAATAGCGTCTGGGAAGGGCAAAAATTTTGTTTCTATTTTAATGTATGTTTTCATGGATTTAAAAGTCATCTTTTGATTATGTAGTTCATATTTTAAACCTAAAATTTTCATATTAAGAAAAATATGACATGAAATCAAGTCATTTCTGATGCATATGCTATCTACTTTGGAAGGAGGCCAAGGGCTATATATAAAATAATGTCTACAAAGGATTTAGAAAACATGGTTTAAAACAATTCACAGTTAAGAATATAGGTTTGCACATATTTCCATTCACATAGTTAATTGTTAACATACAGTCCTTTCAGTTCTAAAATATATTTTTCAAATGTGTATTAAAGAAGGTAAAATAGTTTTTTTCCATATATGAACTAGAGCTCTGTATATTTGAGTACATGTATAATTCTTCACTTCTGTAATATACAGGAGCACTTTGGGTCCTTTGATGTTAGCTGAAAGTTTTAATGTAACTTTACTTATATTAAATAGACATTGCTGATGCTATGAAAGGAAATTCTTTTTGAATAACTCAAGAGTTACAATAAAGAACTTCTGCATCTATGTCTTATTTTGAAAAGTGCTACCTAAAGATAGAAATACCATTCAACCCAGCAATCCCATTACTGGATATATAACCAAAGGAATATAAAGCATTCTATTATAAAGACACATGCACACATATGTTCATTGCAGTATTATTCACAGTAGCAAAGACATGGAATCAACCTAAATGCCCATCACTGATAAACTGGATAAAGACAACATGGTACATATACACCATGGAATACTATGCAGCCATAAAAATGAATGCATGTCCTTTGCAGGGACAGGGATGGAACTGCCGGCCACAATGCTTAGCAAACTAACACAGGAACAGAAAACCAAACACTGCATGTTCTCACTGATAAATGGTTGCTAAATGATGAGAACACATGGACACAGAAAGGGAACAACACACATGCGGATCTTTTGGAGCGTGAAGGGTAGAAGAGGGAGGGGATCAGGAAAAATAACTAATGGATACTAGGCTGGATACCTGGTGAGAAATACTCTGTACAACAAACCTCCATGACAAAAGTTTACCTATGTAGTAAACCTGATCATGCACCCCTGAACTTAAAATATAAGTTAAAACAAAAAAACAAAAAAACAAAAAACAGAAATACTACATCTTGATAGTACAAAAATAAATGACCCAATTTAAAAATGAGTAAAGGACTTGAAGAGACATTTTAAATGTTCAACAGGTACATTAAAAATTCTTAACATTACTATTCATCAGGAAACAAATCAACTGATGAGGTTTTCACTTTACACCAGTTAGGATAGCTGTTATGAACAAAACAAACAAACAAACAAACACACACAAAAATATAACAAGTATTAGGATGTGGAGAAATTATAACCTTCTACACTATTTTTGAGAATGTAAAATTATTCAGTTGCTAATGAAAAATAGTATGGAGATTTCTCAAAAATAATAAAAAGTAGAACTATAATACAGTCCAGCAGTCCTACTTCTGAGTATGTACCCAAAGAATTGAAATCTGGATCTGGATGAGCTATCTGCACTTCAATTGTTTTATGTAGCATTATTCACAATAGCCACGTTATAGAAAGAAACCAAATGTCCATAGACAGATGAATGGATAAATAAAATGTGGTATATACACACATTAATATATTACTCAGCTTTTAAATACAAGGAAATTCTGACACTTGAAACAACACAGATGAAACCAGAGGTGATTATGCTGAATGAAATAAACCAATCACAAATGAACAAATACTGCATGATTCCACTTATGCAAGGTACCTGAAGTCCTCCAACTCATAGAAGCAGAGAATAGTGGTTAGCAGGGGTTAGAGGAAAAGGAAATGGGGAGTTCTTGTTCAATTAGTATGAAGTTTTGTTTATGTAAGATGTATTCTAGAAATTTGTTGTACAGCATAATACCTATCGTAAACAATACTGTACTATGCACTTAAAGTTTTCTTAAGAGGAGAGATCTCATGTTAAGCATTCTTAACACAGACACACACACACACACACACACACACACACACACAGAAATAAGAAAATTGGGAGGCGATGGAGAGTGTATTACCTTGGTTGTGGCGATGGTTTCATGAATGTGTGCATATGCCCAAACTCATCAAATTGTAAGCATTAAATATATTCTGTTTATTGCATATCAATTATACCTCAATAAAGCTATTTAAAAAAGAGTTACAGTAAGATCTAGAGTTGTACTGCTGGCAATTCTACATCTTTGTAATACAACACTAGACACAGTCATGGATCACTTAATGACAGGGATATATTCTCAGAAATGTGTTATTGGGTGATTTCATGTTGTGAGAATATCATAGAGTGTGCTTACACAAATCTAGATGGTAGAGCCTATTACATGCCCAGGCCGTATGGCATAGCCTGTTGCTCCTAGGCTACAAACCTATACAGCACGTTACTCTATTGGACACTGTAGACAATTGTAATATAATGGTAAGTATTTGTGTGTCTAAACATAGAAAAGGCACAGTAAAAGTACAATATTATAGTGTTCTGAGACCACAGTCGTATATGAGGTCAGTCATTGAGTAAAAAGTGGCTATGGGGCATGTGACTATACTATATACTGTATTATAAAAATTTCCCCTTTTACTTAACAATGTGCATATATCATATGTGCCAATGCATGCTGAATATAAATTATCTCACTATTACATATTAAAATAATTTAATTTAAATAATTAACAATTTTACTAATATATAATATCTCTTTAAAAATCTTAGAGTAACAGAATATCAATATAATAAACACATCTAGAATATTGTTTTTCCACAAAGGAAATACATTTACCTACTATTTATTAGAAAAATATTGAGAAGAAATTTTAGAAAAGTTACTTTTTTAGAAGGTAATTGGTAATAATTATAGACAATCTTTTTTATTGTTTAAAGAATTATCCATGCATTCTTCTAATAATAAATGACGTGAGGGCAGGGAGTGGTGTCTCACACCTGTAATCCCAACACATTGGGAGGCTGAGGCGGGCGAATCATGAGGTCAGAAGATCAAGACCATCCTGACACGGTGAAATCCGTCTCTACTAAAAATACAAAAAAATTAGCCGGATGTGGTGGCGGGCGCCTGTAACCCCAGCTACTGGAGAGACTCAGACCGGAGAATGTCGTGAACCCGGGAGGTGGAGCTTGCAGTGAGTCGAGATAGCGCCACTGCACTCCAACCTGGGTGACAGAGCGAGACTCCATCTCAAAACAAAACAAAACAAAACAAAACAAAACAAAAATGTGGTTTGGAGTCAATACTCACTCTTTCCAAAAGGAAATCACTGTTCCTTTTTCTGTCATCATAAATTAGATTTTCCTTTTTTAAAAATTCCTATAAATAGAATAATCCTGTATGAGCCTTGTTGCTGCTGGTATGTTTGGTTATCGTAATATTTTTAAAAATTCGTTTATGTTATTGCAGAGTAGTATTTAATCACATGAATGTACCATTAAGTGTTTTATCCACTCACTTGTTGGTGTCCATTTTATTTGGGTTGCAACAAAATACCGGCTTCTATGAATAAAACTACTAGAAATATTACAGTGCAAGTCATTTTATGAATATATGCTTTAATTTTGCTCAAGTAAGAACCTGGAAATTTAATACATTTTATACGTTAGTTTTGTATTTAACTTTATATCAATATGCTAAAATGGTTTCCAGAATGACTGTGTCATTTTACTCTTCCATCAATAATGTATTAGAGGTCCATTTTCTCCACATCTCCAACATTTTGTTCTGTCACTTATTTTCAATTAGCTACTCTACTGCACATGAATTCGTGTTATATTGAATTTATGTGATAAATAGAATAAATTATGATGTTGACAACCTATTCATATGCTTAATAGCTCTTCATATATCTTGGTTTTAAAATGCGTGGTGAAATATAAAGCTAAACATAAAAGCTAGAAAAATAAAGCTAGAATATAAAAGGAAATCTTCGTGATCTTGGGTTAGACAAAGATTTTTTAGGGGACTCAAAATAAGTAAGTAATTAAAAATAATTTATTTTCAATTATAAGTAACTTATTTATTTTTATTGTGTTTACAGCAACAAAGGGCTTTTATAAAACATATGTAAATAACATTTGCAAAGCAATAATTTTAAAATGCTTTTTTTTTTTAAATTGAAGAGGGCTAAAACATTTTCCCAAATAATATATGCAAGTGACCAAGGAGCACAAAAAAAAATTAATATAATTAGACATGCAAAATTAAAGACTAAATTACCACTAGAAGGATTAAAATGTAAAAGACTGATGACACCAAATGTTGGAGAGAACTGGGAGTCTCATACACTTTTGGCTGTGGTATGAACTGATGCAACCACGTGAAAAACAATTTGGCCATTTTGTCATAGAAGTTGAACATCCGTTTACACAACAGTGCAGTAATTACAATCTCATACATGTAACTAAGACAAATGAACAAATATGTTTACAAACATTTTGTATGTTAATTTTCATAATAGCATTGCTCATAATATTCAAAACTTAGAAACAAATCAGAGTACCATCAGTAAGAATATTAAGTGCTATATACATATATTCATGAAATCTAATACAACACAGCAATTAAAAGGAACAAACTATTGATACATGTAACAACATGGATAGTTCTCAAAAATACTGAGTTGAGTGTCGGAAGTCAAATAATGAAAAGAACATACTCTAAAACTCTATTCATATGAAAATGTTTATGGGTCATAGGTTGCTCCCACATTGATAGAGGAGACTGAAAAGCATTGTTTCCTGGGATTCATCTTAAAATTCTACCTACTGCACTAACACAGGGTGATAAATATCAGACCAGTGGTTGCCCCTGGAGTGAGGGAGTAACTGAGAAGAGACACAAATACATTTGGGTGATGAAAATGTTTGGGGACTTTATTTATAGTTTTCAAGACAGAATGAAGAGTACCCTTAGGATCTGAGTATTTCTCTGTATGAAAAAAAAGAATAAAATAAGTTAATAAAATCTATTTATACATAAGTATGTATATGCTAAACATTGTATTAAGAATAACATAATCATATATTTTAATCTTCACAATTATCCTATATGGTGAATATGATGTTTATTCCCATCTTCCAGATTAAGAAACTGAGACTCATATATCTTAAGTAATATAATTAAGTCCTGATGATTAATATATAAGAAATCAATGTTGAAACATTATATTTATATAAATGTAGAGACAAATATCCTATATTGCCTTTCTCTAGAAGGCTATATTAGTGTATATATTTGGATTTTATATTAGTGGATAACTTTCCTTTCAAAGATTCAACTTATTCTAATATATACGATAAATCTGATGGTGATTGGGAATGGAATTACATTGGTTGTTTAATATGTTACCTATGCTACATATGACACATAAGAACACAGTTGGAGCTATAGGGTAGGTGAAGGTATAGAAGGTCTTGAATTGACAGAAGTATATTTTTTTCTTACCACTATGCCAAGTAATGCTTTTCTTGTTTCTGTTGTTCAAGAATTCTAGTTTCTCGTTAAAGCAATTATTTTTATATGACTAACTTGCCAGTTGCACAGGTTAACTGCATATACATTTACATAATAATTTATTTGCAAAGCACAGCAAGCAAGTTCTGTGAATTTGTTCTGGGTCAAAGCTCCAAATCCTGATTACTGTTTATTGGGAGCTCAGAAGAGAGTCCAAGACTTGACAATGGTTATATTAGTCTTGGTTGTCGGGGTGTCTAATTCTTATCTGGAAGATTCAGGCAACAGTTACTGAAATTTAATCAGTAATGCTTTCTAAATGTAATCTTTATAGCTAATCAGCAAGGCTGATTAACACAATCATATGTGTTTATGGGTATTGGACCCAATTCTTGCAAGAAAAGACAATTTTATTGAAGAATACCATCAACAAGTTAACACCATTAAGACTTACTGGTATTCTCTCCTGCTTTACAAGGACATCTGTCATGCATACAATGTGGTCCTTTCCATCAATTTAAAACAAGCTTCATTCTAAACACAGGAATGTCATTACAGTCTCATAAATTTACTGAAAAAAAGACAAAAATTCTTGGTGAAAGTGGAGAAGTGGAAAGTCATTTTGGTAATCTTATTACTTTGTACCTGTGAGATAATTAATACCATTATACTACTTCCTGCATAAATCTTGCTATTATGAGGAGGAGGAGGGAAGAATATACTCAGGCTTGGGGATGATGGTTGTTTCAGCTGATGTTCAACTGAGAAAGTACAATCATTATGAGGACTGTGGGATAGATATTTATTACAGGAATTAGAGTTTGCCCAATTGTGGGAGGAGATGGGGAAGCAAGGTCTGAATGGTAATTGAAAGATCAGAGAAAAGATGCTCATTAGCCCTGACACAGAAGAAAAAAGGGTGTAGCTTTCTGGGAAACCTGAAAATTAGAAATATCTATATCCAGCTGCTTGATTAAAACTAAACAAAGGGATTGATAGGGAAATTTGGATTCTGAATGGTTTCTGCCACTATAAGATTACAGCAGGCTGGGCGCGGTGGCTCACGCCTGTAATCCCAGCACTTTGGGAGGCCGAGACAGGCGGATCACAAGGTCAGGAGATTGAGACCACAGTGAAACCCCGTCTCTATTAAAAATACAAAAAAAACTAGCCGGGCGAGGTGGTGGGTGCCTGTAGTCCCAGCTACTCGGGAGGCTGAGGCAGGAGAATGGCGTAAACCCGGGAGGCGGAGGTTGCAGTGAGCCGAGATCGCGCCACTGCACT
>NW_012114364.1:8111795-8117596 GCF_000951035.1 Colobus angolensis palliatus | reverse complement strand
ATTTGTTTGTGTCCTCTTTTATTTCACTGAGCAGTGGTTTGTAGTTCTCCTTGAAGAAGTCCTTTACATCCTTTGTAAATTGGATTCCTAGGTAATTTATTCTCTTTGAAGCTATTGTGAATGGGAGTTCATTCATGATTTGGCTCTCTGTTTGTCTGTTACTTGTGTATAAGAATGCTTGTGATTTTTGTACATTGATTTAGTATCCTGAGACTTTGCTGAAGTTGCTTCTCAGCTTAAGGAGATTTTGGGCTGAGACAATGGAGTTTTCTAAATATACAATCATGTCATCTTGACTCTCCAATTTTGTGTACATTTACTTTTGACTAACTCTATGCTGACACTTTAAAAGAGGAGCAATTATAGCCAACACAGTTTTTGACAAAACCAAATCAACGATAGAATAATCTAGCACACAGGGGAAGGCCAACTTCTGGAAAGAATGCTGAGGTGATGGAAAAGCTTAGTTTAAGTGTACACCAGGTTCTGAGAGTTCAGTCAGAAACTGGGTTAACAACAAGGCATATGGAATTCAAATATGAATGAACTTAAGAAAAGTGTTCTTGGTAAAATATGACAGTAGAGACAAGACAGATATTCCAATGGTAAAGAATTATGTTTTAATTTGACAGAATTTAAGTTCATTTCTTTGAATAGCTCTTTTTTTTATGGTGCAATCTGAAAGATGCACCTTTCTTCCTCTAAGCAGACGTGAACTTATCACATTTTAGGTTTGTCTTCAAGATCATTCTCTTCTATTCTCCACTTCAACATTTGTGTTCTATGGCCTCATAATTGTGTTCCTTTGTGAAAATTATATATCTGCACACATGCATACATCTCTAAACAATGTTTAATCTGTTTGCAAGTATCTCATTAATATTATTCTACTACAAAAGTCCTTCTAAAATGTTCTTTTTTTCCCTTAATGTTTGGTTTGAGATTTAAGTTGGTAAATATGCTTTAATTTATACATTTTAATTGTTATATTATTTTATTTTATTTATGTTATGTATAAGCCGTATATACTGAATTATTCATTCTAGTATATTCTATTGCAGACACTCAGCAAAATAAAATTATCATTGTACTGTTATTGGACATTTAGTTTGTTTCCAAGATTTCACTGTTGCATTCAATGCTGCCAAAAACATTCTCAAACATTTGACTTTCTACATGCCTAAAAGCTTTTCTGAGATGTGTAACTACAGTTCAAGATCTAGGAACAATTGATCAAGGATGTGTTGCTGAAGAAGATGACATTGAGTAGGTCTGCAAGGATGGTAGGCTTTGCAGAGTTGGAGATGGCAGAAGGACATCTGGAATGAAAGAAGGAAGAAGGGACAGGTCTTACAGAAAGCAGAGAGGAGTAAACAGAGGGAGGTGCATATTGAGAGAGTCTGTTGTTGCTCAAAGTGTTGCGCTTAGTAAAGACAACCCTAATTGTGTCCAGATGGGATGCAGAGAAGCTAGAAACTGATCGTAAAAACTTTGAGATACAAAAGATAATGCCTATAGAATGTGTAAAGGATAAAAGATTAAGGAAATTTTGAGAATCAACCCAGAATCCCAGAAGCATTTACTGTGGACAGAGCTAAATCTGAAGTTGGATTGAATGTCTTTAGTGTTCTTTGACCTAGTTGGCCAATAGTATTCATCATAGCTTGGGAATATTTTCCATTGGAGATCCCAAAGATGAAGTTCCTGCTTCTATAGTTAGAGGTAAGTGAACCCATATGCCACGGGGAAACATTTTCTGATCTTTTTTCTCAAAATAATGTATTTCAGATGTTTGCTTTTATATTCTCTCTTCCCTAAATCTTCAATTCATCCTGAGAACTAAAGGTTTATAGTTCACAGTTTTCATAAAGGATCTGTGACCTTTTATAAAAGGTGGGGCATATTGTTACCTATTCCTAAAACCTCACAGCTAAACACTCAAAGACAGATCATTGGAATAATTCCCATTTTAAATATGTAAATATTGGACTGTCAATTAGAGCTAAATAGCATTATTTAGTGGAAGGTAAATAGACAAAAATATTTAGACCTTGGTGTGAACATTGGACCTTCCATTCTCATGGAAGTGAGAACTTTCAGTGTGAAACCTTGCAATGTACTCCATTTCAGGTGACTGTTATACACTAATCATAACCATTCAAGCACCATGGCTGTGATTGGCTAGATAATAGACACATGACTCGATTTTGGCCAAAGTAACATTCTCTAAAGTCTCTGGTAAAAGTTTTTTCACTCCTTAAAAACTCAGGGAAATTATCCCCTCCACTTGTTCTAGTAGTTGTGTCAAAAAGTGATGCTTAGATCATTGACGGACATATTGCATATGATATTTATTAAGGATGTCAAATTGGAGGGTAGAATAAAACATGAGATATTTATGAGCATGTTAAGCAACTAATTAACTAACCTTGGAAAACAGTTTCCTCACAGACTTCCAATGGTCTTTATTCTCTGTACATTTGAATTTCCATCTACTATCATTTCTTTTCAGATTGAAAGATATTTTATCATGTCTTGTAGTGACAAGCTTTTTCAGTTTTCATCTTTTATAAAAAATGTCACTTAAACATTGCTTTACAAATTTATTTTTACTGCATATAAACTTTCTGTCAACAATTTTATCTATTTTTCAGTTTGTTCTTTTTGTTGTTGTTGTTTTTTTTTAGTTTTTACACTTAAAATGTCACTTTAAATGACTTCTGGTTTTGACTATTTCTCATGAAAAGTAAACAGAATTTGTTTTCTTTGTTCTCGAGCAAATCAATTTTTTTTTTCTCCTATGCATCTCACTGAGATTTGGTTTTAAGCTCTTTTTTGGGGGATAGATCAAGAGTAGGTCTGACTCCTATCTCTCATCATACACAGAAATCAAATAAAAATGGATTAAAGACAATCTGAGGCTGAAACCATGAAATTACCTAAAGAAAACTCTAAGGTAACTACTAAAATAATTGGAATCCCACTTCATCTGATATTAATACAGCCACTGCAATTTTCTTCCAGTGGGAGCTTGTATCACCTATTTTTACATTCTTTTTCTTTTATCTATGTCTTTGTACATAAAGGGTGTTGCATACGAGGGTGTTGACTTTGTATCAAGCCGGACAACAGTTATCTTTTAATTGATGTGTTCAGACTATTTACATTTAATGTAATTATTCACATTGCTGGGTTGAAATTTACAATCCTTTGGTGGTTTTGTTCTATGTCGTGGATCTTTTTTGTGTCTTTGTTCCGCATTATTTTTTTCTGTCAACTTCTTGTGTTTTTATAAAACCCTTTAGCTTCACTATTGGATAATTATTTATTAATTATGTCTATTTTCTTACTTTTATTTAGTTACCTTAGAGCTTACAATAAACATCGTTATCACTAATCTTCAAATAATATTACATCACTTCACATATTGCTTCATAATTTTGTAAAGGGATACTTTCAATTTCCTCCTTCTGTCATTTGTGTTACTGCTATAATCAAAGGTTCCAAACAAGTGTCCTTATACAAGGGAATTGAAGGAGTTACTCTTGTTATACTGACAAATATTCGGGGAGTAGAAATATTATTGGATCAAAAGGTTAAAAGGGGCTATGGAAATAGCTATGGAAAAAGAATATAAGCAAAATTCAGTCAGAAAAAAAAAATGGGCAATCACACCATTATAACACAAAAATGAAGATTTAAAAAATCAGCTTGAAAACTTAATACAGATATATACATATATATATACTGGAATGTAAAATGAGCACAAAATTAATTTCTATAATTCACTATTAGTTTAGGAAGCAAGAGGATTAACCTGTATAAATATTTAAAAGAATATTTTCAAAAAATTTAAAATTTCCATTGAAAAGGTTTATTTGGGAATGATTTAGATTTCTTTTCTCACTTTAGACTAAGAAATGCCTGGTTTCCCTGATTAGCCATTGAATTTTATTTTTTGCTGAGTATACTTTTTAACGATATAGACATTCTAGAATTTATTTTACCTTTGAATTAAATTGATAATTAATTTATTCATTTTATAGTTTGCTCCATAAAACACCATACTACGCACTGTAAGTGATAAAATCCAATAAGTTTACTTTGAATTAGAACACTTTCCTTTGAATTAGAATGTAGTGAGGTGAGTGCTATTATAGATAGAAACATTTTATAGAAATAATGCTGAAATAGTACCTAATATTTCCTACTAAGGTGATATGTTACTATAATCTCATCATCAAATAGATTTAAATGACATCAGTTGCTCCAAATACACCATTTATAGCAAAGTGATCCAGTTGAAGGACTCCAGTTGCACATAAGCTTTGTGTCCTTTTTGTCTCTTTCAGTCAAGAACATCTACTTACTCTTTTCTTAATTTGCATGATGTTGAATTTTTTGAAGATTATAAGGCCAGTTATTTCACAAAATTTTCCTCAGTTTGAGTTTGTCTGATATTCCTTCAGGATGAGATTCATATTATGCATTTGGTGACAGTAGAGATGTTATGCCTTCTTATTGCATTCTGTGAATGGATACACAATGACAATTTGTCCCATTTCAGATGAAATTAACAGTAATCACCTAATGAGGGTGAGGTCTCTAGGCTTCTGCACTACAAAGATACTCAGTTTTTTCTCTATGTAAATAAGCATTTCATGGAGAGGCACTTTGAAACCATATAATTATCCCATTCCTCATCACATGATGAATTTAATTATTTATTTATGTCGGTGTAGATTCATAGGTCTTTATTTTAATCAATGGTTTATAATCCACTAATATAATTATTCCTTTGAATGCTCAGTGTGTTCCTGTTTTGATCAACGGGAGATTCTTTGAACTAATTTTTGGGTTCTTTTGACATGGCTGTATCATTCTGTCATCACTTTTTTTATATTCTGGAGTAACAAGATGTTTAATGCTCATTTGTTTTTTCTTTTCCCCTAGCCTTGGAATCAACCATTTCTCCAAAGAAGCTCCAATTTCATTTTCAGTAAAAATCGGTATATAAGGCCAAGTTCTGAGGTGTGCTTGTTAACTTTCAGGCTTTTCAGCGGGCAAAGCTGGTAAGTAAATACATCCTTTTATATTTATTCCTCTACTTATTTACATTTATTATGTTTTAGGGGTTATTCCAATAACCCAAAAGCAAATGAAATAAAAACAAAGATAAATAGCTGGGACCTAATTAAACTAAAGAGATTTTACACAGCAAAAGGAACAGTCAGCAGAGTAAACAGACAACCCACAGAGTAGGAGAAAATCTTCACAACTGATAAATCTGACAAAGGACTAACATCCAGAATCCACAATAAACCCAAACAAATCAGTAAGAAAAAAACAAACAATCCCATCAAAAAGTGGGCTAAAGACATGAATAGACAATTCTCAAAAGAAGATATATAAATGGCCAACCAACAAACATATAAAAAAATGTTCAACATCACTAATGATCAGGGAGATGCAAATCAAAACCACAATGTGATACTGCCTTACTCCTGCAAGAGTGGACATAATCAAAAAATCAAAAACAGTAGATGTTGCCTTGGATGTGGTGATCAGGGATTACTAAAGAAGAAGTAAAACTGTCCCTATTTGCTGATGATATGGTCGTTTACTTGAAAACCTTAGACTCCTCCAGAAGCCTCCTAGAACTGATAAAATAATTCAGCAAATTTCCAGATACAAGATTCTACACTGCTGGTGGGAATGTAAACTAGCACAACCACTATGGAAAACAATATAGATATTTTTCAAAGAAACAAAAATAGAGCTACAGTTTGATCCAGCAATCC
>NW_012114364.1:8098306-8111365 GCF_000951035.1 Colobus angolensis palliatus | reverse complement strand
GGAATGATCTCCAGTGAGTGACTGACTAAATGAACTAGTACACCCATACATGGAATAGTACTCAGAAATAGTAAGAAAAATATCTCTATTAATACACACAGTATCCTGGAAGAATCTTTGGATAATTATGCAGAGCAAGGAAAGCCCATTCCAAAAGAGGAAGACTGTATAATTTCAATTATATAACAATCTTGAAATGACAAAATTATAGAAATGGAAAACAGATTCATAGTTGTCAGGTATTAGGAATGGTGAGAGTAGAGTTGGGAGTGTGAGAGGAAAGTGAATGTGGCTACAAATGGCAGCCATTAGAGTTCCTTGTGGTGATGAAAATGTTCTATATCTTCACAGTATTAACATCAATTCAATATCCTGATTGTGATATGGTGCTACAGTTTTGCAGGACATTACCACTGGGGAAAACTAAAGTACATTAAATCTGTCTATATTACTTCTGTAAAATCAAATATACAAGGAAAGAAAGTGGAAGCCAGCTTTCAAATGGAGATTCTCACTTATTCTGTCTAATTTTGAGCTGCCATTTTTTAATCCTAAGAGACCAGAGCTCTTGTTCTCTGAATATCAACCCCTATGTTTCTGTGGGCAAGTCTTGTGTGTACTCCCTGCCATGTCTCCATTTCAAACACACTTCTACAGTGATAACAAGAAATATATCACAGATGATGTTCTCTTCTCAATCTCTGCTGCCTCTGAAGTAGTTGACCTTAGTAACATCATGAATAAACTGCTGAAGGATAAATATGAGTTCTACACACATGTGGAGTTGATTTCCTTACTGAGGGCCAGTTTCTGCTGATTTCCTTGGTCAAATACATGGACCTGGAGATCATCTCATCAGAAGAGATTCTGGAACTAGAATATGTGGAGAAGTACACTGCCCACCAGCCAGAGCAATGCATATTCTATGATGACTGGAGCAGTTCAGTTAAAGGGTCAGAGGAATGTACCTTGACTGGTTCTTATGATAAGACTTCTGGGTTCTGATCTTTGGAAGAGAACTCCGTAGTGATGGTTGTGAGACATAGAGATGCTGTGAAAAATGTGGCCTGGGTGAAAAAAGACAGTATGTATTGCTTATTACTGAATTCTTCCATTGATTAGAGTATCGTCTTATTGGAGTAGAATTTAATGAGAAACAGGGAAAGCCCTACACTGCTGCAGAGATCATGCTGGAAATGTAGATTATATAGCTGTTGATAGCTCAGAAATTATATTTCGCAGTGGTTGATGAGATAAAATATTAAATATCTAGTCTACAGTCCCTATAGATAAAGAAGATGAAATGGGGGAATCCACAAATTGAGAAAGAAACAGAAAACAGAGCAATTGGGACTAACAAGGACTCTTTTGCTAACCCTCTCTGGCCACAAGGAAGCAATTTCCTTGGTTCTGTGGTCAAATGTTGAAAGAATCTGCAGTGCATCTTGGGACCACACAATTAGAGTGTGGGATGTTGAGTTCAGCAGTCTTAACTCAACTTTGTCAGGAAATAAAGTATTGTATTTTCTATTCTCTACTTTGTAAATGTTTAGCATCTGGAAGCACAGACACACATATAAAACTGGGATCCCTAAACTAAAGATAGTTTTTTTGCTGTCGTTTTCCCCAACTTCACATACAGACTGGGTGACATCAGTAAAATGGTCTTCTATTCCGGAACAGCAGCTGATTTCAGTATATTTAGGTGACATTGTCAAGCTGCAGAATACAAGAAGTTTTAAGGCTCCATTCTATGATCTAGCTGCTCATGAAGACAAAATTCTGAGTGTAGACTGGACAAACACAGGGCTACTCCTCAGTGGAAGAGCAGACAATGAATTACATTACTACAGATATTCGCCTATCACTTCCCATGTGGGGCATAAAGGTGAATTATAATTTGATCATAGAGTTTCTTTCTATAAATATTGGTAAAGAATCATGAAATTACATTGATGCAGATTCAGAAAGCAACCTTTTAGATTAAAGTTTGTATAATAGTTTCACCCTTTATAATAGTTAACATATCACTTTTTTATTTTATAACAGAATAGTTGGTGTTTAGAAAATATAAAATGTGGCCTGCATTTACTACCCTATGCAAACTCTTGAAAATAAACTGAGTTTTTACTTTTTTTAAAGGTATTAATTTGAGTTAAGATTTTCTTTTGAAGTTCCATAAAAAAGTACATTACAAATACAAAGTAAAAAACATAAACCGTAAGTTTTAAGAAAGTGTGAGTGGTAAAGTTGTAGTACCTGTCTCCAGATCCCACATTCTTAGCATCGCACTATATAGCTGTTTGCAGTGTTTTGTCCCGGCTGTTTTCAACATTTTTTTTTTTTTTTAACATTACATTTTGTTTTGCTTTGTTTTTTTATTATCCGATACTATGCTGATATTGTCTAGCATTTGTTTTTTCTAAACAGCACTATAGCTATCTGCAATGTTTTGTCCTCGCTGTTTTCAACAGTTTTTTTTTTTTAACATAGTATTTTGTTTTGCTTTTTAAATTATTATTATCTGATACTATGCTGATATTGTCTAGCATTTTTTTTTTCTAGATGTCCCTTGAAGTTAATTCCAGTACCAGACAACTATATAAAACTTCAGGATTTAATGTGTATGTGCTCTGGGAATGTTGTGGACAAAAGGGTTTCGTTCCAAAGAGTTTATGGATTTTAAATGGGGAAAAGATACAGAAGTAGCTCCTATGTGAGCCCATGTGAGACTGTTTATGATAGCCCTCTTTCTTCAGACTCATTCTTGCCAATGCTACTTCCAAAAGGGAAAATACTCTGGAAGATTGCTTGGTCTTCTAACTCAATTTATCAAAAATATTCTCAGCATTAAAAAAAATAACACTTATGATAAACGTTACTAGTTTCATTTGAAAATAATGGAAAAGCAGAAAGAAACGTATGGATTCTTTCCTTTCTCAAATCAAGAGAATTGGTTGGATAAAATATCTTTTATTTTGTGAATTTTGTAATGTTTCTATCTAAGTTGGCAGGAAAGAGCAGATGGCCTTTTTCTTCTTCATTGATTTTACTGGGTAGGAGAAAATCCTAAATTACTAAAGATATGAGCGGAAAGTTTGAGAAAAATTAGAGTCAGAAAATGCAAAACCAAGATATATTAGGTTTATCCAGAGAAACGGAATCAATAGAATGTGTGTTCATGTAGAAATATATTTTTTCATTCTAAATAATTGGCTCACCCAATTCTAGAGGCAGGCAAGTCCAAAATCTACAAGGTGGCCAGCAGACAAAGACACAGGAAAGAGCTGAGGTTGCAGTTTAAGTCTGAAGACAGTTTATTGCAGAAATCAGCAAGAGCAGATGAAGTTTGATGACAGTCTGTTGGAAAATTTCCTCTTGCTGGAGTTTGGGGTGGTGATGGAATAGGATTTATCAAGCCTTTTTTTCTATTAAGCTTTCAACTAATTAGATGAAACCAACTCACATTATGTAAGGTAATCTGCTTTACTCAAAGTCCAATAACTTAAATGTAAATCTCATCCAAAAGCACCTCACATAAATATCGAGAATAAAGTAGGACCAAATATCTGTGTAATGTGACCCAGCCAAGTTGACACATAAAATTAAGCATCACACAGAGAAATTACTTTAAGTTAGAAAAAAGAGCTAAATAATGAGAACACATAGGCACACAGAGGAAAAAACACACACTGGAGTCTATCAGGGTGGGAGGTGGGAGAAGGGAGAGGATCAGAAAAAATAACTAATGGATACTAGGCTTAATACCTGGTGATGAAATAATCTGTGTAACAAACCCCCACATTTACCTATGTAACAAGCCTGCACATCCTGCTCATGCACCCCTGAACTTAAAAGCTAAAAAAAAGAGAGAAAAAACATAAATACTGAAAAGGAAAACTGCAGAAAATTATACTCTACTTAGAATAGTAAATTCTTAGACTGAAGGATTAAGATGAAAAGGGATTGCTAGGAATGTACAATGTCCTGTTTGTAGAAGATGCACAGCAGTGAAAAGGAAAGATGCTTTATGGTTCTAGGACAGAAAATTCTCCTCATTTTATTCAGCAGGTTTAATTTTAAGCAGCAACATTATTAGCAAATCTATAAAGCTCTTATTGTGAACCAAACACTCACCTAGATATTTTATACATATTAACTGACTGAATAATTATAATAAATTGAGAAGCAGAATTTATTATCCCATTGTTACAGATGAACTATCTGTAGCATGGAGAAGTTACATAAATTGCCCAAGGTCATAAACTTAATATATCTCAGACCTGGATTTGAACCTAGGACACCTCATGTTGGAGCCTGTGTTCTTAACCACTATCTTCTAACACCCTTGATTGTTGTAACTGAGATTTTTTCACTTGACTTTGAATTCACTGCTGTAATATTGACAGTACTAGCACAGCATGCCCTAGTTTGCTGGAGGAGAACTTGGGGTGTAAAGTCAGAATCACCATGCCTGCTTCTGTTTTCCAATTTGCCAAATCAGGACAATTACTGCTTGGAGTTATTAGGAATTAAAGATAAAGTAACCATCATAGTGCTTTGTATACAATAGAACACAACAGTTTATTTCCTGTCTCTTCTTCCTGCTTTCCTTCCTGGTAACAATTTATTCCTCCTGCTTAATGTCTCTATAGATGTTCTTAAGTGTTCTGAGAAAGGTGTGCATGCTATGTAAGTCAGAATTTCAAATCAAAGGGCTAGAGAACATTATGACCAGGGAATACCTGACATAGGAGTCATACATTGTTGAATGAATATGACTTAGGTTAAGACAGAATTAAAAACATGAATGGTTTAAGTAGAAAAAACAAACTCAGTTTCTCCCATTATACTCTCACAGCATGCTTCTGACACCACATGTGTGGGGATTTTTTCCACCAGCAAGCAAGCAATCAATTTTGTAGCAGAGACCAGCCAGGTGTCTTCTACTCCAATTCAATTCTGAGACTCTCTAACCTGAGACAGCATCACATCCCACAGATTGAGGACTCAGAACCACAAGACAGTCCACATGTCAGACACTAGTCACAAATCCAGGCTTCCAGAACTTCAGACCAACTGGCTCAGCTTCAAGTTTGGTTTCCACAACCTCTTCGTCAGGTTCTGTTAATTCGCTATAATAGCTCACAAAAAGGGAAGCAAAGAAATACGTAGGATGAGATCTGGAAGGATCTTGAGTGCAGGAGCTTCAGTTTCCATGGAGTTGGGGTGTGCCCTGCTGACACGTGAATGAATTCCTCTTCACCCTCCTGTAAGCCTCTGTCAGTTCAGCTATCCGGAAGCTCACCATAGCCCCTCCTCTTGGCCTTTTTCTTGAGACTTCATTGTATAGGCATGATTGAAGCATGCATAACCATGTAGAAATGTGATTGGACAAAAAGGGTGTGATCTAATACTAGTAGACTGAGTGGGAAAACCCAGCAAGGTCTGCCTATTCAGATTCTTCTTGGCATCTCTGTACAACATTGTTTCCTTCGGAGTATGGAGCAGAACCCCTTCTGAAATTAGTCTATGACTTACAATCAGGCAAGGTGGGTCAGAGAATATCTTGATGGCCAGCTCCAAGACATAAAGGCAAGGGAAGAATATAATTTATGTTTCTATGGACAGCCTTAGGTAGAAAAAGGGGTAGGTGAAAGGAGGGCAGGAGAAGGTCAGAGAGATTCTATTTTCTGAGTCTTGTTTCTAAGGCCTAAAGTACCCCAACTTTATAACCAGAGACTTTCACCTTTATCGCTAAGAGTCTGTTCCAAATTTGCTTCAGGAATCAAAGACAAAAGATGCTTTAACAAAAGATATCATTTTAGTCACTTAGTAAATAACAAGGACTATGGGGGTTATGAGATGGAAACCATGGAAGAAAATCAATACACACACATATATATCACATGGTATAAGATGAAGAAAAACATTATTATTTTTTTTAACTTGCAGAATCCTTACCTCTTCCTTAAAGTAAGGAATAATGTGATATTATAAGCTTTTGTTTATGGTTAAGTTAACATAAAATTTGCTTTGTAAACACAGCGAAGGATTTAACCCAAAAGGTTAAACCAAATTATGTCAATATATTTTACATTCCAGAGATTGACCCTAATTATGTTGTATTTATTTTACATTTCAAAGAATTTTTTAAAGTTTGTTACACTTAAGCATATATATAGGCTTACATATACATATACTATGTTTCAATAGATATGTAGGTAGGTACATAGATAGATAATTATCTTTAGAGTAGTACCCAACAGTGGGATTTTTATTCCTTATCTGTTTGAAAGCAGTTTCTAAAAAAACAAAACAAAAAAAATAGACAAGACTGGAGCCATTTTCACCTAAAAATGCTTCTCAATTTTTTTCTTGACTGTGGTGTTTTCTTCTAAATCTAAAGCCAACCTGATAATTTATTTTTAATAAGAATGCTGTTTATTTCAACTAGATTTTTCATAGTACTTAGCATAACTGTATATAATCATGGATTTATAAATTTTTCATTTCTTTTTTCCTAGATGGATTTTTACCTTTGATTATATTAATAAGATAAAAACTGAAATCTAAGATAACATCAATGAAATTATCCTATTTAAAACAAATTATTTTTTTTTACTATGTTATTGGGAAGCAGCCTTTCCTTCTGTTTGGTTTAATTTGAACTTGATTTATCGATAAATTTCCTTAAAATTTCTGACATATGGATACACTATCTCTTATTTCATCAATGAGTTAGGATCATCACAGTAGATTTCTGGAAAATAGTTATGTATATATGCCTAAATTACCCTATTGTCTACAATTTCTCTCACTGGCTTTTAATTCTTTATGCCTTTAACCCCTGTATATGTCTATCACAGTTAATGCAGACATTCCACAACAATTTATTTTTCTTTTCAGTTACAGGGAGATTTTTGTTTGGTTTGGATTGTTGTTGTTGTTGTTACAAGGAACAAAAACTTACTCAAATAAGCTCAAGCTAGTGTTTTTTTAATATGCCACTCTGGTCCCACAGACACCCATAGACAGATCAAGATATATCCAGGCCTCCCATAGAGTGCAAGTGGGAACTTGAAAGCCATTAGGAATGGATATTTCTATTTTTCATGGGCCAGAAGTTCTTTCCATCATTAGATGTCCATTCCTTTCTGTGTGCCTGAATCATTTTGTTGTTTTAATTTACTGCTGAATCTGAAAAGTTAACACACTTAGTCTCAGGGCTTCCAAATTCTAAATTTCTAAATGGTAAATCTAATTGCCCTAACTCATATTTTGATTAGAGCTTCAAAAGTCATAGGAAATGATGCAACCTACATCTTCTCCATACTTAACATCAAAAGAGTTATGTCCTATATATTTTAAATTTACATCAATTGTATCTATTCCTCTCTTGTCATGATTATGGGTGTTTCTCTGTTTTAGAACCCCATTGCCTCTAGCTCAACTTTTATGGTGCCTTCTACCTGATATCATTGCCTACAACTTTTAACTGATTTCATTGCATTTTCCAGGACACCATGAGTGTACTTTTCCTAACTGTTGGGAATGAGGACTATCTGCCTGTAGGATATTGATGAGAATAATGGAGAATAGTAAAGAAGAATGAAAAATCATGGACTTTGGAATCAGGTAGACCAGATTTATAATCTTGGCTCTTTCAGTGAGTTATTTGTCACTATGAAATTCGCTTAACTTCTAAAAAGCTCTAAGTTCTTAATCTGAAAAATGTAGATTTTTGTAGTTAAAATAGAACGTAAAATAGAATCATTCAAGAATAGGACAAGAAACCTGATAAAATAGAATGTTTTTTCATGAATTCATGAATACCCGAGAACCCAGAAACTAGTCTGATTCTTGATGTAATAACTAAGAATTATGCTATGTCAGCACACTCCAAATAGTTTCAAAATGTGTCCTTCAGTAATTTTATAGTTGATATTTCACATAATTATTATTTTACAACCTATTCTTCTCACAGTATTATTTGGACATGCAAATGAGACAAAATTATTATAGATATTTATACTAAAATACTATATTTAAGGGTGCTGGAATGCTACTGGGGCTAACTTCTGTATCTGCTTATCATTTTCTAAAAACGTACTTTGAACCTACAATGAAAATAGAGCTACATTCCGGGTTTTTCCAGTGCAGATATGTTTTGTGCTATTTGTAGCATCTGAACAGTAATAAGCTTGAATAAGCTTGTGGTTAGAGAAAATTCTAGTGGCTGTCACCAGTGGGAAAGGTGGTATAGAGAAAATTAACTTGAAGCAAGGAAATAATAACAGCCTGAAACATGGATTTTCATTTTTATTTAGACAGTAATGTTCCCAGTCAATAATAGCATTTGAGGTGCCATTTATTTGAGATTTGGTTTCAACAAAGTTCCCAATTGCAGATGTTATTAATTTCCCTCAGAAGCCACAGACTACCACATATTGCATAATGTTTGATTTATCTCTTTCAGAATATCACACAAAATTTTATTTTCACTGGGGAAAAAGCAAAATAGAAAAACCATAAAAAAAGATTGCTGTGAAAACTGGGTATTCTTTAGTGTAAAACTTTGGTTTTAATATCAAAATTAAATTTTATAGGAACCCAAACCTAAAAACACAAAGCTGAAAAACAAATTATATTCAGTCATTTAAGCTCCCACGTCTTGTGCCCTACATATTACTTACCCAATTTATATTATGAATTTCAAGATATAACATTTAGCATTTAATAGCTGAGAAAGAGTAATGGTACTCAAAGTTTAAAATAAGGCAACTTAAAATGTATACAGTAGAAATGTTTAGAATGATTTCTTAAAACTTCGTTTTTTAATAACAAGTGTTTATTTACATGTCCATAAGAATCCATGTTTTTCAGAAAAGCCAGGGTCTCTGTCATTCCTCAATACAAAAGTCACATTTCTGTGTGTTGCCATCTCCATTCAACTGTGTCTAGCTGTCCCTGGACCAGGCTTATGTCTAGGCTAGACAACTAAGCAGCTAGCACATTTAAATAATGCAAATTGGCCTTCTAGCCCTTAGGTGAAATCAAACTGACCCAAACTGATATGACTGCTATCACCTAAGGAATGGAAAGATACTGAAAAAAATAGCCTCAGGTAATCTGCATCACACAATTAGAATTCTGGAATGATGGACTGAGTCTATGAAAAGAGAAATTCCTCCTGTCCTTCAAGGTAGTTCTGTATAATGCAGTGGAAATATATAATGTCCTCATATTAAAAAGGAGATATCACTTAAGAGTTTTTCTGTGTAAAGTTGGAGTGACTATATATCCCCCTAAATCAAGCTTCAAATGAAAGAAAATGTCCGGTGGAAAGAGAAGTTGCTTAGCACAGATCCATCAAAGTGAGATCAAAATCCAGAAGGGAAAAGGATTTTTAAATACCATAAATGGTGTAGAAAGAGTTGTCAGACAACTCTTGGGAGGTATTGGGAAGTCCCTACATACCTTTTTGCCATAATTGGAAATGTATGAACATGGAAAAGGATAGGCTGTGACAGAAGAATTCAGTGAGAAAAAATATATATATAATGGCAATTATAGCAGCAAAAAAGACTGTGAGAAAATCTTACAACAACACCAAAAGAAGGATTCAGGATAATTTCTCTTGATCTTGGTTTACTTAAACTCTACAGTGAGTGAGCAGCTGAGCAAGCGAGAATGGCAACAGATATATAAAAGAAAATTTAAATTTTAAAAATTCCATAATAGGCAAGTGAAAGAGTTAAGAATGCCTAGGGAATTAGAGAAATCTAGTTAGTGACTAGCATCTTTTGAGATATATAACTTAGTCCTTGAAGAACTAAAATATTTTTCTTCCACTGTTAAAGTTAACCACCAAGAGAGTATAATCTTTCTGGGATTATGATTTGTCTGAATAATAAACTATTGAAAGAGATGCAAAAGTAAAACATATAATATTGTGTTACTTCATCTACCTCTCCTATGATTTTACTTGGCCCTTATAATTGGTTATAATTCATGTTTTTAGTGTATCAACTTGGTCTGAATATATTTATTATATCAGGTTGGCAGTAATGTTAAGTATTTAGACTGGATGGTAAGCCACACCACTATCCCTCATTTCACATAAAATTTTAGATTGTACACACATAAGGGAAAATGTGATTCACATTAATGTAGACTATTCCATGCCTAATTTTCAAGTTTACAGCCAAATGACACTGCTAGTAAACACTTTGTTTACTTCTGTTTAACCAAGTGATCTTCCACTTATTAATTATACAAATGTTACTTTAGAAGTATTACAGATATCAAGTCTGCTTTTTGAACTCTGGATTTCTTAAAGAAAATAAATATATCTGTCTATTTCCCTTTTTAAGAGTGTGAAAAAAAATATATATATATATATACACACACACAGACACCAGTGCATAAAATTGTATAATGCAACATATCACATAACTGAAATCAATGCCATGTAATCACCATTTAGGCTGGAAAGAAAATTGCACCTCTCCAGCAATCCCTCATGATTTCTTGTCTAAACACATATCCTCTCTCAGGAGTAACAACCCTTCTAACTTTTATGGTAATTGGCTTTTACTTTTCTTTGTATTTTTACCACCGATATGTGTGCCCAAAAGATCTACAAATAACACATATGATGGCTTTGATGGTAATTACTTTTTTGTTTTTATTCTAGTTTTACTGCCTGTATGTACGTTTCTGTAACAGGGTTATTTATTTATTTATTTAGAGACAGGGTCTCACTCTATCACTCAGGCTGGAGTGCAGTGGTACCATTATAGTTCTCTGCAGCCTCAAAATCCTGTGCTCAAGGCATATTCCTACCTCAGCCTCCTGAGTAGCTGGGATTACAAGTATGAGCCAATGCTCCCAGCTATTAATGTATCTTTGACCTTTTTATAAATGTACTCGCATTGCATATTTTATTTTGTGTTTTCATCACATGCAATAGTACAAGTTCCTAGGCAATTTCATTCAATAAAAAGAAAATGTTGCAGAAAAGAACACATAACTAGAGTAGCTAGTGCCTCTAGGATTTAAGGAGAAGACAGAAAAAATGAAGGAAGATCAGCACTTAAAAATAATTGAATAAAGTTTCTATGATTTCAAGGGACTAAATCTAAGACCAAAAGAGCTTGGAAAATTCAGCATGGACAAATAATAAAGAAACAAAACGAATAAACTCCTCCCAAACCAAACTGTATAAAACAAAACAAGAACTCTAGCATATCCTGGTCAAATCACTGAAGCATAACTATAAAGAGGAAAAAATATATTATGTGCTTTCAGGCACAACAAATAACTATTAGTACTTATAAAGTATAAAGTATTAGTCTGGCATTACAAACTTGATGATTATTAACTAATATTCACAGATGATGGAAAGGATATGGCCATAACCAAATTATGCAATATCCTTCCAAGGTATCTATACTGAAGGGGAAAGACAAATCTATGCAAATAAACAAAATTTTAGAGACATCAAGCAGGCACTACCCCTGAGGAAAACACTTGAAAAATAATTTCAAGAAAAGTCAGTCTTCAGTGGAATGATAAACTAGCAATCAAGACTATAACAGATCTCCTGCAACAAAGCTTAAACACAAGCCTCAAGAAAGTCAAGCTTATTCGCAGATAACTTATGTCTCAGCCATAAGAAAAATCATACAAGACCCAATATAAACTAAAAATTTACTAAAATTTAAAAAAAAATAGAAAACGTAATCTATGACTTAGGACGAAGTTAACAGCAATTTAGAAATGGTACAGGAATGACCAGTGACTTTGATGATATAGCAATATAAGCTATCAAAACTGATGCACAGAGAAACAAAATGCTGAAAAATTTATATGGGAGATTCAGTGAGCTGTGGAGCAATGTCAAATACTCTAGGAAATTTGGAGACCCAGAAGGAGGGTTACAAATAAATATTTGAAAAAAATAGTTTCTGAAGCGACTTCTGTCTGTTGTCCTTTAAAACTTCACTTTCTACCATGTCAATGACAATGTCTTACTTTTTACTTTTATTTATACTAACTTTAGGTTGGGGCTTCAGCTTTATTAACTTGGACAAGGGGAATATTATCATGTTTTCACAGTCAACTTGGACTGTTGGCTACAGGCTGAGAGCTTTTTTTAGCAAAGTTATTACCTTATCTTTACGCTTTTGAAGAGGTTGCAATTATACCAATTGTATCTCTGTGTTTAGAACATTTTTTTTTTTTTTTTGAGATGGAGTCTTCCTCTGTCGCCCAGGCGGGAATGCAGTGGCCTAATCTCAGCTCACTGCAAGCTCCGCCTCCCGGGTTCATGCCATTCTCCTGGCTCAGCCTCCCGAGTAGCTAGGACTACAGGCGCCCGCCACCACGCCCGGCTAGTTTTTTTGTGTTTTTTAGTACAGACAGTGTTTCACCATGTTAGCCAGGATGGTCTCGATCTCCTGACCTCATGATCCCCCCGTCTCGGCCTCCTCAAGTGCTGGGATTACAGGCTTGAGCCACTGCTCCCGGCAGTGTTTAGAACATTATTGAACACTTGAAGAAGTAGACAATATGGATATCTGGAATTTTTCTATGTAAATTACATATTATTCATAATAATATAGTTTTCATGAGGACATGGTCTATGCCCCAAAGTGCAACGGCCAGTGTTTATCAAAATATTTTGCAAATGTTTAATAAGGTTCATCTATTTCTAGCCTGGAAGATCTTCAGTGCCTTCTAGTTTACTTCTTACAATGGACCAGTTACCTTATTAGGACCAGTTACTCGGGGTGTCTCAATTTATGATATCTGAGTTTAGATAGGAATGATGAAAATGTGGCACGATTAAAACATCCATGAAAGGAGTTTTTCAAACAGAAGAAGCATAAAGCAAATGCAAATGTCATTATATGTGACTAAACCTGAGGAATTATTATTATTATTATTATTTTTTTTTGAGACGGAGTCTCGCTCTGTTGCCCAGGCTGGAGTGCAGTGGCCGGATCTCAGCTCACTGCAAGCTCTGCCCCCCGGGTTTATGCCATTCTCCTG
>NW_012114364.1:8053634-8098256 GCF_000951035.1 Colobus angolensis palliatus | reverse complement strand
CCCAAGTAGCTGGGACTACAGGCGCCCGCCACCTCGCCCGGCTAGTTTTTTGTATTTTTTAGTAGAGACGGGGTTTCACCATATTATCCAGGATGGTCTCAATCTCCTGACCTCGTGATCCACCCGTCTCGGCCTCCCAAAGTGCTGGGATTACAGGCTTGAGCCACCACGTCCGGCCAAACCTGAGGAATTAAAAAAAATTAAAAAAGAAGGCAAGTTGAGTTTGAGCATAGGGCACAGGGAGGACAACAGAAAAAGAAGTTGAGAAGAAAGCAACAGCCATATCATCTAGTGCTTTGTAGGGTAGGGAAATTGTTAATTTTAGGTGTCAACTTCACTGGATTAAAGAATGACCACTTTCCTGATAAAGATTATTTTTTGGTGTGCCTGGGAGGGTGTTTCTAGAAGAGATTAGCATTTGGAACAGTGGACTGAATAAGGAAGATCTGCCCTCACTCAGTGAGGACTGGCACCATCTGAAGTTGCACATAGAACAAAAAGACAGAGAAAAGATGAAATAACTCTCTCTGTTTCCTTCTCTTTTCTGGAGTTGGGACATCCTTATTCACTTGCTCTTGAACATCAGAAGTAGAGATTCTCTGGCCTTTGGACTCGAAGACTTGCACCAGCAGCCGCCCAGTTTCTCAGGTATCAGACTCAGACTGAGAGTAATGCCATCAGCTTCTCTGGCTCTGAGACCTTAGACTTGCACTGGGCTATAACATTGGTTCTCTGGTTCTCCAGCTTACAGAAAGCCTAGGACTTACCAGCCTTCACAATTGTGTGAGTCTATTCCTGAGATAAATCTATTTAGCTCTATGTCTATGTCTATGTCAAAATCTCTGCCGATATCTATATCCTATTGGTTTGTTTATCTGAAGAATCCTGATGAAAGAAGAGATAGCATAAACCTCTTTAATTTATTCAATTTATTTGGTGGGACTTTTGCCTCTGATTTTGATGGAATAGCTTACTTAGCCAAAGCTCCCACTGGGGCGGGGGGTGGGGATGGGTGGGGGGGAGAATGCTAGATTTAGAAACAAAAAGTCCAAAAGAAACCAAATAATCCCCGAACAGACAGACAACTTTAAAGGCAATGGGGAAATAATGAAGCAAACAGAACTAGGGAAAACTGGCTGTCATTTCACAGCTGCACTGTCACTGAGCATTGCTGCGATTGGAAACTGGGCAGAGGACTGATAATGAGGATTATCACAGGGAGAGGGCAGAGGGATGCTGCTAGGAAATAAAGAATGCCTAGCTATTAACTTTCAATAATAAAAGGAAATTAAACAATAAAAATGGCATAATTTTAAATGGAGAACTCACTAGAAATGATCTCTGAATGATAAAGTATGTGCCAAAGTTTTCACCATCATTATTCACCCAAAAAATACAAATCCATGTTGGGAGGCCGAGGCAGGTGGATTACCTGAGGTCCGAAGTTCGAAACCAGCCTGGCCAACATGGTGAAAGCCTGTGTCTACTAAAAATACAAAAATTAGCTAGGCATGGAGGTGGGTGCTTGTAATCCCAGCTACTTGGGAGGCTGAGGCAGGAGAATCGCTTGAACCCAGGAGGCAGAGGTTGCAGTGAGTCGAGATGGCGCCGTTGAATTTGAGCCTGGGCAACAGGAGCAAAACTCCGTCTCAAATAATAATAATAATAATAATAATAATGCAAATCAAATCTATAACAAAGTCAGAAAAGAAAAAATGATGGGGAGATTGTGGAGTAACTGGAACTCATATTATTGGCAGTATAAAATGTTACAACCACTTTGGAAAAATCTCTGTAAGTTTCTTATAAAATTAAAGCTATACTACCCTATGATCTTACCATTCCAATCTTAAGTATTTACCCAAGAAAAACGAAAACATGTGTTCACAAAAAAATTGTCAAGAATGTTCATAGCAGCTTTACTCATAATAGCTTCAGACTGGAAACATTCCATGTCTCTCAATAGAAGAATGAATAAATATATGTTGGTATATTAATAAAATGGAACCACCACATAGAAATAACAAACTACTGATACATGCAACACCGTGGGTTAATCTCTATAAACTTATGCTGAGTGAAGGAATCCTTAAACAAAAGGATAATATTGTTTGATTCAATTTTTGTGACCTTATAGAGTAGATAAAACTTATCTTTAGTAGAAAAAATTAAGAATTACCATTGCTTCTGTGCATATGGTTCATGGGTTAATTTAAAGGGCATTAGAAAATGGTGATGGTTAGTTTTATGTATCAACTTGACTAGGCTAAAAGATGCCAGAATAGAATAGGGATAGCTGGCAAAACATTGTTTCTGGATGTGTCTGTGAGGGTATTTCTGGAAAAGATTAGCATTTGAATTGGTACATTGAGTAAAGAAGATTGCCTTCACCAATGTGGGCAGACATCATCCAAACCACAAAAGTTCCAAATATAACAAAAAAGCAGAGGACAAACTAATTTTTTTTTTTTTTTTTAGTTGAGACATACAGATTTTTCTGCTCTCCAACAACATCATAACCCCTGCTGAAGGTTGTTGGGCTTTTGGAGTCCAGGACTTACAACAAAATATCCCTACTTCTCAGGCCTTTGGATTCAGATTTAATTACACCATTGGCTTTCCTGGTTCTCCAGCATGGAGAGACGAGATGGCCGGTCTTGAGATTTCTTGGCTTCTATAACTACGTCAGCCAATGTTCATAATAAATATCAGTTTCTCTCTCTTTCTTGCTCTCTCTCTTTAATTTATAACAGCTCCCATTGGTTCTGTTTCTTTACAGAACACTGAGTAACAAAAAAATATTCTGGGATGATGTTAATATTCTACTTCTAAGAAGTTTATACAGTATATCACTTAAGGCTGTTTCTCTCAACCTTTATAATTAGAGGAATAACTTGACTTATTTTTTAAAAAAACAGATCCCCATGTCTTTTTTTCAGAAGATCCTTGCTTAATAGTTCTGGATTGCCATTCATCATTTTTATAAAATTATTTTAATTTGAAAAATATTGAAAATTTTGCTTTTAAGAAATACATGATACTTGCCTCCATGCTGCAAGCCTGGAAATTCTGTGGACTCTACCAATTTTTGCCACAGGAATATATTTTGACCATTTTATTTACTTTATCATTAATATTCAAAGTGATTTTTCACAATAACATTCATGTTTTTAAAATATGTGGCTTTTCATGATCTTCTTTTCAAAGTACTGGTCCTTATCTATAGGAAATTATAGTGTTAGGGAGCAAATAATAAAGTATGATTTTCAGAAATATTTTGAAAATAGTCAAGAAGTCTTATTTTCAAACATTAATCTGCAATTACAAATACATTTTGAGGTTATACATTTCAGAATTTGGTAACAGCCACTTAATCAAGTCGCCTTAATGCATCTAAACATTTTTCCTTAACAGTAAAAAAGGAAAAAAAAAAGTATTTGCCTATTAGTTAAGCATTGAATGATCAATTCTGTAAAAGGACCATTTTCTAAACTATAAATGAAATATGAGTATCAGTTAGACTGCTCTGGATTTTATTTATAATTTATAACTTTTGAGCATCATGTGCAAGTGTTTAACAGAAAACATTTAGAATATAAACACTGTAAACAGGCCATTTCTTAATAAGGTAGATTTTCTGACAAGCTTGAAAATAAAGGTTTTATTCTATTTCTCTTCCAAAAGTTTATCATTCTGCATTTGCGTGTGTGTGTGTTTATATGTTCTGATGCAGACACACATACACTAACAAAACAGATATTGTATGGATATTAATTGGTTCTTTCTAGAGTTTGGATATAGTTGACATCTGCTTATTTAAGAAAGCGGGAGAGAAGGGAGTCACTTGGTTAAAGTCGTCCACACTGTAATTTATATGGTCTTCTGTTTTTCACCTTCACACTCAGGATTGCTCCAACATGTTTTGATTGAACTTACCTCAACCTCAAGACTCCAAGTGCCCTGTGACTTTTCGTCCAGTCACATGAAAGCTGGGAGTTGTCAGGATCACCTAGATATATGCATAGCTCTCACAAGCAACATCAGATGTTCAGGTGGGAGTAGGAGTGGCTTACTTAATATTTTCCATCAAATATACATAAAAATAATCTTTGTGGATGAAAGGTGGAATCAACCAGGCTATTATTGTAACTAGAGGGAATTTAGTGTTGGTATTAGAGAAAAAGATAAGTTTTATAAATACTGATATATTACAACAACCATGACACACAGTGTTTCTGGAGCAAATGGAATGTTTCCTACATGTTTAGTTTCTGCAGTTCTGGTCTTGATGAGCATCTCATTCTTACACTGACATAATTTATTTTATTCTATTTGGCTAATAAAATGTTACTAGCAAAAAGGCAAAGCTTTCAATAAAACTACCTTTTGTCATCAAAAATATCAAATAGCCAGTTGGATGATTTTGTTGTTGATTTTTATACCAATTATTCCATTCTCAAAAGCAGTAGTTTTGCAGAAGTTCAGATACACTTGTTTTACTTATTAAAATAGTTGAAAAGCATTTATTAATGAAGGGAAGATTAAAAAGGAAATTATTCCTTCTCATTTATAATTTGTTTATTCTTTGACCAATGAATAAGTCTACTGGTTTTCTACATACTTCATAGTTTACATAATTATATTTTCACAAAATTAGAATCACCCACATTCCTTTTGAAGACAGTTCTATGCAATGAAATAAGAACTAATTTTGAAGCAAAACAAATCTACTTTAAGAAAGTTTATAAGAATATCAGTTCTCAGTCTTTCAATACCCGATTACTTCTGTGTGAAATAGTTGTAAACATGAAAGATAACTTGAGATTTTTTGAAATGGTGCTTATTTAAAGTTTTTAACAGTATAAATTTAGAAAAAAAGCTTTTTCAGAAATTTTAAAGAGGAAGGGAACAATCAAAGGGACAAAATCAAATCAATTTTTAGTATTTGTATTTAAATAATCCCTGAATTATTTCTTGAGTTATTTGTTGTTTTACCTTTCACCTTACTATTGATGTCTAGAAGTAAAATTAGGCAGGCTGTTCTGTACTTATGTGAGTGATTAATTATTCAACTGTGTTCCTTTCATCATTTTAACTTGCAATACTCACCTTCTTTCAGTTTCCATTGAAAATAATTGGCTAATGCGATATGATAGGGCAGACAACACTTTGAGTATCCTTGAGTATATATTATTGAATCCTGTGGATATGAATATCTTGAAGTTATTTAGGCTTCTTTGAATCACTTTTCAATTGTTTTAGTTCAACTTACACTCTTCCCAATTCTGCTGGAATTTGTTGAGGTCATCTGGTTACACATGATTTGTTATTATTATTTTTTGTAAATAAATGCTACTCGACTTTTTTTATCTTTATGCTGTATTTTGTTGTTAAAATCTATCAAGATAACGAACATGTTGCTATTTCTTTCATTAATGAATTTCAAAAATGTTTTAAATATATTTGTAGAATTTTGAGATTTGCTTTTGTTTCTTAAAAAAAAAAGCCTATTTTGTTTGTCTTTGTATTAGTCTTACTAATTCTTTATATGATTTTTTTTTTCTCCTGCCTTGAAAACATTCTGGAAAAAATTAACAAGGAATTTATTCTTAAGTTTTTATGAACAAATATTTCCATAAAGGTGTGTTTAGTTTCCAGTGTGGAAATATTGTCCATTTTCACTCTTTAAAATAACCTTTGGTTGTTAAATTTAGTTTCATTGTTTAAACACAATTTGCATGACACTTTTATATTTATATCTCTAGTCCAGACATCTCTTCAAAGACTTATAAAAATCTCTACACAAACTTATCTCGGGTAACTTCTAGACATCTAAATCTCAACATGTCCATAGTGAAATCCAATATTTACCCTCTTAATTCCAATATTTACCCTCAATCATTAGTAACTTTAGTTTTTCCGTTTCTAACATCAATAATCTTGGAATTATACTCTACTATTCTCTTTTCTCTCATGCTGCACCACACTCCAATCACTCAGGAAGCCTTCTTGCCTTCATATTTAAAATACATCCGGGACTTGAACACTTCTCACCAACGCACATTGTGTCGACTACCTTTACCTCTCTCTCACTCTCTTAAATTAAATGTATCCTTCCAACAGTTCCTCCTTTTTCTATCATTAGAAGACTAGCCATAGCATTCTTATCAAATCACAAATTCAATTGTTCTCTATTAAATCCTGTAAAGTCTTTCTCATTTCTTTCAGTTCCCTTATTCTTCCTCAAACACAGTGTATTTTCATCTTAGGGTTTTTGCTCCAGCTGTTGTCTCAACCTTGCATATTTTTCAACACGTTCACTTGGTTAATTGCCTTATATTCTGCAAATCTTCATGTGAATCTCATCTATCCAAGAAAGATTATCATCCTATTTAATATTATACCTCAAGTATCTCCACTTTCTACTAATTAGCATTCCTCATTCTCTTCATCTTTTTTCATCTTTATTCCAGTCCTTATCAGTATCTAACATAATATAAAATTTATTCACTTTTAATATTTATTGTTTATTCTCTGAATATTAGCTGTTTATTATCTGTCTTTTCCAGTATGATGAAAATTCTATGCAAATACATTTTAATACACTAATAAACAAAGATGTTTATATTGTTAATAATGTTGCCAAAAGGCAACATGATGTCTTTGTTTACTAATATATTAAAATATAGTCTGGTGGTAGTGAATTCTCATAAAATGTTGGTTGAATGAATAAACAAATAAATAAATGAGTAGTTTATTTGTCTGTATTTGAGTATTACTCATGTTTTTAGGAGATTAATTCTTCTTGGACCAGCTATGTCCATGAGGTCTGTACAGAGCTAGAGTCAAGGTCCCCTTCAAAGGAAACAAGAATTCTTTTTATAACAATGTGGTATATATATGTAAGTTAATTTCTAGTTTTCATACCTAAAATATAAGCTCATAATTTAGAGGGATTGTCCTGTATTCTATTTATTGCTCCATCTTACATAAATTAACTTTCTAAATGATTCATAATTTAGTCTTCCACACTCACTTCAAAGGGCATTCAAGGATATTCTCACTTCTGGCTAACTCAATTTTATCCTATTTTTCTGAATTGGATTTTTTTTCCCTTTCATGTTGTATGACTCACTTAAGAGAAAAAAATAAAATAAATAATAATAATAATAATAACAATATTAACTAACATTTAGAAGCAATAATAATAACAGCTAACATTCCAAAAATGCTTACTATGTGGCTTGTATAGTTCTAAGTGATATGTGTAGATATACAGATATATAGTAACTCATTTAATTTCCACAATTACACTATGAAATAAGTCATACACTAGGATAGATTTTACATTGAGGCAATTAGGGCAAATATTTTAGGTCAATTTTTTAAGTTAAAAATATTTTAAGTGTTATAGATGAGATTTATAATTTAATGTCTCTGTGCTCTTGAATGTCATGCACAGAAATCCCATCTGTCTCATTTTATTAGATGCACATCTTTGAATACTCCCTATTTTAAAGACAGAAACTGAAAAAGTAAAGAATTTTATTTTATCCAGGCTATGGTAATAGACATAGACCACAGATGTGCAGAACAGAGTATCTTAGCAGGATGCTTTGCCTTATAGTTTTACAAGGAGCAGTAGACAAGGTATAGTTGAAATAACTTAAATTGGGGATCGATTTTGCAACTGAGGAACATCTCTGTGAGTCAGCTAAACAAGAAATGTGTATTTATGTGTCTAGCTTGTTTATAGTGAAAAAACAGTTCAGCTAATCATTCATCAGACAAAGAATGGGAAGTTAAAGGATCTTTGTCTGCCTTTGTTAGGTTCAGAAAAAATGAGAAAGATATCTGTTCATCCTTGTCACAGGAAAGCAGGGAGACATACAAATGTGTTATGGGAAACATGAAAAATAATGGGGAGTAAGTCTAAGTAGTCACACGAGGAAGGGTGGTTCTTTGTGGTAAGCCATTTCCATAATAGGAAAGGTTGCGGGGATTTCTTAACCACAGCTGTTTTCAGGGCTCATGTGAAGTTCAACTCTGTCAACTTTATGGACTTTCCATACCTCTACTTAACCTTCATTGCATTTGTACAGTTTTCTTTTTGTATTATACTTTGGGGTTACAGATATCTCCTAATATTATTTAAACATTCTGAAAGAGAAGATGAAAATTTTTTCTTGATTGTGCTATTTAAAACTGGAAGGTCTAAAAACAAATATTGTGTATAACACCAAAGAAACATTTTAAAAAGCAGTGAAAGTATTTCTATAATACATATGTTACTTATTTCTGTTCTTTTATATGCTGGTTTCTTTTTTTTGGCACTTTTTAAAAATCTCCTGGAGATTTGTTCTCATAATGGCTCATGTGGAAATTTTATAATCATGTTAGTTGTAAGAACTGTGTTTTATTCTCTACAAAAATTCATTCATGAAGATATTCTTACTATTTTGTTAAGACCTTTAGAATCAAAACAAAATTTAAAATTCCAGTTAGTTATATGAAAAATTTATTACTGGAGTATATTTTCTTTAAACAATTACCAAAAATATTTGGTATGTAATTTATTTTTTACAAATTCACAATATAATTTGAGTAAATATAATTATAAGCTATGAAGTAAAATATAGACCTTTATGAATTGGTTGGGATTGTTCATTTAATTATTGTTGTATAATATATTACAAACATATTAAATATGTGTTTTTCCATTATTTTTTATTATTTCAAAAGAAACAATATTTTTTGTTTGGCTTCTTTATGGAATGGGTTTTTTATTGGAATTAACAACTTGAACACTTAATTCATTATCTATAAGCTTCCAAGTGTGTGAATAAACTTCTATTCAGACAAGAAAAGTCCAAGAAGGACTCAAAAATAATTATAATAACTTTGTAAGGACATCATGAAGGCCCCACTGACCATGTATCTCCCTTAGAATTGAACTAAAGACTCTGTATTTGGCTAAAACTAATAATCATGGTATTAATTGTTTTTATAAAAACCTTCCTTATTGTCATTAAAAATGTGATTTTATTTCAGCATGTATTTTATATATTTACTATACCATAAGTGAACAATAAGTATGAGGTCTTTTGTAATATTACTGACCATTTATTTCCACCTTGAGGGAGCTAAGTTGGGGTGCAAAATTACAAGGTATTTACATGTGAAGTAATGTAAGAAATTGATACCATATCCTTTCATCTCTATGAGGCTTTTATACATTTTCTCACTTTTTGGGAATAGGTTATAGCAGATGACTGATATTTATTTTCAAAAACAAATGGCTACCAATTAAAGTGATCAATCAAGTATGAGTCTCCAATATTAAAAATTATATTACCCAGAAATTTGGAGAAGTCACAATAATTATGTCATTATTTAAATAGTGTTTCTAAATTCAGTGCCTCAAACTCAATGGAAATAAGAAAAAATAAGAAAAAAAATGAGCAGGATTTAGTTGAAAGAAAAAGGAGATGATTAAACAGCTGGAAAATCAGGTTAGTGAGTACAAACTAAGGGAATTACATTCCCTTGACTTAGACAAAAGACAGCTAAAGAGACTAAATAATCGTATGAAATGAAGTGGTGTGCATAATTTGGTAAAGGTGACCAACTGTTTTGCATTTGCACGAGTGGAGAACCACAGAACTGAAATAAACTGCAACAGAAATGAGTCAGACTATCAATTAGAACCTGTCAGTGATCACTTTAACCATTGCATTCAAGTTTATAAAATATTCTCCATAGAATTTCAAAGAAAGAGGTATATGGACTATTTTAGTCCATTTGGGCTACTCTAACAAAATACCCTAAACTGGGTAACTCATAAAAAACAAAAATGTATTTTTCACAATTCTGGAGGCTGAAAATTCCAAGATCAAGGTACCACTAAGTCAGTGTTTGGTGAGAGCCCATTTCCTGGTTTATAGAGGGCATCTTCTCACTGTGTTCTTACACAATGAAAGAGGCAAAGAACCTCCCTTGAGGCCTATTTTATATGGGTAGTAAGCAACCATTCCTGAAGGTTTCACCCTCATAACACATTTACTTTCCAAAAGGTCCCACTTCCTAATACCTAATACCATCACCTTAGGGATTAAGATGTCAATATACAAATTTTGGAAAATATAGACATTCACATCATGGCATTCAGGGCCTTAACCCACCAAATGTATGTCTTTCTCACATTCAAAATACATTTGTGTCACATTAAGCTCCAAAAGTTTTTTAATTCATTCCAACATCGATTCAAAAGTCTAAAGTCCAGACTTTCATCTAAATATCATCGAAATCAGACATGGATGACACTCGAGGTCATCTCCCAGAATACCTCACCTCCTAATATCATTACTTTGAAAATTAAAATTTCAACCTATGAAGTTTGTGGAGACACAGTCACTCAGATCACAGCACGAAACTTTGAAAGATGAGTCTATAATAATGAGTCATTTAGTCTTTCTAAGTTTCCTCATGAATAACAAATATTATATTTTTGTAATGATTCCAAGTTTATGCTGTTATTTCATAATCATTATCTCATTTGAATTACAATAAAATCTATTAATTAGATGTGGCAAGAATCCATATCTCTTTTGCAGGTTAGAAGACAGATGCTCCAACTTCCCGGAATGCTCAGTAGTGTCAGCCTAGCTCCTGGGATTCTTGAAGCACTTGAAATTCTACTACATCACACAAAATTGGATTTGGATTATTCAATTTCCGATTTTATTTTTTATTTTAATTTTATTATTGAATATTGATCAGTGCCTTGGAGAGCAATATAAATCAGTAAGTCTCTCCTGGCATTTGTCTGATCTCTGCTACATCATCTCAAAACCACAAAATTCAGATGTACAGAGTGACAAAACATTACTTGAAGTTGGTATTAATAGATAGAAAATAGAAAGTTCACATCACATTGTATCATATTAATGGTGAATAAAATAGAAGTTACTGACCCAAGGATGGATTTAATCTCTTCAAAAAACTCAGTGCAAAATACTTATGTATTGTTTTGCTTAATAAAGTTTAATTTTATCAAGAAATCATCTGATAGTTTTATTTTGCAAAACAGTTTGTAAATTTTGATTTAACAGTCATGGTCTTGCTTCTATTGCACTAGAAAACACTTTATTAATTAAATCACAATTACTAATATTGATGGTAGAAAAAATAGAAAATGTGAAATTGTTTACAGTTAAACTGTTTTACATAAGTGTAAAGTTCATTGAAAAATAGGAAAATAAATAATTTAAGGTGATTGATTTGTTTAAAGCCTGGAAATCATACACTATTCATGTATAAAATACATACATATATACATATATGTATAAATTCGTTATATATCCAAGTATCTATGTACATATGTATGCTTTATATATATAACAAATTCATACATATATGTGTGTATATATATTGAATTTATATGTATATAACAAATTCAGAAAGAATTTTTACCAAGCAATTTGCTGCTGTGAAAAGTCACCTAGTGGTTAATAAATTAATTTATATTTTCCAAGTTTGCTTAAGAATGTTCTAAAGTTGTTTTTGATATCATTAGAATATTGAATAAAAATAATATTAATAATTATCAACACTAAATGTTAATACATTTTGAAATTAAGCAAAAATTATGTATCTGGAAAGAAATATCTGTCCCAAGAAGGGCAAGTATTTGGATTAGTTTGATTCTCTTTTTTGGGAAATTGCATAAAAATATATGTTGAGATTTCATTTATTGATAAAGGAAAGAGCTGAAGAAATGGATGCAGAAAAAATAGGGTCAAATAGTTTTTTAAAAAATAATGATGATGGTAAAATGTAGAAGAGACTTGTTTGTAAGATGACAGCTATTAGACTTACCAGAAAAATCACCTGACCAACCGCACTTGTTGGTTGAACTATATGAGACTTTTTGCTCTTCAAAAAAAATCAAATATTAGCAATATTATTTGGTCCAATTAACAGAATTTCTGATGGACCTTACATACATTATCTTCTTTGGATAGGCTGTTGTCCTTATTCCAGATAATTTTCTTTGTGAATCTGTGATCTTTGCAGGAATAGTGGATGCAAAATTTATGTCTGAAAAAACACTAAGGAACAGCTGTGTATTTTGAAAAGGAGGTAGGAAATGTATTTTGAAGCTTTGTTTGCATAATTAACACACTTATTTCATTTACATTTCATGTTTTTTCAATGTGTCCTTGGGAAAGGGTTGCATTATAAAAAGCAACTCCTTTTCTCCTTGGCCATCATGGCTGAACTATGAAAGGAGGCCACTTCCCATAGTGTATAGAAAAGACGAGTAGTAGGAATTGCTTAAAGTGTAGACTTTGGAGACAGGCAAACACAACTTCAGTTTCTTTTTCTTTTTTAATCCCGTCACTCTATCCTTTCCCATCTTAATAATAGTACCATCCAGACTTTCCCATCTTAAATAATAGCACCATCAATCATGCTAGATATCTACGGGTCATGCTTAGATATCAAGTTAGATATCTATGGGTCATTCTTCAGTCCTCCCTCTGCCTTATATTGTTGATCTATTTGTTCAAGAATTTCTGGCAAAATTTAACTCTAAATTTAACTCTAAATCCATTAACATAATTCTACTGTGGCTACTATACTACTACACAGCACACACACATACACTCATACACATTCACATGGAAAATATACATACAAAAGTAGAGTGCTTCCTAGACCAACCATCATGAATATGTGTGTGTGTGTACATTTGTGTGCGTGCATGTGTATGTGTGTATATATGTGTGTATATATACACATCTATTAATGTATATTTAATAATCACTGTAAACAAATAAGGTGCCTTTATGTTTCCTTTTAGAGTTGATGAAAATAATGCCCAGTTTATGCATAGTGCTCACCATTACATAGCTAATAAAGAATATAACCAACATTTGAACCTAGGCAATTCTGCTCTAGTGTCAGAGAGTTTCTAACCACTAACCATGGAATGTTTCCTTTTCTTGACTAGTCATGTTACCTTCAACATATATGTGTACATAGGGATTAATCAAAACACTCTACTTAATGCCTCTCTATACTACCACATATCAAATTCTTCATAGAGGCTATATTAAGAATTTAAAACTTAAATAGGATAATGCCAGCTAATCAACATGCAGATATGCAAGTTGGACCTTTTTAAATAGTCTAGTATAGAAACAGAAGTGTCTAACAACCCACAGGATGACAAATGCAACTGTTTCCAGTCTGGTAGTTTCTCACTTTGTGTATGTGGTGACACTCCTATTTTGTCTTTATAAGACAGAGAAGCTATAAAAGCCTGTACAATGGGAAGGATACTTCTGTGCCTCCTCCTTCATAATACATGCTTGCATTTACTATAACCTTAAATAAATTATTGTATTTAGCTGTGTATCTTGACGATTTTCATTTATTTCCAAAACTGAAATCATGAAATGAGTAGTGAAATGAGTAGTAAAATGATAACACTGAAATTGAAAAATGTACACAGAATCTTCTCCCAATTTGGAAGCCATCCACTTTACAGGCAGATGTTGGTCAAGTATTAAGGTATAAAATCATAAGTGAGAAATTACTTGACTCAGGATACCCTGTGAAAAGGGACAAGAGAGAGATATATATGACAATTACAAAACAATTATTAGATTTAGTTTTAATAATACTGTGTTGTTTTACATTAAAAAGCCGACTGCTCTTTGGAAAGTCCTATCTTTTGTTGATAATGAAAAACCAAACAACACACAAATAAAAAGAAGATGGTGATTTGTGAACTCTGTGATTTCTGAAAATGAATTTAGCTTAAAAATATTTTGTAATTCTATTCACAGAGCTATCAAACATACTCCTCAGAGAACCAGGCCTCCAATACACTTTCTCTTTAGATTATTTGCTCCTTAAGTAAAAAAAAAGAAAAAAAAAAAAGGTTATTTATGGAGCCATAGATCTGTCATTGGTGAAGGTGTATGAAAGATTTCCGTTTTCATAATTCTTCCTAAAGGTTGAATGATTTTGTGCAAAGTATTTGGTCAATTAAAATATTCTTAGTGACTGGGAAGTTGAAACTTCAGTTTCATAATTTTCAGATGAGCCATGATTCCTGCAAATACTAGATTGAATTGAACAGGATCAAGAAAATTACAGTGTCAAAGAACCAACTTCACATTTAACAGATAAATTTGCCTCCCTCCACTGGCACTAACTGAAATAAAGGGCAGAAATTAACACTCATTCTTTTTTTATTTTATTCATTTTTATTTTTATTTACTTTCATTTGTTTTCTCTTTAACACTCATTCTTTATTCATACATTTCTATAAGTCTTATAAAATAAATGAAGAGTACAATGTCCCCATTTTAGGTGCTATAGAACTTAGCTAAAACTCTATGTTTCTAAGCCAAGAAGAAGAAGGCTCTTCACTTCCACTCTGATATTTTGGAGTATCAATAAAAGTTAACATGAATTTAAAAAAATCCTTTGAAAGTAATTGAACTTGGAAACAATGGCTATGCTTTCTTAGACCTGAGAGACGAGAGGTGGGCAGTCTGAAGAACTGTTTAGACTGCAAAATCCTGAAAAGAGAGGGCTGGCTGGACCTTGCCCCCATGTAGGTGGGGTGAGGCCAACCGTCAAACAGAATTTCAAACCATGTTAGTAAAAGCAATCCAGTTGTCAAGACAATAATTGATCCTTACTATTTTTGCTGGAGGGATCTTGTAACACCTATTAAGTATATGACATTAAAAATACTCTATAGCCTTTAAAATATAATCCATGAATTGAAAAGTGGAGTTCACAATGATGACTCTTGTTTTGTCTTGCCCCCTTATCCTCTCTGAATGTTCTTAGATAATGATGATGTGTTAAACAATTTAACTGGTGCAAGAGCTCAGTACAAACCAACTCCCAAACGATTCCCAATGTTCACCCGCTGTCTGTTTCACAGATCAATTTCTCAAACATATCATCTTCTCCTGGAAGAGATGACCACTGCCTGAGCTCCAGTTTCTGAAACCCACCCATAGGAAATACCAAACATGATTTTTTCTTTCCTCAGGTGCTTTGTAGTTTTGGATTTTGAATCATTTTTCTAGGTTTTTAAATTTTCTTTCTGACATTTTCTCTCTCTGTGAGTGCCCTTTGCATTTACTTTTGTCAGTTATTCCTGGTTGCTAACAAATTTGAAACTATTTAATGTCATTTTCTCAGCATGAAATTCTTTAATCATATTATCAATGACCAGGTAAATAATTTTCCTTTTCAGGCACCATTACTGGCCAAGAAGATTTTTGGAAACATTTTTAAATGGAGGAACTAGATAGTCTAGGGTCCAGCATTGTAACTCAGTACTTTTAGTTATCACAACTAATAAATGCCCCAAGTGTGACTATAGCTTGCAACGTTTTTGTGCAATTTTCTTTCTTTTTTTAGCCTCTGGGGATTTTTCTTATTCTTCTATAAGGATGTCATTGCATTAACAAATGTCTGCTAACTTTTTTTTTTCCAGAATTTATAGGTGTTTTTATCAGAAATTTCCTTAGAGTATCTACTTTGGCATATTAATAGAAAAGTAAGTCCAGGTACTCCTCTGCTTTTTGCCGATATAATAAACAAGAAATGCTGAGCTTTTAACTTCCTGAGAGAGAACATATGGCTCTGAAAGGATATAAGAATACAAAAGTCAAAAACCTTGATAACAAAAATATTCTTTACATTGGCCACAAATGTCATAAATCAATAAAGAGATAAATAAAAATATCTCACTGATGAAAAAAATACTTGTCATTTATGTAAGATATGGATTTCTATAGCCAATAAACATAACTTTTTTTAAAATGTGGTGCTATTTTTAACCTTTGAAATCTTTATAATGGCTACAACTGAAATCTTTAAAATCTTTGAAATCTTTATAATGGCTTAAATCTTTGAAAATCTTTGAAATCTTTATAATGGCTACAACTTTATAATGTTACAACTCATCTACTTCACATTGTCAAATACTTTCTCCAGATACACATTGCTTATTTAAGCACAGGATTAAGTTGTCATCATTCTGTTATGTTTGTGCCAAACTAACCGACATTCTTCACTTGGGTTGTTTAGTCTGTTCTGGGGAGGCCTACCATACTCTTACTAAAAATCTATATTATTCATATGTATTATCTCACAGGGAATATTTCTGAGTTATTAGGGCCCTAAATATTTTGCGCCTTAATTGCATTATGATTTATCATTTCTGCTTTACAAATGTGTAATTAAAAATTAAGTGTATTCACACATCTCATCTTTCCTATTGGACTGTGTATGCCCTGATGATTAATATCAGTAATTTTTTCTTAATATCAATATTTTTTGATTGACTAACAGTTCTAAATTTTATAAATGTTCCAGCTCATAGAAAATCTAGATATTTCATAAAGTAAGCACAATATAACACCAAAGTTGCCAAACATTATAAACATTACACTATAAATTTGTTTATATGATATATCACCTCTTATTTTCACCTACTTCATTATCATACTTACTTCTTATCTTCACCCACAAAAGTACAAACTCCAAGAGATTAGTGATTATCTAATTTGTTCACTGATAAAGGCTACATTTATAAATTCCAGTCAATCAAAATACCTTTTTCATACTTAAATTAGCTGCTTATAATATTCATTTGGAAAGTCACATCTCACTGACTCATAGTTCATGCTTTAATCAGGAAGGGTTTCAGTTCCTAATTCAAAGATACTGTTTTGATAGCTAAAACTAGGCAAATGAATGTATCTCATTGACCTGGCCATAAGATTACTTCCAGAGATAGACTCCTGGCTTAAACTGGGCTGACTAGAAGTATTTAGTTTCAGTGTTGCCACTTTATTAAAGCAAATGGGTAAGCATAACTCCTCTTCTGCTGGATTAAAATTATGATAATATGGCACAGAAACTTTTTCAACCACTGTGTCAATATAGCTACAAACTATCTTTCTAATAGTGGAGAGAACACAGACAAAAGAAAATTAAAACTTAGAAATATGGAGGTAAAATATAATTTCAATTGATTATTAAATATAAAGTACATATTTAAACAAGTATATGTTAACTTTCCCTTTAAAAATTTAAATATGTTATTAGAAGTATGTACAGAGACATAAAGATAAATGGGTCCAGAGAGTGTTCCCAATGCCAGCAGAGCTTGATTAACATCCGCCATCCAGTTAAATAAGGAAAAATACAACCCCTTAATGTATCAAATTGGCTAAATATATCTATACTACTGAAAGTTCTCTTACTTGTTGACTCTGGAGAACTCTTTTTGTGCAATGGTTTATTCAATGGGAGATAATGTGGCAAATATGTAAGAGCAAGAATTCCAGTAAGACTACTGATTCACATCTTATATTAGTCTATAAAGCTATGTGACATTCAATTATTTATTTGACTGTCCTGTGCCTACTTTCCTCCTAATTAAAATAGAAATAAACGTACCTGCTCCTAAGGCTATTTTGATTATTGTAAGATAATAAATGGAAAAGATCAACCACATCCTCCAAGTACAGAAGATCTCTAGTGTATGCTGGTTTGGCTTATGATATTTTGACTTCGATGGTTCCTAAGTGATACATATGCAGTAGAAATCATACTTTAAATTCTAACTTTTGATATTTTCCCTGGCTAGTGATATGCAATTAGATACTCTCTTGTGATGCTTGGTGGTGGCAACCAGCCATTGTGTTTTTCATTTTCAGTATAGCATTTAATAAGTTACATGAGATACTGAACAATTTATTATAAAATAGGTTTTGCGTTATATGATTTTACCCAACTATAGACTCATGTAAGGGTTTTAAGCACATTTAAGGTAGGCTAGGTTATACAATGATGCTCCATGTGTTAGATGTATTAACTGCATTTTCAACCCCGATAGTTTTAAACCCCTGATTGGCTTGTTGGAACATAATCCCATTGCAGGTCAAGGAGCATCTGCATTAACCATAATTAATAGTATTCCTATTGATACCTGATATTATACAATCTAACCCTCCACAAATAACAAAAAGATAGGTACATAAAGGTAATAGTATTGTGTGCATTTAAAGTTGATATTTAAATATACTTTTCATAATAGACTAAAATTTATGATAATATTTGTGTTAAACCTGAAGAAAAATTTTGTATAGAAATCATGAGTTTAACTGTAAATATAAATGTAAGTGTAAATGTACTTCCTTGGCATCTGAACAAAAAGTAAGTAATAATAATTCATAGCATTTTGGAGTGCCTTTTTTTTTCTTCCTTGATATTCTGTAGTTTCAGTAACTGTATAAGGAGTGAGAGCACAGTCTCTGAAGCTGGCTCCATCTCACTAGCTGAGTGACCTTGGATATGTTCCTTAAGCACTGCCTAGCTCAATTTTCTCATCCATAAAATGGTGATGCTAATAGTAGCTACTTTATAGGGGTATTACGGGAATTACCTGAGTTGATACATGAACAAAAATGCTTAGCTTTTATTAAATAACATGCGTGTTTTCTTAAATAAAATAGACAAGTAAAGCAATTTGTAGAAATAAATAGAACTAGAAAAAATATTAATTAAAATTCATAAGGAAGCAAAAAAGAGCCAGAATTGCCAAGGCAGTTCTAAGCAAAAAGAACAAAGCTGGAAGCATCACTCTACTCGACTTCAAACTGTACTACAGTGCTACGGTAACCAAAACAGCATAGTACTGGTATAGAAACAGGCACATAGACCAATGGAGCAGAATAGAGAGCCCAGGAATAAGGCCTCACACCTACAACCATCTGATCTTCAACAAAGCTCTCAAAAAAAGCAATGGGGAAAGATGCCCTGTTCAATAAATGGTGCTGGGATAACTGTCTAGCCCAGTGCAGAAAATTGAAACTGAACCTCTTCCTTACACCATATACAAAAATTAACTCAAGATGAATTAAATATTTAAATTTCAAATCCAAAACTATAAAAACCCTAGGAAAACGATCTAGGTGATACCATTCTGGACACAGGACTTGCAAAGATTTCATAATGAAGACACCAAAACTAATTTCAACAAAAGCAAAAATTGAAAAATGGGATCTAATTAAAGAATTTCTGTACAGCAAAAGAAACTATCAACGGTGAAAACAGGCAATCTATAAAATGGCAGAAATTTTTTGCTAACTATGCATTTAATAAAGTTCTTATATCCAGTATTTTTACAAAACTTAAACAAATTTACAAGAAAAGCAACAAACCACATTAAAAAGTGGGCAAATGATATAACTAGACACTTTTCAAAAGAAGACATATATGCAGCCAAAAAGCATGTGAAAGAAAGGTAGATATCACTGGCCATTAGAGAAATGTAAATCAAATTTCAATAAGATGCCATCTCACACCAGTCAGAATGGCTATTATTGAAAAGTCAAAAAATGACAGGTGCTGGTGAGGTTACAAAGAAAAAGGAGAACTTATATGCTGTTGGTAGTAGCGTAAATTAGTTCTATCATTGTGGAAAACAGTGTGATGATTCCTCAATGACCTAAAGACAGAAACACCATTTGACCCAGCAGTCCCATTATTAGGTATATACTCAAAGGAATATAAATCCTTTTATCATAAAGACACTTGCATGAAAATGTTCACTGCAGCACTATTCACAATAGCAAAGACATGGAATCAACCTAAATTCCCATCAATGTTAGATTGGATAAAGAAAATGTGGCACATATACACCACGAAATACTAAGCAACCATAAAAAGGAATGATATCATGCCCTTTGCAGCGACATGGATGGAGCTGGAGATCATTTTCGTTAAGAAATTAATGCAGGAACAGAAAACCAAATACTGCATGTTCTCACTTATAAGTGGGAGCTAAATTGTGAGAAAACACGGACACAGAGGGAGACAACAGACACTGGGGCCCACTAGAGGGTAAAGGTTTGGAGGAGGGAGAGGAACTGAAAAAATAACTAATGGGTACTAGGCTTAATATTTGGGTGAGAAAATAATTTGTACAACAAAGCCCCATGACACAAATTTACCTATATAAGAAACCTACGCATCTACCCCGGAACTTAAAAGTTCACAAATAGAAATTAAAAAAAATTCCTGCTCTTTTTCCCAATTAAAATATTTCTACACTATAATTCCACATATTTTATTAATAATATATCGTGTCTTTGTATGAAATCTATTTTTTAATTTTTTGCTAATGCCAAGGATAACTTTTCTTAGGAGACTAAAGAAACATTTAAATTTGAGACAAAACTAAACTTTATTTTAAATTTAGAAATGAGGATATAATGCTGTGAATAAGGATATTTTACGAACACCATATGTCCACAGATGGACATGATATCGTTCAACAGTAAAGTGTTTTTTTCCTCTATAACATGTTCAGAGTTATTAGTATTAATAAATGTAACCAAGTATAAATCATTTTTAAAGCTCTAGTGTGCTGTTTTATATTGTTGTGTAACCTTCTGACCCATTTGAAATGAACATGTAGGGAATCCATTTTAATAGCTTCTTCCTGTAGGCTTGAGGGATTCTATAGCAAGCACAAGTACTAAACCAAAAATGTAGTCGGGTATTTCCGCTCATTTAAAGATCTCTATGCCAGAAAGTTTTGTGTTGAGTTGGCATCTCCTAGGAATACAAGTGAATAAACAACATAGAAAGAGGTAAGAGAACAGAAATATTTGTTCAACACTCTGCATGTTGTAACAACGTGCAACATCATTTATGATATGTTACCTCAGCCAAAAATGACATGATGTTATAAATCACTAATTTCTCAATTTTGAAAAGGAAGTTGGAAATATGGGGTAAGGTCATGTTCAGTTCAGGTCACGAAAACTAAAAATGTGCAGGTTGGACTTTGTATAATGTTTTACCAAATCCCAGAGGCAGTTCAATATCATAGTTATTACTATTATTTTCTTCTTAGAAAAGAAAGGAAATGAAAACATTTTTGCCTGATATTTGAGGCATTATAAAAGGGTCTTGGAAAAGTTTCATTTTTACTTAATACTTAGAAAATTCTGGCTTAGTCTTTATATCGTAAGCTAATATTTCAGCAAATAAGTAAGAATACCTGCTTTTTTTTTTTTTAACATTCCCTATTCTTGATAATGTCTTTTTTTGTACCTATATTGATCATTCTAAATTTCTGCTTCCTGGACTTTATTTTAATCTTAAAGAATACTTCAAAACCATTATTGAAATAGATACATATATGTATGTATATATTTATTTGTGTATATATGTGTGTGTGTATATGTATATGTGTATATATAAGCATATAATTTTCAAAGGTAAGACAATATATGTAATAAGATCTGAGGAATCAAATCAAACAGCTGTTTTGATTTGGAAGGACTGTTCTGCTACAAGAATGAGAAATACATGTGTTTGCAAAGGCTGTCTCTTGTCATTGTGCCAATGGAACTTCTTTCACCCTCAGTAAGACTTCTAGTTCTCTCACTTGATCTAGGTAGAAAAAAAATCGCACAGAGAACCACAGGTCATAAGATGAATTATCCAATAGAAGAGACAAAAAATTTATCCCTGTGTGTTTTGGGGCTGTTTAATTGCCTAGAACAGTCTCCCTGATTCTCCTAAGTTCAGCAGGTTAAGGATTGAAGTTGGTCCCCTGTTATGGTCACTGTTAAAACTAATCTATCACCTTTATGTTTTGTATTCCAGTAAACAGCAGCAAGCCTATTGAATAAGGTCACTGGACCTTTATTTCAAAACTTGTAATATATGTTCAAGATAAAATGTATCATACAGAATTCTTGGGGCACTTTTCATCCATTTGCTCCACAAACATTTATTTCCTGTTTCCTATATATAAACTGTTTAAGGAATAAAAATGGGGCAATAGAATTGACATCCCCTACTTACAAAGGAACCGATAACTTAAGTGAAAGAGATGGATAAATTAAAAATGTAATAGAATGAAACAAGAGCCATCATGAATATATGCAAAGAGTGTAACAGGAGAAAGTGTGGCCTAGATGCAGGAGTCAGACAGATGGAGATAAATATATCATCTTTATAACAACCACTAGGTTGGAAGACATAGCTTGCTAACCCTGCATCAAAGAATTACACTTATCCAGCCAGGTACACACATAGCTGGAAAACCACAAACTTCCTCTGCTGAGGTTACCCCTGCAAAATTTATATCATGAAGAGACCCCTGAATCTAAAAAAGCAAAGAGCTAAGCATGTCCAGCTCCTTTTTGTTAAATTTCAAGTCAGAAAATCACTCCTCCAACCACAGAGAGAAGTGGATACCTGGTGGGAAAGGAGCTTTGAAGTGTTATTCTAGTAAATTCTTCCACATAGAAACTTGAAGAGCTATAATAAACAGCAGTTTTACCAAGTGGTTTGACTGTAAGAAATTAACTGACTGTAAGGTAGACCCTCCATGGGGATGCTCGAGCCTTACCTCCCTTTCACAAGTCTCATTACTCTAAGACCAAAGCAAAATCCACGGAACCCTGAACTCTGATACCTTACCCTCACCAGATCACTTCCCAAATACAGCATAGGTTTATGGAGAATTTATAAACGTTATAATGCTCAATATTCTGGGACTTTTAACACATATTAAAAAAATACTGGCCACACAGAGCTTTGGCTAATAATTGAGGATCTGCTATGTAACTTAAACTTACATAGTTTGCTTGATGAAGGAAATGCTTTATTTCGTTCACACTCCTAAATAAAGTGATTTAACTGTATATTTAATGAAGTCCTTTTGAGGTTTATAAAAGTATATTTGAGCCTAATAAGTATTCTCTTTTTTTGCCTTTCCCTCTCTTTCATCTTCATAGAATTACAACTAAGACAGAATTTTGAATGAGGCATCATAAATGTTACTCTACATTAATGAGCAAATGGGGAGCCAATTCAACCCTGTTGTCCCTTAATTTAGTTAACTCTACAGATATCCTGCATTTCTAGTTTTAGAATACATGTAAACAGAACTTGGTTTATAATTTCATCAACTTGAGTAGTCTTAATGGTTTTATCTAGGAAGATCTCAGAAGAATCTTCCTCTGGCAGAGACAGAGGGTCACAGCTATAGAGAGATGGTTCTCTTCAGCTAAGTGGATGTCTTCTTGTTTTTTTTAAGAATTACAGACCTAGTTTTGCTGATTATCCTCACTTCTGTCGTTGCATCTCCAGTTTGGGAAGCAACTAGTCTTTAATGCCTTGAGAAAACACTCTCCTGGAACATTTAAATTAATAGCATGGTACTTTGTTGTTCTTTAGTTGTTGGTTACCAGAGAGAGAAAGTTTAAATTTCATCTTCTGATAAAGCAATATAAAAGATCAATTTGACATTATAGAAACATCAAATTGTTAATATGGGCTATGTGTTGAAGTTTGCAATCTCAAAACCAAATAATTGGTCAGCAAAATGATTGTCTACATTTTCTTCAAAATTAGAAAAAATGAACCAATTACTTAAAGTATTGTTGACACACTGACAACTGTTAACTCCATGTGAGACATTGCCTCAAATGCACCTCTTCATTAAAAAAATACTAAAATAAGCAAATTTGTCTAGGAGTTATTCTTCCTTCTAACTTTCCACTATATTTTTAAGTTGTGAGTCATTGAGATTCTTGAACCTGTCAGTTTATATTTTCATCAAATTTTGAGAACTTTTGGCCAGTATTTCCTCAAATATTCTTTATGCTCACTTATTTATTTTGAGTACTACAATTACATACGTTACATATATTAGGCTGTTTGCTATTTGAAATTGTCATCACTTTCTGGTGCTCTGCTTTTATTTTATTCATTTTTTAATCCTTTCTATGTTTCATTTTGGATGGTTTCATTTGCTATGTCTGCATATCCGGCGTTGAGGGTATAGTATCTTTTATAATATCTTACTCAAGTGTAGTGAGTGTCTGAAAAAGCAAACATTCTTAAAAACTTGCAAATTTACACTGAATAAATAATTCAATTTTAATACTTGATTTTTCTTGTCAAAATTATTGCTGACAATGTCTATAGTAATATTTACTGAATAACTATAGTATGCCATTTTAACAATATTCAAAAATATTGAATGGTTATCATTGAGTGACTTATATGCCAGTTACTGTCTTTGGTACTTTCAAGTACAGTACGGTGATCAGGTGATTTTCACAGCAAATTTGGAGGAGAGTTGCTATTCTCATTTAACAGAAAAAAAAATGTTATCAGGGTTATGGCAAGTAAACTATCATAGCATTGGTAAACGGTAAAGCTAAATGTAGATGCTTATTTATCTAGATATCTAAGTCCATGTTCTTTTTCCCATAAGTCGTGACCTCTTCTAAGAACAAATAAAATTTTCTAAGAGTGGAAAGGTGAGGCATTCATCTTTGAAAACTGACACCAAACATTATAAAATTAATTTATATCTAATAAATTAAAAATATATTTTATAGCATAAATTCTATAAATTGAAGCTTTTCAAATACTCGTCAGTTTTGGGACATGAAACAAAATAACATTAGGAAATATTGTGTTAAGAATCCAAATTAATATGAAAATGCCATTTCCAAAGAAATCAATGGTCTCCACCAAATCCTGTGATTATAATACGTAGAAATAAAAAGTTTAATTTTGTGTTCTATGATTAATATCAGTATATACTTCTATGTCTGAATTTATTTAGTGATAAAATATAAAGGAGTATTTTTTAAAAAATCCAGTTTACATTAGCCTACACTCCATCTTTGAAGCACCAACATGATTATGTAGTTAACTGGTAACTAAAAATGTAAAATATTTTGATATTGTGTTGGTGTTACAGAAATTTGTATTTGTGTTCATTCACTAGTGGATTAGGCATTTTCTATCAGAATTGCAACAGTTGGGATAAAGAAAGCTAAGCCAACCTCTTTTTTTCTAACTCTGGAAACAACAACTACATTGTGTAATTTTAAGCATTCTGCATGGAACAAAAGTAGAATGATATCTTGAAATATGTGTATCACCAGCAGATATATTTCTTACAATAATTATTTGCAGACCTAGGCTTACTTCTCTATTGAAAGAATAGTTTCCTTTATTTCTTTTTTCTTAAATGGCAAGTTTCATGTTTCCTAATTCTTGTGATAACCACTACAAACCAAAGCAGATTTTTGGACAAGCACATAGGGAATACATTCAAATTGGAGTTTCTTTCACATTTATTTCACACTTAATTTTACACAGTTAAAATATTTAGATCTTCCGGTATGCATTATTCACTGAGGATTTCATGGCATGTATCACATAAGTGGGAAAAAAACCAAAAATATTTTTTCAGCATTCCATAACTCTTCCTCTCAGTAATGAATTTTCGCAAAGAAGAAAACTCTGCCATTATTCTCTTATTTTCTCTAGGCCTTTTTTTTCCAATATCTTTCATCGTATTTCTTGTTTATATTTTGTCTTAGTTAGAAAATTAGAAAAAAAGTTCTGAAAGAGGTAAGCAATTTTTGTATTACTTTTGTTTTAAATTGGACACATTTATTATATAAGATGACCCTTTATCTTAATTCAAATGGTTTACTTAAGTACAAACCATGAATGAGAGACCCTTAGTGTAAGATCTTGTTGAGATTTTGTTAACTCATCTATATAAAAAACAGAAACTAATTCACAATTTATGCGCTAAAATTAGTGTTGAAAAGATATGTTCATTTTTCTCAAAACAATAGTTCACGATTTTTTATTCCCAGTATCAAGAAATGTTTGGAGATGGAGCAAATGTGGAATTGCCTAATTAAAGTATGAGAGACTTTTACTAGAACCTTATTCAGAGTGATTTTTCCTTCTCTGAGATTAGTTCTGTATTAGTCCATTTTCACACTGTTATAAAGTGCTACCTGAGACTGGGTAATTTATAAAGAAAAAGGGTTTAATTGACTCACATTTCAATAGGCTGTACAAGAAGCATGGCTGGGAAGGCCTCAGGAAACTTACAATCATGGCGTCAGAAGGGTGAAGGGGAAACAAGCACATCTTCACATGGCAGCAGGAAAGAAAGCCAGACAGAGAGCAGAGAAAGAGAGAGGGAGAGAGAGAGAGAGAGAGACAGAGAGAGAGAGAGGGAGAGAGAGAGAGAGAGAGAGAACACACAGGGGAAGTGCTACACACTTTCAAATTACCAGATCTCTTGAGAACTCTATCATGAGACAGCACTAGTGGGATGGTGCTAAACCATTAGAAACCACCCCCATAATCCAATCACCTATCAACAGACCCTACCTCCAACACTCAGTATCACAATTCAACATGAGATTTGGGTGTGGACACAGAGTCAGACTATATCAGGTTCCAATAAATGTTATTGGACCCCAACTGGCTATTTCAGTGCTAAGAGCACCATTGCTTCTTAAATCAACGTGCATCCTTATGTGACCCAAACTGAGCTAATCACATTGGCCCTACATCCATGACTGTGATTATGATTCAGAGCTGGTAACCCTAATCACTTTCTTTGATTTTGCAATCTATAACAAAGAGCAGAGGAGTCCTTTTCTGTTGGTAGTTACTTTGAAACATGAGTTATAGAAGCTATTAATGACCATTGGTGGAGCGAAAGAAGAAAATAAGCAGTTCAGAGGTAAAAAATAAAAAGGATGAGATGGAGGAATGATGCATGGTAGTGTTTCATTTCCTTCCCAGCTTTCATGTAATATTCCAATACTTCCCAATAATTCTTATCTTTACTCAGCTATCGCAATATGACTTTGACTGATTTGATAGTAAATGTGTCCTGACTAATAAACAATTGCAAATTCCCAATGTCTGGCAAATTTATTTACTTTCTTAAAATAACTACTTCATTCATTCCATAAATATTTATTAAACTCCTTCAAGAATGAGAATCAGAAAATATTTATAGTCATACATATCCTGATGCCTAAAAAAATCTAAGGGCAGTTCACTCTGATCACTAATCTTGAAACATACTTCATGCCAAGTGAAACTACTATTATTAAAAATTCAGTGAATAAAGCAAAGAAAGAATATACTTGATTTTTAGGAATTTCAAATTTAGATTGGTTGTATCTGTCTTCTTTTTAGAGATTTGATGCTCTGATGATGATAACACTTCCCTGTTATCACTAGGTACCCCTAAATATTAATTTATGTTTATAACCTTTACCAATACCAAACACACAGAAAAAGGTATGACTTATTCTGTGTCATTCATTGAATTGAAGGGCACATTCAAATAAATATATAAGTGTATTTTCTCATAAAATTGACCCTATTTTAGAAAACAAAACAAACAATAGCTTTACATGAATTTTTAAAAATTCAGTGATTAATTTGTTTTCTGTCCTGACTAAAGTCTTTCATAGAAAATAACTATTATTTAACCATAAAATATTGTTTAAAAAAGCCAAAATTTCAGTTATGTATGACTGTTTTTCTCAGACAATTACTCTGCATTATAATTACTTCTAATATATTCTTATTATATTAAAAAAGACTAACAATGATTAAATATATGCAGAAATTATAAATTGGGAACACAAACTGACAAATTAGAGTCAAGCTCACTGTGCACAAATACTGACAATTTTTTCTATTTTTTGCATTTTATATCAGGCATGCTATATTTAGTAGTGACATTTAATGTTTGGGTTAACAGTATTTTTTCTGGCTGTGCATTTCTCCCCTGATTAGGACAGGGAAACAAGAACACATCACTCTCAACCACTTCAGACACTTCTCCTGAAGCTGTATTTATGCTGGGCTGGATTCAAAATCACTCTCAACATTTTAAGAATTGTGTTTTTCCAGCCTAACTTATGGGTCTAAATTATCATTTCTTTATTTACTTAGCTTTGTACAAGGTCTGTTCTATAACTTTCTTTTTCCTTTGCAATTTATTTAATACTGATGATATAGTTTATTTTATTCCACTTTAATAAGTAAATAAACCATATCTATCTAGGGACATAGTAAGTGGGTGGTATTTATGTAAGTACTTTCTTCAGCTCCCCTATTGTAATGAGGACTTGACGTCTAGATACAGCTTGGCTGGTAAATCAATTCCCAACACACTATTACAAAAAGTAGGAGCGACATAGAAAGACAGGGTGTGACAAAGGAGAGAGAAATAGGCAAATAGAAAGTTTTTAAAATTTGTTTTATTGTGTTTATGGCTATAATTAAGTTGCTTCAAATTTCAAGTTCTTCCATAAGCCAAGTTAGTATATTAGGGTAGACAGTAAACAGGTCACCAATAGTTCTGCTATTTCTCCTTCCAAAACACCTTGATTATATTGAATTTCTCTTACACTTGAGTTTAGCAGTCGCCTTATTTTGGTTAAAGAAATATGTGTGGAAGGGATCTGTGTCCCTTCTAAGTGGGAGATTTAAGAGTGAGTAAATGTTTCATACTCTTTTCCCTCCATTTTGGTTACTGGCAATGGCCCAGATAATGGCCATACCAGCCTGGTTCCTATAGTGAGCATGATAACAACAACAGGAAGAAAGCACAACTAACACAAAGAAACACTGAGTACAGACAAACAAAGAAAAATCATAATTCTTTATAATTCTTGCAGTCACTGATATTTGGGAGTTATTTTTTACTTCAGAATAAGCCAGACTTCCCTGTCAGATATAACTGTCTAAACTTGAATGAAATTAAATTATCTCTATTATTTAATATGAAATGCCTATACTTATAATTAACATACTAACACTAACCAATATGGTTTTATAACTCTGTTATCTTGTAGTTTTTAATTTATGATACAATATTTACTAAAATAATCAATTGCTTTTTCCTGATAAGGAGTAATTTAGAGTAAAGGCATAGCAAAGGCCATGTTTCTTTGACACACAGAATCATGAACTCTTTGTTGTTCTGTTTAACTTTTAATATATTTTTTTCTTTTTCTAACACTGTATTCAAAATTTCCTCAGCTAAGTATTTCAGCAATTATCACTTAAAATTTTGGCTTTCTTATCTTTTTATTTTTCTTGGAATCTTACCAGTTTTCACCATTTTTTAATCTTTTTACTTCTTGGTAGTTTCTGGCTCTTTATTACTCTCTACTGATTATACTCTTTAAATATATTCTCTAGTTCTTTTTTAAAAAATAATTATTTTTGTAGAGACAAGATTTCACCACGTTGCACAGGCTGGTTTCAAACACCTGACTTCAAGTGATTCTTCCACTTTGACTCCCAAAGTGCTGGGAATTACAGTCATAAGTCACCATGCCCAACACTCTTTTAGCTTTTTATTTCTATCTTTTGCTATATCTGTTTGCATTTCATGTCTGCTGAACTTTCATGTCCAAAGTGACATTTTATTTCTGGAACTTTTTATTTTTAAATTTGTTTGAAAATTCTATGCACATATTTTGATTACTATTTGTATTAGGGTTCTCTAGAGGGAAAGAACTAAGAGAATATATAAACAGGAGTTTAGTAAGTATTAACACATATGATCACAAGGTCCCACAATAGGCCATCTGCACCCTGAGGAGCAAGGAAAGTCAGTCCCAGCCCCAAAACTTGAAGAACTTGGAGTCCAATGTTCCAGGGCAAGAAGGGTCCAGCACGAGAGAAAGATGTAGGCTGGGAGCCTAGGCCAGTCTAATCTTTGCAGGTTTTTCTGCCTGCTTTATGTACTAGTCACGCTGGCAGCTGATTAGATGGTGCCTAGTCATTTTAAGAGTAGGTCTGCCTTCCCCAGCCCACTGACTCATATGTTAATCTCTTTGTCAACACACTCATAGACACACCCAGGGGATCACTACTTTGCATTCCTCAATACAATCAAGTTGACACTCAGTATTAACCATCATAAGTCCACCCCTTGTCAACCTGAACCCATATACATCTCCTGAGATCATACATAATCTTCAAATAAAAACAATTATAAAATCATAATTACACCTAACATAATACAACTATCTTTCATTCAACCAAAAATGCACCAATCACCAACCCAATTACTATTACATAAAGTTAACAATACTTACATGCTGATGTGAAGTCAACAAATCTTACATCACATGATAAAGGAGAAAGGAAATAAAATGAAGATATTTTCTTAGTACAAGCACAAACAGGTTTTTAATAAAATAAGGAGAAAATACTCATAACAATTACAATCCTCATTTCTGTAGTTTGACATGTGGTCTTAGCTAGTATTGATAACTACCTTCTTCTACTTCCCATTCTGTATTCCCTTTGCCTGCAGCACACACCTCAGCAGGTTGTGGTTATTTTCCTGGTGGAGTGATCCAAATGTTGACTCCTGAAGGGTCTGGGCCATTTCTAGTCCTACTTAGATTGAGCTGCTGTAGTTTCCCATTGACCTTAATCACATCATGGTAATACTAAGAGATGCCCTCATGAATCTCCTGTATTCCATGTATACTCTTCCTTAACTCCCTTGTAGAGGTATAGACTGATTCCATCTTAATAGTCTAGGTCAATCTCCATAGCCAACACTGTAACTTCCGTCTTAGCCTGTTGACTTAAGGGTAGGAGGAACCCAAAGTGTCCAGGTGGAAAACTTAACTTCCGATTTAATGGAATTGTTGTTTCTCCTGGTGGACACATTCCTCCATCTGGAACTAAGACCTGTAAATCAACAGAACATAATGTCGTGGAAACAAGAAGCAAAAATTTTGCCAATGAATCATTATGGGTGATGGTGAGTGGTGCCACTTCTACTTCAATCTCCTGATTCCTGGACCCATGAATTCTTTCCATGGGAGAAACAGTGCCATATATTGGATGCTGATTCAGAGCACACAAGGCCTTCTGGAGAACTTTGCGCAGTCTTGCAAAGTATTGTCACCTAGTTGGCATTGTAATCGTGACTTCAAAAGGCCATTCCACCATTCTATCAATCTATCTGCTTCAAGGTAATGGGAAACATGGTAAGACAAGTACATTCCATGAGCATGAGCCCACTGCCACACTTCTTTAGCAGTAAAGTGAGTGCTTTGGTCAGAGGCAATGCTGTGTGGAATATCGTGATGGTGGATAAGGCATTCTGTGAACCCATGGATGGTAGTCTTGGGAGAAACATTGCATGCAGAATAGGCAAAACTACATTCAGAGTAAATGTCTATGCCAGTGAGGACGACCCTCTGCCCTTTTTATGATGGAAGAAGTCCTGTATAATCAACCTGCCAGCAGGTAGTTGGTTGATCACCCTGAGTAATAGTGCCATATCAAGGGCTCAGTGTTGGTTTTTGCTGCTGGAAAATTGGGCACTCAGTAGTGGCAGTAGCCAGGTCAGCCTTAGTAAGTGGAAATCCATGTTGCTGAGCCCATGCATAACCTCCATCCCTGACACCATGACCACTTTGTTCATGGGCCCATTGGGCAATGATGGGGTGGCTGGGGAAAGAGGTTGAGTAGTATCCACAGAATGGGGAATGGGTCATTCTATCCAATTGATTATTAAACTCCTCCCCTGTCGAGGTAACCCATTGGTAGACACTCACATAGGATACAAATATCTTCACAGTTATTGACCAAAGAGGTCCATCCACACATCTCTTCTCCAAATTCCTTTGTCACTAATTTTCCAATCATGCCTCTTCCAAGTCCATGACCATCCAGCCAAATCATTGGCTACAGCCCATGCATCAGTATATAATCACACATCTGGCCATTTCTTTTTCCATGAAAAGTACACAAACAGGTGTACTGCTTGAAGTTCTGCCCAATGGTAAGATTTCCCTTCACCACTGTCCTTCATGGATGTCCTAGAAAGGGTCTCTAGTCTTGCAGTTGTCCACTTTTGGATGGTGCCTTCATATCGTGCAGAGCCATCTGTGAACCAAGCCCTAGTCTTCTCTTCTTCTGTCAACAGATCATAGGAAACTCCCCAGGAGGCCACTGGTGCAGGATGGGGAAGAGAAGGTAGGGTAGCAGGAGTGGAGACCGTGGGCATTGGAGCCACTTCCTCATGTAACTTAATCGTGCTTTCAGGAACTGCTTGAGCCTGGTCACATATATACCACTTCCACTGGATGATGGAATGCTGCTGTGCATGATCCACTTTATGGCTACATAGGTTAGAAAGCACCCAGTTCATGATAAGGATTTCAGGTCTCATGGTGACTAGACAACCCATACTCAAATGTTCAGCTTCCACAAAAGCCCAGTAACAGGCCAAGAGCTGTCTCTCAAAAGGAGAGTAGTTATCTGCAGAAATGGCAGGGACTTGCTCCAAAATTCTAAAGGCCTCCACTGTGATTCACCTATGGGGGCCTGCCAAAGACACCAAACATCATCCCTATCTACCATTGACGCCTCAAGCACCATTAGATCTGCTGAGTCATATGACCAAGTGACAAAGTGGCCTGCACAACTGCCTGGGCTTGTTGCAGAGTCTTCTCCTGTTCTTGACCCCACTCAAAACTGGCAGTCTTTCAGATCACTCAATAAATGAGCTGGAGTAACACACCCAGATGAGGAATGTGTAGCCTCCAAAATTCAAATAGGTCCACTAGGCCTCTTTCTTGTGCTTCTTTCTTGGTTGTAGGAGGGGCCAAATGCACCCACTTATCCTTCACCTTAGGAGTATCTCAAAAGGCCCCTTACCACTGGACCCCTAGAAATTTTATTGAGATAGAAGGTCTCTGAATTTTATCAGGATTTATTTTTCATACTCTGGCATGCATATGCCTCACCAATAAGTCCAATCTGTTTTCGAATTCTTGCTCACTGGATTCAATCAGCACAATGTTATCAATATAATGGACCAGTGTGATATCTTGTAGAAGTGAAAAGCTATCAAGGTCTCTCTGAATAAGATTATGACACAAAGTTGCAGAGTTGATATACCCCTGAGTTAGGACAGTAAAGATATATTACTGACCTTGCCAGCTGAAGGCAAGTTGCTTCTGGTGGGCCTTATGGACAGGAATGGAGAAAAAGGCATTTTCCAAGTCAATGGCTGCATACCAGGTACTAGATGTGTTAATTTGCTCAAGCAATGAAACCACATCTGGTACAGCAGCTGCAATTGGAGTCACCACTTGGCTAAGCTTACAACAATTCATCGTCATTCTCCAAGATCCCTCTGTCTTCTGTACAGGCCGAATGGGAGAGTTGAATGGAGATATGGTAGTAATCGGCACCCCTGCATCTTTCAAGTCCTTGATGATGACACTAATCTCCACAATCCCTCCTGGGATGCATACTGTTTTTGATTTAAAATTTTTCTAGGTAGAGGCAGCTCTAATGGCTTCCATTTGGCCTTTCCTACCATAATAGCCTTCACCCTACCAGTCAGGGAGCCAGTGTGAGGGTTGTGCAGCTGCTCAGTATATCTATGCCAAGTATGTATTCTGGCACAGGGGAAACAACCACAAGATGAATCCGGGGACCCATTGGACCCACTTCAAGTCTGACCTGAGCTACAACTCCATTAATTACATGACATCTATAAGCCTGTACTTTAACTGGAGATCCACAATGACATTTCGGGTCTCCAGCAATCAGTGTCAGCTCAGAGTCAGTGTCCAGTAGTCCCTGATATATCTGATCATTTCCCTTTCCCCAGTGCACAGTTACCCTGTTAAAAGTCTGGAGAAGAAAGGGAGAAAGAGTAATAGCATAATTTGTCAGCAGTGCAGTGGAGTCCTTCCTCAAGGGGACCCAGCATCCCCTTTATTCAGGGGATTCTGGGTCTGTAAACTGGCTCAAGTCTGGAAATTAATTGAGAGGCCGTGATTCTCTATTTTTATAATTCAAATTAGTCTTTAGTCCAATTGATCTAAAAGTTTTCTGCTTATACAAACTAATCAGGAATGCTGTAGGCTTTCTATCAATTTCACTTCTGGGATCATGATGATTACTTAGCTGATGCCAGAGTGCTGCAAGAGTCAAATTATTCTGATTGCTGCTTTGCCCCTGCTCTCCATTACGGCAGTTCGCCCACCTTGCCTTTGATGGTTGAGTGCCAGCACTTGGTCCCTGCCAACTCGGGATCCCATTTTTTTCCCATTGTATTTAAGTTTTGTGGTTGAGTGACTGTGACTCCCACTGTTAGATCAGACACACAGAGAAGAGCAATTGTAGGGTCCCCCAAAGATGCAGGTGCTGCCCTTGCAAATCTATTTTGTAATGCATTGCTAAACAGTATGTCTTCTGGACCCTCTCAGCTGGGATGAGTAGGTCTAAAGTGACTAATCCACTCCACCATCCCAATCTCCTTAATCCTTTGGATCCCTTCCTCTACATTAAACCAAGGGAGATCAGGCATTTCCAGTTCGCTCACGGTGGGCCATCTGGCAATTCCTATTTCAGCTTACCAAGCAAACAAACTACTAGAACCCCTTTTAACTCCCCAAGCTGTGACATTAAATGCAGAGTGCTTACTTAGTGGGACCAAATCATTAAATTCAGCCTGATCTAACTCTATATTCCTTCCACCATTATATCACACCCTTAGTATATATTACCATGACTGTTTTCCAAATTTCTGCTTATATAAGTTAGGAAACTAAAGCAGTTCTTTTCAAGTGTACTTCATTTCCTCATGGGTAACACTCTTAACCTCACATCTAGTGGCCTGCCAGGACTTTAGTCTAATTATAGGTCTAGAAGCAAACAGGGGGGTTGCGGGTGACTCCTCAGGAGAATCAACATTATCTTGCCTGGCAACTGCCTCAGGGGAGGCCACCACTGTCACCTCAGGCAATACAGGGCTTATCTCCTCAGACAAAGGTGGGAAGGCTGATGACAGCCTGGGTTGGGGAGGAGATGTTGCCAGTACTGGGGATGGGGAAGCTGTTTCTTCTGGCAAAAAAGGTTCATCAGAGTTTACAAACTCAATGCCCCTAGCTTCATCATGGTTCCCCAACATGTCCCCATTCCAAGTTGCAGGGTCCCCATTCCAAGTTGCAGGGTCCCATTCTTTTCCAATCAATGCCCTCACTTTAACAGTAGACACCTGGCAAAGCTGTGCATGCACCTTTCATCGCACATCAGCCACTTGCATGATAAGAGCCTGTGTTTGTTTTTCCACAATTTTGGCTCCTCCACAGGAGATAAGGCTGTCACTCAGGGCAACCTTAGCAGATTTGTAGCTCAGTATCTGCTTCTGAAGCTGGGAGTTAGAATCCTGAGTTCATCATTTTCTTTCATCACTTTGTCCACTGAACTTATGAGCAACCAACCAGTTTCATTATGTTCCTTGGTTCTCCATATGTGATCAAATGTCTTATGTATAGAGTCACTAAACTCCTTGTCTCTCATAAGTAGTGAATCAGGAGTGTCAAATGCATTTATTTTGCATAACTCTCTAAACAGTTCATGCCAAGGACTATCAGCATTCTCCATACTATTATAAGTAAAGTCCTTAGCATTTTTTGGTCTAATCATATTAAGCAACCAACTCCAGAAACCCCAAAATGAATGAAAGAATTCTATCCTTAATATTCTATTCCTTTGTAACCACTCCTGGTACCAAATCTTTACTAGTCAGGGTTCTCTAGAGGGACAGAATTAATGGGATATGTATGTGAGAAGAAAGGAGAGACAGTCTGAGTCCCCAAACTGAAGAATTTGGAGTCAGAAGTTCAAGGGCAGGAAGAGTCCGACACGGGAGAATGATGTAGACTGGAAGGCTAGGCCAGTCTTGTCTTTTTATGTTTTTCTTCCTGCTTTATATTCTAGCCATGCTGGCAGCTGATTAGATTGTGTCCACCAAGATTAAGGGTGTTTCTGCCTTTCCCATCCCATTGTCTCAGATGTTAATCTCTTTGGCAACATCCTCACAGACACACCCAGGATCAATACTTTGCATCTTTCGATCCAATCAAGTTGACACTCAGTATTAACCATCACACTGTATATTGTATTTTTGTCATTTTCAATAACCATAGTCCTATTATATATATATATATATACACACACACACACACACACACATTAATTTATTGTTGTTGTTATTTATTTATGCTGTATGCTTAGGTTTTTTTGTTTTGTTTTGCTTTGTTTGGTGGCCATTGTAAATGGGATTATATTCTGGATTTGGGTCTCAGCTTGAATGTTATTGCTGTATAGAAATGGTACTAATTTTTGTGCATTGACTTCGTATTCTGAAACTTTACTGAAATAAAAATATTACATTTTAGTGTGATTACTTTGATATCACTCTATGAAGTAAAGGGAATAGACAGGTTGAAGGGAAACAATTGGCTCCAAGTTCAGAGAGAGACATTTGAAAGGCCTGAGCTAAGGTAGTTATGTGGTGAGAATGAATTACATGATTTAAAATTTAAGAAGTATAATTAGGTGACTTAAGGACTGTTAAGTTGTGAGAGGTCAGAAAATGAAAGTGCTAGATTTGAACCTTTGTTTCTTCTTTAATTTTTGTGAATGGTGGTTATGTTCCCTAAAATAGAGAAGGTAGAAATTTTGATAATTTTTATTGGGGTTAGAGATGGAATAGTAGACTTTAGATTTGAGGACTCTGAATATCTGAGAATGGTTAGGAGGCAATTTCATATACCATTTTGGGAGGTAAGATGGAGAAATGAGTTTGTTATATACAGTTCGAAGACATTTATATTGAGAGAGTATTGGAAATGACTGAAATTAATTAGGTGATCCATCAAGATTGCAAAGAAAGGGAAGGAGAAGAGACAAAAAAATGTTGAAGTACAATAGTATTGAAATGGTCATAAAAGCAGAGTTAGTGAATATTGTCATGCTAAATATATATCTAACCACAAAATAAACCTTACTAAGACAATATTCTGTAGTAGATTTTGTTTGTCCAGTTTTAGACAATCTGGAAACTAGTCTCTGTGTCTAGATAATGATTTACAGCAGCATTATCAGCCATTATTGTGTATCATAATAACTTACAGAGCTCTGGAGAGATACACATTCTTGGACCTCATCTCTGGAAACTTTTAATCAGAAGATTTTTGATACACAGCCAGTTTGCAAATCAGAATTTTATACTTACCAAGGCAATTTCATATGGAGTTAAAAATTACAGCTTTAACTTACAATGACTTAGTTTGTTCTATAAATATTTATACTGCCATTTCATTATTTTAATCTTTTTATATGTAATTATTTTAAATTAAGTCTCCCAAGTATTTACCTGTTGTTTCTGAAATCCAGTTCAAGCATTCTATACCTATGATAAATTCAAAAAGAAAATTCTAAGAAATATGTTTTATTTTCTTTCTGTTTCAATTTAATACTTTCAAATGTTTAATGCTTTAATAAAGCTCAAGGTAAATACTTTATATTTCAGGGTGAATATTAGAGAAAGAAAAAGAGGGAGAAGGATATGGATATATATATAGGAAAATTGGATTAGCATTCTTTATGCATATGCTTCATATTATATGTTAGTTATACTCAAGGGGCATTTTTTATTCAGAAATCCACTAGGTGGCATTATAAACTATAATGTTTTAATAATGCATTGATTAAACACTTAATAAAATTGTATTATAAAGCACCTGTTCATAATTTCTTTCCAATAATCTCAGCTACATTTTCTACCTTTATGTTAGATAGTAATAATTGAAGGCTTTTGTTAAAATTAGGATTTATCAAAACTTTTATTGAAAGTATATAAATTTGCTGGAATACGTATACGATACTGAAGAACATAGCTAAGGGGACATTCTTATAATGTTATATCCTTATTCTCTTGAGATACATTTAAATTCTCATAGGCTTTATATTTCAAAATCCCACCTGTTTTTAGTGAATATTATCTGAAAAAGGAAATAAAAACAATGAAAATAGCTTAGATAGCAAAATGTTGAGAACATTTATTAATGAAATTTGGCATGTTTAACTTGAGGTTAATCTGATCCAGGAATATTTTTTCTCATTTCTACTTAAAATTGTTAGGCATTCAGACTCTGTCAGCTTAAAACCATAAGGTTAAACTTTTGAGTCACCTGAGGAGTCGTTTTAATCAGACATCCAATTGAATTAATTTCTTGTTCCTTATATAATTGAATTTTGGTTTAGAATTTTCATAGAAAAATTAGTTGTGTAATGTCTCTCAATGTGGGGAATGAATGTGAAGCTTGTTGGAAATTATTAGAACAAGGGAGGAGAGAATCTTTGGAAGAGAGACTAAATATAAAATGGATAGAAAAGTGGGGATCTATATTTGTTAAATATGTCTTTTCAAAAAATAATGGAAGCTGCAGAAGTATACTTCCGTGTCTTGAAATTGCATTTCTGCATCTCTGAGGGAGGTGGGAATTGAAATGAGAAGGACAAATCTAGTGCCAGCTACATTTGCTGGCAAGAATTTCATGTAAAAAGAGCTGAATTGAAATCAGCTAGTGTATTGCGGAAGTGGTTTCAGAAATGTCACAAGGTGTATAGGAAAATGTTTTACTTAGTTATACCAAACTATGTAATTTATGAATACTACTTAATTTTTTTCTTGTTTCATATTGTCAGGAAAATTTTATGTATTGATTAAAGGAAAGAGTAGAAGGCTGATGTTAATCATATGTTTAAAGCAATGCCTTCATGGAGTAAAATTAATTAACTTACTCCCAGTTTAATAGTACTCTTCTGTACCAAAGCAGAACATGCAAAATTTTAAAAGAACATTGGGATGTGTGGATGAATAATAGATAATAATAACTTGTTTTACTAAGAAATGTGATAGAAGAGAGAGATGATAATTGGTAAACATCACTGAAAAATAAGTAGTAGTATACTCAGGAGATTTACTTAATGGTATAAAATAGGAAATGCCACGCATTTGTATTTCTTAAGGATGCAGTAAATACATTTCAATTCAGACAAAACATAAATGTTAATGAAAATATGCTGAAAGGGAGCAAAAGGAAACGTAGGGTAAAAACAGAAACTGCAAAGACAATTTGAAGAAAATGAGACATAGAAAAGAAAAATATTGCACTATCAAGTGAACAGAGAGACAAAAATCACTCCCTCAAAAAGAAAAAAAAAAATCACAAAATAAGAAATGAATGCATTTTCCCATATGTATTAACTAGAATATAAATCTGGTTTTTAGGTATATATTTAAGACACAGTAGTTTCTGCAACTAAATTTCTTTATGAACTGCCATTGCAGCCACCTGATCTGCTCTTCCATCAGTGCCTCTGTCTCAGCTAACTCATACAGTTCATATGCTCAGCCTAAAACACTTGATTTATTCCTTATTTTTTTTTCCACACCACACTTTTAATCTGTCTGTAATGCTACATTTTGTTTTCAAATTATTTTTCTAATTCAGTCACATTGAGAGGTGAAGCCAGCTGAGCTTCTGGGTTGGGTGGGGACTTGGAGAAATTTTGTGTCTAGCTAAAGGATTGTAAATGCACCAATCAGCACTCTGTAAAAACGCATCAATCAGGGCTCTGTGTCTAGCTAAAGGATTGTAAATGCACCAATCAGCACTCTGTAAAAATTCACCAATCAGCGCTCTGTAAAATGCAGGATTACATCCTGCATTTTATTAGCAGGATGTGGGTGGGGCCAAATGAGGGAAATTAGCAGGATGTGGGCGGGGCCAAATGAGGGGAATAAAGCAGTGGCAACCAGCTCGGTTCCCCTTCCATGCTGTGGAAGCTTTATTCTTTCACTCTTCACAATAAATCTTGCTGCTGCTCACTCTTTGGGTCTGAACCACCTTTAAGATCTATAACACTCACCACAAAGGTCCACGGCTTCATTTCTTGAAGTCAGCAAGACCAGGAATCCATGGGAAGGAAGAAACTCCACACACATCTGAACATCTGAAGGAACAAACTCCAGACACACCATCTTTAAAAGCTGTAACACTCACCGCAGAGGTCCACAGCTTCTTTCTTGAAGTGAGACCAAGAACCCACCAGAAGGAATAAATTCCAGACACATTTTGGCAACCCAGATGGGACTGTCACCAAGCAGTGAGTACCACTGGACCCCTATCACTTGCTATTCTATCCTATTTTTCCTTAACATTCGGGGGCTAAATACCAGGCACCTGTCAGCCACTTAAAAGTGACTAGCGCGACTGTCGGACTAAAGACGCAGGTGTCAGGTTTTCTGGGAAAGGGCTCTCTAACAATCCCTGACTCTTCTGAGTTGGGAATATTGATTTGCCTGGAACCAGCTTCCACTTTTCCTGTACTTCCGGGCTGAGCCAAGGGTCTACAGAGAGGAAAGCCATTCAGCTCTGGGGTCCTGACAACAAGTTGGTTGACCCTGTGGCCATGAGCAGAACTTTCAAAGTCATGTTATCCAAGCCAGACTCACCTATCTTATCTATCCTGACCCTTGCCTCCTGGGTTGTAATGCCTGTCAGACAAACTTCCTCTAGCCTCTCTTCTCTGAGGCTAGTACTGCTTCTAAAAACCACTCCCTGTCTCTGGGGCTTTTCTAGTTTCTCCTATAAGAATGATTTCTAGTATAAATTTCAGGACTCTATTCCCTTATTTAGGCACCTGGGCTCACTAATCATAAAGCCATATTTTTTGTCCAAAGCCCCATTGGTGGGGTGACTATCTTATCTGGAATTTTAGGATCCCTCCTCAGACTAGCAGGCTTACATAGGCTATTCCTGAAGCTAGGATATGGGGAGCTTCAGAAATGATATCCTACCTATTCAAGTGAGGACAAAAGGCATCACTCTTCCAACCTTGAAGACCCCTTCCCTCCCCCAAGGTATGGCACCTCCACTTCATTTTGGGGGCATACCATCTTTATAGGACAGGGGTAAAGTCCCAATACTAACAGGAGAATGCTTAGGACTCTAACAGGTTTTCAAGAATGCATCAGTAAGGGCCACTAAATCTGATTTGTCTCAGTCCTCTTTGTGGTCTAGGAGGACAGGCAAGGGTGCAGGTTTTCAAGAATGCATCAGTAAGGGCCACTAAATCTGACATTCCTTGATCATTGTGGTCTAGGTGGAAAACTAATGTTTCTGCTGCTGCATCGGTGAGCACAACTATTCCAATCAGCAGGGTCTGAGGACCATTGTGGATTCCTGAGGGGTTTCTGCTGCTGTGTTGGTGAGGACAACTATTCCAATCAGCAGGGTCCAGGGACCAATGAAGAGTCTCGTGCAGCGGGGGAAAGAAACCAAAACCATGGGTGGTTTTGTCTTTCAAATGGGAAACACTCAGGCACCAACAGGCTCACCCTTGAAATGCATCCTAAGCCATTGGGAACAATTTGACCCACAAACCCTGAAAAAGAGGTGGCTCATTTTTGTCTGCACTATGGCTTGGCCCCAGTATTCTCTCTGATGGGGAAAAATGGCCACCTGAGGGAAGTACAAATTACAATACTATCCTGCAGCTTGACCTTTTCTGTAAGAGGGAAGGCAAATGGAGTGAAACACCTTATGTACAAGCTTTCTTTTCATTGAAGGAGAATCCACAACTATGCAAAGCTTGCAATTTACATCCTACAGGAGGACCTCTCAGCTTACCCCCATATCCTAGCCTCCCTATAGCTCCCCTGCCTATTAATGACAAGCTTCCTCTAATCTCCCCCACCTAGAAGGAAACAAGTAAAGAAATCTCCAAAGGACCACCAAAATCCCCAGGGCTATCAGTTATGTCCCCTTCAAGCTGTAGGGGGAGGGGAATTTGGCCCAACCCAGGTACATGTCCCCTTCTCCCTCTCTGATTTAAAGCAGACCAAGACAGACCTGGGGAAGTTTTCAGATGATCACGATAGGTACATACATGTCCTACAGGTCTAGGGAAAACCTTTGACCTCACTTGGAGAGATGTCATGCTATTAGATCAAACCCTGGTCTTTAATAAAAATAATGCGGCTTCAGCTGCAGTCCAAGAGTTTGGAGATACCTGCTATCTTAGTCAAATAAATGATAGAATGACAGCTGAAGAAAGAGACAAGTTCTCTACCAGTCAGCAAACCATCCCCAGTATGGATCCCCACTGGGACCTCAACTCAGATCATGGGGACTGGAATCACATCTGTTGACCTATGGAGAATTAGGAAAAAGCCCATGAATTATTCAGTGATGTCCACTATAATTCAGGAAAGGAGGAAAATCCTTCTGCCTTTCTCGAACGGCTATAGGAGGCCTTAAGAAAATACACTTCCCTGTCAGCTGACTCATTCGAGGGTCAATTGATTCTAAAAGATAAGTTTATTACCCAATCAGCCACAGATATCAGGAGAAAGCTCCAAAAGCAAGCCCTGAGCCCTTAAAAAAATCTGGAGGCATCATTAGACCTGGCAACCTCAGTATTCTATAATAAGGACCAAGAGGAACAGGCCCAAAAGGAAAAGCGAGATCAGAGAAAGGCCACAGCCTTAGTCATGGCCTTCAGACAAACAAACCTTGGTGGTTCAGAGAGGACAGAAAATGAAGCAGGCCAATCACCCAGTAGGGCTGGTTATCAGTGTCATTTACAAGGACACTTTAAAAAAGATTGTCCAACAAGAAACCAGCAGTCCCCTTGCCCGTGTCCACTATGCTGAGACAATCACTGGAAGGTGCACTGCCTCAGAGAGCAAAGGATCTCTTGGCCAGAATCTCCCAACCAGATGACCCAACAACAGGACTGAGGGTGCCTGGGGCAAGCACCAGCTCATGTCATCACCCTCACTGAGCCCTTGGTACGTTTAACCATTGAGGACCAGGAAATTGACTTCCTCCTGGACACTGGCATGGCTTTCTCAGTGTTAATCTCCTGTCCCAGACAGCTGTCCTCAAGGTCCATTACTATTCAAGGAATCGTGGGACAGTCTGTAACCAGGAATTTCTCCCACCTCTTCAGTGATAACTGGGAGACATTTCTACAGTTAGTAAGTATGCTTATCTAATCCTACATGCCCATGTTGCAATATAGAAAAAAAAAAAAAAGGGAGGGAGTTCCTAACCTCTGGGGGAGCCCCATTAAATATCACAAGGAAACCATGGAGTTATTACACGCAGTGCAAAAACCCAAGGAGGTGGCAGTCTTACACTGCCAAACCCATCAAAAAGGGGAAGGAGAGGGGAAAACAGCAGCATAAGCAGCTGGCAGAGGCAGGGAAAGACCAGCAGAAAAGAAAGAGAGAAAGAGACAGAAAGTCAGAGAGAGAGAGAGAGAGAGAGAGAGGAAGAGACAGATATAAAGAAGGAGTCAAAGAGAGAGAAAGAGAGAGATAGAATTAATAATGAGAAAACAGAGTACCCTATTCCTTTAAACGTCAGGGTAAATTTAAAACCTGTAATTGATAATTAAAGGTCTTCCTCATAACCCTATAACACTCCAATACCACCTTGTTTTCAGTGTAAACATAGCCTGAACACTGAGGCCACTGACAACCTTAGCCTTCCTATCAAAAATGCTTAACCCGGCAGGTTTCCTAACAGGGAATCTAAATCTTAATTAATTACCATACAAAGGTCTGAGGAGACCTAGGAAGAACTCCCTTCGAGACAGGACCATAGATGGTTGCTCCCAGCCAACTAAGAGAAAAAGACACAATGGTTATTCAGTAAGTGATAAGGAAACTGTTGTAGAAGCAGTTAGGAAAATTGCCTAATAATTGGTCTGCTCGGCCGGGCACGGTGGCTCTGGCGTGAACCCGGGAGACGGAGCTTGCAGTGAGCTGAGATCTGGCCACTGCACTCCAGCCTGGGCGACAGAGCGAGACTCCGTCTCAAAAAAAAAAAAAAAAAAAATTGGTCTGCTCAAACGTGCAAGTTGTTTGCACTCAGCCAAACCTTAAAGTACTTACAGAATCAGGAAGGAGTCATCTATACCAGTTCTAAGTTAATATGGACTGAACCAGGTTTTATTAATAGCAAAGAAAAATTAAAATCCCAAACGTACAAGGTTTTCAACAAAAGTAAAGTTTGCTAAAAGTTAACAGTGTAACATGTATTATCCTACTACCACACACTCTCAAAGGACTTCTCAGACAGTGTGCAAGAAATAACAAAATCTATCCTTACTCTGTAATCTCAAATAGACTCTTTGGCAGCAGTGACTCTACAAAACTGCCGAGGCCTAGACCTCCTCACTGCTGAGAAAGGAGGACTCTGCACCTTCTTAGGGGAAGAGTGTTGTTTTACACTAACCAGTCAGGGATAGTATGAGATGCTGACTGGCATTTACAGGAAAAAGCTGCTGAAATCAGACACCTTTCAAACTCTTATACCAACTTCTGGAGTTGGGCAACATGACTTCTCCCCTTTCTGGGTTCCGTGACAGCCATTTTACTATTACTTGCCTTCAGGCCCTGTATTTTTAACCTCCTTGTCAAATTTGTTTCCTAGTGGATCAAGGACATCAAGCCACAGATGGTCTTACAAATGGAACCCCAATGAGCTCATCTAACAACTTCTACCAAGGACTCCTGGACTGGCCCGCTGGCCCTTTCACTGGCCTAAAGAGTTCTCCTCTGGAGGATACTACAACTGCAGGGCCCCTTCTTCACCCCTATCCAGCAGGAAGTAGCTAGAGCAGTCATTGCCCAATTCCCAACAGCATTTGGGGTGTCCTGTTTAGAAGGGGGATTGAGAGGTGAAGCCAGCTGAGCTTCTGGGTTGGGTGGGGACTTGGAGAAATTTTGTGTCTAGCTAAAGGATTGTAAATGCACCAATCAGCACT
>NW_012114364.1:8040704-8052924 GCF_000951035.1 Colobus angolensis palliatus | reverse complement strand
GCCCAATTCCCAACAGCATTTGGGGTGTCCTGTTTAGAAGGGGGATTGAGAGGTGAAGCCAGCTGAGCTTCTGGGTTGGGTGGGGACTTGGAGAACTTTTGTGTCTAGCTAAAGGATTATAAATGCACCAATCAGCACTCTGTAAAAATTCACCAATCAGCGCTCTGTAAAATGGATCAATCAGTAGGATGTGGGCGAGACCAAATGAAGGAATAAAAACTGGCCACCTGAGCCAGCAGTGGCAACCCGCTCGGGTCCCCTTTCACACTGTGTAAGCTTTGTTCTTTCACTCCTCATGACAAATCTTGCTGCTGCTCACTCTTTGGGTCCACACCACCTTTAAGAGCTGTAACACTCACCACAAAGGTCTGCGGCTTAATTCTTAAAGTCAGCGAGACCAGGAACCCACCGAAAGGAAGAAACTCCACACACATCTAAACATCTGAGGGAACAAACTCCAGACACGCCATCTTTAGGAGCTGTAACACTCACTCCGAAGGTTCGCGGCTTCATTCTTAAAGTCAGCAAGACCAAGAACCCACAGGAAGAAATAAATTCCGGATACAACATCTTATTACTTCTGATGCAACCACCATGATTTCAGTGGCCAATATGTCTCGTGGGATTACAGTTTTATCCTCCTCACAATATTCTTGTTCTCACTGTTGTCACCTCCCCAATATACAAGACAGCATCTTGATTTAAACTGATAATGCCTTCCCTGAACACTCCACGTTGTTCCTGTCTCATACAGAATGAAAGCCAAAGTGATTTTAATGGCCTTAAAGTTACTCAGTCTTCCTCCCATCACACGTTCAAACACATAACTCTCTGATCCTATCTCCTAATATTATGCTTCTCATTTTAATAAAATGAGCAAACTTTTGACAACACCAGAAGAAAAAAAACCAGAAAATAAATAAAGAAAATGAATGTAATCAGAATACAAACAATATTATTATTTATTATGGAAGCACATAATCAACTTTATGACAACCAAGTTGAAAACATGAAGGAAATGGATAAATCTATCATAAAATTAAATTTATTAAAACTGGCTTAAGATTTATGGTTTTCGGACTGACATGTAAGAAACTTGGAAGTCACCACTCCACCCTAAGAACAAGAAATAAGCTGAATAAACTGAAAAATTAGCAATTCTTCTTACATCCTTTAGAAAAGTAAAGTCACATAGCAAACAACTGCCCTCAGAATTAAAGAGACAGAAATCACGATGTACTGAAACAGAAACCCACAAGCAAACACTTCCCCATGAATTAGTAACAGGAGGAAAACCTGAACTGTAATTGACAAATTGCTTAAAGCTCAGTATAGTTGAGTCTGAGAGTTAAAAACTCTGGGGAGTGGCAGACACCTCTGAGATTTACCTCCTGAATATTTTCAGTGTTCACAGTAAATACGTAAGTAAAATTCCCTTAGGATTTCAGTAGGTGGAGGACAAAATAATCGTTTTGAAATACTCCATAGCATCTGTTCTTCTTAACAAGACCTGTCCTCAAGAAAAACCATTTCACCAGAGCCTAACCTGTTGGAATTTCATCAGAATCTAACCAACAGAGGGAAAGGTAGTATTGAACTTTAGCTTCCTCTAACCTTCTGTGTCGGAGAGAAACACTCAATTTCATCTTTTTCCACCCATCCTGTTTTTCTAAAGTTATTGGGGGAGGACTGAGAGGTAGTTGTAACATTCACATCTCAGAAATGCTTCCCTTTACCCCAAACCTTACCACCATGTAACTATAGATCTATTACAGAGTTCTTTTTACCCAGTTTGTCATGACCAATTTTTAACTAAAAATTACAAGGCATACTAAAAGAAAAAACGATACTTGATTTGAACAGACAGAGTTAGCATTAGAACCAGACTCAAGCATGACAAGGATTTTGAAATTGTCAGATCATGAATTTTTAATAACTATAACTAGTATGCTAAGAGTCTAATTGAAAAGAGAGACAGCATGAAAAAAACAGATGGGTAATGTAAGCAGAGAGAGAAAAATTTTATGAAGGAATCAAAAGGGAATGGTGAGATCAAAACCACTGTATCAGAAATGAAGAATGTGTTTGATGGACTCATTAATAAACTGGACACGGCTGAAGAAATAATCTCTGAATTTGAGGATACATCAGTAGAAATTTCTAAAACTGCAAACAAAAAGAAGACAAAAAGACTGAAAAAAAAAAAAAACATAGAACAGAATATCCAAGAACTGTAGAACAACTACAAAAGTGTGACTATGTATGATGGGAATATCAGAAGAAGAGGAGAAGAGAAAGAATCATAAGCAATATTTGAAGCAATAATGACTAAGAATTTCCCCCAAATTAATATTAGACATGAAGCAACAGATCCAGGAAACTCAGAAAAACACCAAGCAGATTAAACACCAAAAATAAAATTTTACTTGTAGGTATATTATACTCACAGTGCAGCAAATGAAAAATAAGGAAAACATCTTGAAAGAAGCCATAAGAAAAATAAAAATAAAAATAGAGGTGTAAAGATAAGCATTACATTTGCTTCTCATCAGAAACTATTCCAGCAAGGTAGCAAAATTTGTAATATTTAAGGGCTGTGAGAAAACATAAACAACAACCCCTAATCTGGAATTTCATACCATGTGAAATTATTTTTAAAAAGTGAAGAGGAAATAGACTTTATTTCAACAAATATTGAGAAAATTTCTAGCCACAGACTTGCATTGCAAGAAATTTTTTTTTTTTTTTTTTTGAGAAGGAGTCTTGCTCTGTGGCCTGAGCTGTAGTGCAGTGGCCTGATCTCAGCTCACTGCAAGCTCCGCCTCCCAGGTTTACGCCATTCTCCTGCCTCAGCCTCTGGAGTAGCTGGGACTACAGGCGCCCGCCACCTCGCCCGGCTACTTTTTTGTATTTTTAGTAGAGACGGGGTTTCACCGTGTTAGCCAGGATGGTCTCGATCTCCTGACCTCGTGATCCGCCCGTCTCGGCCTCCCAAAGTGCTGGGATTACAGGCTTGAGCCACCGCGCCCGGCCTAAGAAATGTTAAAAGAAGTTCTTCTTAAAGAAGAAAAATAATATAGTTTATAAACTCTGATAAACATTAAAAAATAATGTAAAAAAAGAATAAGTGAAAATAAAATAAAAGCTTTTATTTTTCTTCTTTATTGATCTAACACATGGTTTGTTCAAAATTAAGAATAACAATAACATATTTGATTATATATTATATAAGTATATACATATTATATATATGTGAAAAAATTTATAGCTATGATACAAAGGTTAGGATTAATATATTATTATTATTTTGTTGTTGTGCAATATTTCCCCAACCTGCAAAGCAGTGTAATGTTATTGAAAAGTGGATTTCGATTATTCTAAATATATATTGCAAATTGTAAGGCAACCATAAAAAGGCGAAAGAAAGTACGACTGTCAAAAAAAGTTTTAAATGTCCAGAAATGTGAGAATATAAATCATATGAAATGTTCAATTAAAACTACAAAGTGCAGAAAAAGAGTGGAAGACCAAAAAGGACCAAAGAAAAAGGACAATAAAAGAAAACAGTAACAAGTATTATAGATATTAATCCAATTATATAAATAATTACCATAAAAGTTTATACCAATTAAAAAAAGACACTGAGAGTAAATCAGAAAACAAGAGTAAACTCCTTGTTTTTAAAATAAGAAGTGCACTTTAAGTATAAAATGACACAGATTAAAAGTAAATGTATGAAGAAGCAGATACCACACTAATAGTAATCAAAAGGAAGCAGAGTAACTGTACTAATTTCAGACAGAATAGCCTTCAGAGAAAGGAAATTTATCAGTGATAAAGAGTGGCACTACATAATGACAAAGGAGTTAATTGTCCAAAAGTTTTAACAATCCTTACTGTTTATGCGCCTAAGAATAAAACTTTAAAATATTTGAGGAAAAATCTATTAGAACTGCAAGAAGAAAGATAAAATTATTTCTTATACTTGAAAAATTCAATATCCCTCTATCAAAAAATGACAGACCTAGCAGACAAAAAATCAATAAGGACACAGCTGACTTCAAAAGTAATATCAATAACCTGCATATAACTGAAATTATAGTACATATAGTACTTGCAGGAGTTGATAAAACTGCTTTATTCAAGAACAGTAGAATACACATGTTTCTCAAGCTCACATAGAACATTCACCAAGACAGATTACATTCTGTTTTATAAAGCATAACTTACTAAATTTAAAAGAACAGAAATAATACAATGTCCTGTCTCAGACCACAGTGGAATGAACTAGAAATCAATAATAGAAAGATAGATGAAAAATCCCAAAGTATGTGGAAATTAAACAATACACTTTTAAATAACACATGAGGCAAAGACAAAAATCTAAAAAGAAATTAAAGGTATTTTGAACTAAATAATAAAGCAAAAATTATCAAAATGTGCACAATGGAACAAAAGCAATGCTTAAAGGGAAATCTATAGCATTGAATGTATATATTAGAAAGGAGAAAGGAGTTAAAATCAGTAATCTAAGCCTCCACCTTAGAAAACAAAATATAACTGTAAATTAAATTCAAAGTAAGAAGAAGGAAAAATCATAAATATTAGAGCAAAAATCACTAAAATTGAAAATAGCAAATCAATAGTTAAAAATGTAAAATATAGCTTTTTGAAATTATCAATGACATAGATAAACCAGACTAAGAAAAAAGAGAATAGATGCAAATTACTCTCATCAAAAATAATAGATGACATCATTACAAATCTCATAGGCATTAAAACGAAATTAAAAGAATATTATGAACTAATCTATGAACACACACCTCATCACCTAAATGAAATGGAAAAATTTCATAAAAAACACAATCTGCCAAAACTCTCAAGAGAAAAAAACAATTGGAATAGGCTATTTCTATTAAAGTAATGGAATAAATAATTAATAGCCTTTCAAAATAGAAAGCACAAGGGCTAGTTAAGTCTGCTAATGAATCTGCTCAACATTTAAGGAAGAAATTGTATTAACTTTTTACAATCTCTTTGACAAGATAGACGCAGAGGAGATATTTTCTAACCTCATTTTATGTTGCCAGAATCACTGTAACACCAAATTAGATAAAAGCATTATAAGAGAATAAAACCACAAATAAATATCTCTCATAAACATAAGACTAATAAGCCTTAATAAAATATTAGCAAATCAAATTCGACAATGTATTAAAATATTCTTACATCATGACCAAATGGGATTTGTCTAAGGTATGAAAGTCGGCTTTGATATTTGAAGCCAATAAATGTAATTAATCACATCAACAGGCTAAAGGATGGACACCACATAATCATATAAGTAAATACAGAAAAAAAGTTTATGAAAAATTCCATGATAAGTAATCTCTGCAAACGAGTAATATAGGGAAACTTCCTCAATTTTATAAAGAATGTCTACAAAAAAACCTGGCAGTTAACATCATACTTGATGGTGAGAAAGAAAAAGCTTTTCAAGTAAGATAAGGAACAACGCAAATTTTTTTTTCTCATTACATCTTTTCGACATTGTATTGAAAGTCCTAGGGAACTATAAATTAAAACAACAATGAGATGCTACTACACAACTTTTAGAATAGCTGAAATCCAAAACACTGACAAAACTAAGTGCTGGAAAGGATGTGGAGCAAAGGAACTCTCAATCAATTCTAATTGCAAATGGTAGAGCTACTTCAGGAGGCAGTTTGGCAGTTTGTTACAAAGCTAAATATTCTCTGACCATATGATGCAGCAATCATTCTTGCTGTTTACTAAAACAATTTGAAAATTTTTGTTCATACTACCTGCACAGAGATTTATAGCAGCTTCATTCATGATTGTTCAAACTTCAGAGTAACCAAAATGTCTTTCAGTAGGTGAGCAGACAAATAAACTGTGCTATACTTACATAATGGAATATTATTGTGTCAAAAACAAAATAAGAAGAAATGGAAAAACAGGGAGAAAACTTAAATGCATATTACTAAGTCAACACCAATCTGAAAAGACTGTATGTGTGTGTATACTTACGTATGCACAGAATGTCAAATGTATGACATTCTGGAAAAGGCAATTCTATGGTAATAGTAAAAAGATCAATGATTGCCAAGGTTTTGTGGGGAGGGAGAGAGGGTTAATAGATGGAGCACAGAGAATTTTTAAAGCAGTGAAACTACTCTCTATGGTATCATCTCAGTGGGTACAGGTTATCATATATTTGTCAAACCCCTTAGAGTGTACAACACCAAGAGTGAACTCTAAACCACAAACTTTAGGTGACAATAATGCCTCAGTGTAGGTACATTGATTGTAACAAATACAATTTTGAAGAAGGTCTTGGGAAGGATTAGGTAAGTATGATTTACACTGAGAAAACAGAGGTTACTGATCCAAATTCTCTATCTATTTTAGGCTAGAGAAACACATGATGAAATAGTACAAAACATGTAGAATCTGACAGCTTTTCAGAAAAATAAAATGCCATAGTTAAGATATAAGTATAAAAAGCTCAGGAAACCAGGGAGAATGTATGCCTCTTTGGACCTTAATGAACATTGTAATTACATGGATTTGAATCAATAAAGAGTGCTTAGATGATTAAATATGATAGGTCAGAGGTAAAAATATTCCAAAGTGTTTTTTTAAATGAATACATTTATATATTATATTTTGGTCAACGGCTTGGAAAAACTAAAATTTTTATGTCATTTGATATTTAAAGTAATTCTTGGTACCATAAAGTCTTAGCAATGATAAAAGTATGATAATATTTTGAAATACATTTTTACAGATGTAATTACATACACACACATCAGTGATCAATCCATCTCTGTGGAATCATTCTCTAATATACTTAGCAAGTCATCTGAAATAGACACTGTGAAAAACATATATATATATGAAATCGTATTTATTTTCCAATAACTCAAATCAAAAATGAATTGTTAATATATACAAAACACATGAAATAAATCTTAATTAGTATTTTATAATTTTTATAATTTATAATATTAAAACTATTTTTAATACAGAAATATAAAAATAGCATTTTGTGAATGAGCAGAGAAAAATTTGTAGTTAATTTGCATCACTGTGGACCCAACAAATTTTTTTCATGATGCCATTAAGATTTTAGTTTTCATTTACTTTAGTAAATTAAACAAAAATAGTTCCTTTCATTTACATGCCCAAATCATAGTATAGCTAATATTTTCTGCTATCAGTCTAAAATGAGTGACAGTTCTATATCATAATTCATCATTTCGTGTTAAGGAAAAAATACTATGAAGCTCTACAAAATATTTATTTTTAAGAATCTGTTTTACAACTTAAAAAAGAACTAGCTCCTGGATTAATCTTTTGAATGTTTTTTTGTGTCTCAATCTCCTTCAGTTCAGCTCTAATTTTGGTTATTTCTAGTTTTCTGCTAGATTTGGGATTTGTTTGCTCTTGATTTTTCTATACATTTTAGTTGTGATGTTCAATTGTTAACTTCAGATTTCTTTTTATTTTATTTTTTGTTTGTTTGTTTGTTTTTGTTATCGTTTGTGTGTAGTTGTTTCGTAACAGTCTCAGGCTGTCCCCCCGGGCTGGAGCGCAGTGATGTGATCTCAGCTCACTGCAACCTTCGTCTCCTGGATTGAAGCGATTCTCATGCCATAACCACCCAAGTAGCTGTGATTACAGGTGAGCACGATCATTCCCAGCTAATTTCTGTATTTTTAGTAGAGGTGAGGTTTTGCCATGTTGGTCACCCTGGTCTCAAACTCCTGGCCTCAAGTAATCTACTTGCCTTGGCCTCCCAAAGTGCTGGGATAACAGGTATAAGCCACTGTACTTGGGCCCTTTCTAACATGTTAATGTGGACATTTAGTGCTACAAATTTCCCTCTAAAAACTGCCTTAGCAGTGTTCCGGAGATTCTGGTATGTTGTCACTTTGTTGTCTTTAGTTTCAAAGAACTTGATTTCTGCCATAATTTCATGATTTAAACCAAAAGTCATTCAGGATCAGTGTATTCAATTTCCATGTAACTGTGTGGTTTTGAGTGAATTTCTTAGTCTTGATGTCTAATTTGATTGTACTGTGGTCCAAGACATGGTTTGTTATTATTCCATTTTTTATTGTTTTTGCATTTGTTGAGGAGTGTCTTAATTCTGATTATGTGATAAATTTTAAAGTACGTGCCTTGTGGATAGACCAAGAAGGGCAATAACAATCACTATAGCCTGACTCTCAGGAAGTCCCGTTCCTAGGGGAAGGGGGAGAGCACCACATCAAGGAATCACTCCATGGGAAAAATAATCTGAATAGCAGCCCCTGGAAAACTTATTTGAGGAAATAATGGAAGGACACTTCTCTGGCCTTGCTAGAGATCTGGATATCCATATACAAGAAGCCCAAAGAACATCTGAGAAGTTCTTCACAAAAAGATAATCACCTAGGCACAAAGTCATCAGTTTATCTAAAATCAAGGTAAAAGAAAGAATCTTAAAAGCTCTAAGGCCAAATCACCAGGTCATCTATATAGGAAAACCTATCCGATTAACAGCAGATTTTTCAGCAGAAATCCCCACAAGCCAGAAGGGATTGGGGTCCTATCTTACTCTTCTTAAACAAAATAATTATCAGCCAAGATTTTTGTTTTCAGTAAAACTAAGCTTCCTAAATTAAAGAGAGATAAATTCTTTTTCGGACAAATGCTGGGAGAGTGTGCCAATACCAAGCCAGCACTACCAGAACTGCTAAAAGGAGTTCTAAGTCTTGAAAGAAAACCTCAAATACACCAAACTAGAACCTCCTTAAGTTCTATTTTGAACTAGAGAAACAAGATCAAACTAAACTAGATCTCACAGAGCCTATGAAACAATAACACAATGAAAAATAAAAATATTTAGGAAACAACTAGCACAATGAAGAGAAAAACAGTACCTCACATCTCAATATTAATGTTGAATGTAAATAACATAAATGCTTCAGTTAAAAGATACAGAATGGCAGAATGGATAAAAATCCACCAACCAAGTATCTGCTGTCTCAAGAGACTCACCTAACACATAAAGACTCACATAAACTTAAGGTCCATGCAAATAGAAACCAAAAGCAAGCAGAAGTAGCTATTCCTATATCAAAAATAAAACAGATTTTAAAGCAGCAGCAGTTAAAAAAGACAAAGAGGGACACTATGTAATAATAAAAGGCCTTATCTAACAGGAAAATATCACAGTTCTCAATATACATGTGTGTAACACTGGAGCTCACAAATTTATAAAACAATTACTACCAGACCTAAGAAATGAGATAGGCAGCAGCACAATAACAGTAGGAGACTTCAATACTCTACTGAGAGCACTAGACAGGTCATCATGACAGAAAGTTAACAAAGAAATGATTGACTTAAACTATACCCTAAAATGAATGGACTTAACAGATATTTACAGAACATTCTACCCAACAACTGCAGAACATACATTCTGTTCATCAGCACATGGAACGTTCTCCAAGATAGACCATATGATAAGCCACAAAATGAGTCTCAATACATTTAAGAAAATTAAAGTTATATCAAATACTCTCTCAGACCACAGTGGAATAAAATTGGAAATTAACTCCAAAATTGGTAATTAATTCCAAGTTTTTTATTTCAAAAGGAACCCTCAAAACGATGCAAATATATTGGAAATTAAATAATCTGCTCTTGAGGAATGTGTGGGTCAATAATAAAATCAAGATGGAAATTTAAATTTTTTTTTAAACTGGACCATAATAGTGACAAAATCTATAAAAGCTTCTGGGATACAGTCAAAGTAGTGCTAAGAGGAACATTCATATTATTAAATGCCAACATCAAAATGCCTGAAAGAGCACAAATGGACAATCTAAGCTCACACCTCAAGGAACTAGAGAAACAAGATCAAACTAAACTCAAACCCAACAAAATAAAAGAAATAACAAACATCAGAGCAGGACTAAATAAAATTAAAACAAGCAAACGAAATACAAAAGATAAATGAAATAAAAGCTGGTTCTTTGAAAAGATAAACAAAATCAATAGACAACTAGCAAGTTTAACAAAGAAAAGAAGATAAAAGATCAAAATAAGCTCAATTAGAAATGAAACAGGAGCCAGTACAATCGGTACACAGAAATGCAAAAGATTATTCAGGGCTGCTATAAACACCTTCATGCACACAAATTAGGTAACCTAGAAGAGATGGATAAGTTCCTGGAAATACACAACTCTCCTAGATTAAAGCAGAAAGAATAGAAACTCTGACCAGACCAGTAACAGTGTGATTGAAACAGATGGATTCACTGATTAATTCTATCAAACATTCAAAAAAGAATTTGTACCAATCCTACTGAAAGTATTTCAAAAGAGACAGACAGAGGGAATCTTCCCTTAATCTTTATATGAAGCCAATATTACCCTAAAAACAAAACCAGGAAAAGACATTACAAGAAAAGATAACTACAGATAAATATCCTTAATGAACATAGATGCTAAACTCCTCAAGAAAATACTAGCTAATGGAATCTAACATCATATCTAAAAGAAAACTCACCATGATCAAGTGGGTTTCATATCGATGCAGGGATGGATTAACATACACAAGTTAATAAATGTGAAACACCACCTAAACAGAATTAAAAATAAAAATTATATATTCATCTCAATAGATGCAGAAAAGCATCTGACAAAATCCAGCATCCCTTTCTTATTAAAACCCTCAGAAAAATCAGCATAGAAGGGACATCCATTAAGGTAATAAAAACCACCTTTGACAAACTCACAGCCAACATTATACTGAGTGGGGAAATGTTGAAAGTATTCCCACGGAGGTCTGGAACAAGAAAAGGATGCCCACTTTCATCACTTCAACATAGTACTGGAAATCCTAGCCATAGCGATCAAACAAGAGAAAGAAATCAAGGGCATCCAAATCAGTGAAGAGGAAGTCAGACTCTTGCTGTTTGCCAATGATATGATTGTATACCTAGAAAACCCTAAAGAGTCATCCAAAAAGCTTCTATATCTAATATAGTAAAGTTTCAGGATGCAAAATCAGTGTACACAAATCAGCCGCACTGCTATAAGCCAACAATGACCAAGCTGGGAACTTCACTCCTTTTACAACAGCTGCAAAACCAAAAACAAAACAACTTAGGAATATAAAGGAGATGAAATGTTTCCACATGGAAAACTACAAAAAACTGCTGAAAAAAATCATAGGTGACACAAACAAATTGAAACACATTCAGTGCTAACAGATGGGTAGAATTAATATTGTGAAGATGACCATGATGCCAAAATAAAATTTAAGCTATCAACACAGTTATAATTGAAATACCATCATCTTTCTTCACAGAACTAGAAAAAAATTCTAAAATTTATATGAAATGATAAAAGGGTGCCCATAGTCAAAGCAAGGCTAAGCAAAAAGTACAAATATGGAAGACAATGTGGTGATTCCTCAAGGATCTAGAGCCAGAAATACCATTTGACCCAGCAATCCCATTACTGAGTATATACTCAAAGGATTATAAATCATTCTTCTCTAAAGACAGATGCACAAGTGTGTTTATTGCAGCACTGGTCACAATAGCAAAGACTAGGAATCAACCCAAATGCCCTTCAATGATAGACTGGATAAAGAAAATGTGGCACATGTACACCATGAAATACTATGCAGCCATAAAAAAGAATGAGTTCATGTCCTTTGCAGGGACATGTATCAAACTGAAAACCATCATTCTCAGCAAATGAACACAAGAACAGAAAAACCGAATACTGCATGTTCTCACTCATAGGTGGGAGCTGAACAATGAGAACACATGGACATGGGGAGGGGCACATCACACACTGGGGCCTATCTAGGGGTGGGGATAGGGGAGGGGTAGCATTAGGAGAAATACCTAATGTAAATAACAAATTAATGGATGCAGCAAACCACCATGGCACATATATACCTGTGTAACAAACCTGTATGTTCTACCGTGTATCCCAGAACTTAAAGTATAATTATATATATATATATATATATATATGGCAGAATGGATAAAAATAACATAAATGTTATTTCTCATTTAATAACAAATGGATGTGATAGTCAATGTTCTTCTTGACAATATCAATGTCATTTGATATTTTTAGAAGTAATTCTCATTTTTATTTATATTTTATTAAAAAATTAATAAAT
>NW_012114364.1:8036945-8039389 GCF_000951035.1 Colobus angolensis palliatus | reverse complement strand
TATATATATATATATATATGCATATATGTGAGACTATATATAGTTGTATTCAACTCAACCATAAAAAGGAATGAAATAATGGCATTCGCAGCAACCTGAATGTAGTTGGAGACCATTATAGTAAGTGAAGTAACTCAGGAACGGAACACCAAACATCCTGTGTCCTCATTTCCAAGTGGGAGCTAAGCTATGAGGATACAGAAGTATAAGAATATATAACGAACTCTGGGGATTCATGGGAAAGGGTTGGGGGCGGTGAGGGATAAAAAACTGCACATTGGGTACAGTATACACTGCTCAGGTGATGGGTGCACCAAAATCTCAGAAATCCCCACTAAAGAACTTATCCCTGCAACAAAACACCTCTTGTTCCCCCCAAACTATTGAAATAATAATAATAATAATAACAATAATGACTGGATCTATAATTTAAATACATTTATATATCCAGTCTTTTTTTTCAAAATAATAAAATATTCTGTTATTTATGTATAATCTGTTCCCTTCACGCCTACAAAGATTTCCATTATCTTCAGTTGTCAGGAAAAATGTCCTGAAAGAGTCTTCTGCCTATTTCCTCTTGGCTTACATTTTGTCACTCATAGACATACATGTTTTAAATCTTTCATGGTATGAATGAAGACGAAAGCACCAATGAAAATATTAATTCCAGGAAATGTGGTAAGTGCTTTCTGTGCATCATCACATAATCTTCACAATAACCACACAAGAGTTGTATTTTGTTTACTTCTCTTTGTATGGATGAAAAAACTTAGTCCTACAGAGCAAGTCCTGGAGTACTTGCTCAAGGCTATATTTGTACATTTATAAATGCATAATGAAATGTATAAACGCACAAAGAAATGTTGCATCACCTTTCTATATATGTGAGAATGTAATACGGAAATTTCTCATTTAATAACAAATGGACGCGATAGTCAATGTTCTTCTTGACAATATCAATGTCATTTGATATTTTTAGAAGTAATTCTCATTTTTATTTATATTTTATTAAAAAATTAATAAATCTAACTACACATGTTATAAGGCACAATATTAAATAAACATAATAAAATTAACATTTGTGAACTAATTTTTTAACTTATAAACTTGAATATTTTCAATATTTGGCATCTATTGATGTGCTCTTTTTTAGTATTCTCATCCTGCCTCTTCCACTAAATAACTATGCCAAACTGTATCATATCATTTGTGCACACTTTATCTCATTTGTGTATATTTATAAGTGTATTGTTTAATTTTTGTGTATATTTGAAATTAATGAAATGTGTATATATACATGCATATATATATACATATATATATATATAGAAAGAGAGAGAGAGAGAGGTATCACATTACCTGACTTCAAGCTACACTACATAGCTATTATGACCAAAACAACATGGTACTGGTATAAAAATAGGCATGTAAACCAATGGAGCAGAATACAGAACCCCAAAATAAATGCAAATAGTTATAGCCAACTGATATTTGACAAAGCAAACCAAAACATAAGATGGGGAAAGAATACCCTATTCAACAAATCATGCTGGGATAATTGATAAGCCACATGTAGAAGAATGAAACAGATCTTTATCTCATCTTATACAAAAATCACCTCAAGATGGATCAAAGACTTAAATCTAATTCCTAAAACCAGAAAAATTCTAGAAGATATCATAAAAAACTATTCTAGACATTGGCTTAGGCGTAGAGTTTATGACCAATAACCCAAAAGCAAATGCAGCAAAAACAAAGATAAACATATTGGACTTAATTGAACTGAAAAACTTATGCACAGAAAAAAAAAAAAAATCAGCAGAGTAAACAGACAATCCACAGAGTGAGAGAAAACATTCCCAAACTATGCATCTGACAAAAAACTAATACCCAGAATCTATGAGGAACTCAAACAAGTTAGCAAGAAAAAAAACAAATAATTTCCTCAAAAAATGGGCAAAGGTCATGAATAGGCAGTTCTCAAAAGAAGATATATATACAGCAAAAAAACATATGAACAAATGCTCAACATCACTAATTATCAGGGAAATGCAAACAAAAACCAAAATGCAATACCATCTTAATCCTGCAAGCATGGCATTAACTTAAAAAAAAATGAAAAATAATAGATGTTGGCATGCTTATGGTGGAAAGGGAACACTTTTACACTGCTGGTAGGAATGTAAACTAGTACAACCCCTATGAAAAACAGTATGGGGACTCTTTAAAGAACTAAAAATAGAATTACCATTTGATCCACCAATCCCACTACTAGGTATCTACCCAGAGGAGAAAAAAAAAAAAAATGTCATTATATGAAAAAAGCACTTGTGCACACAATAGTAGCACTATTCATAATTGCAAAAATGTGGAACCAGCCAAAATGCCCATCAACCAAGTGAATAAAGAAAACATTATATATATATATATATATGCATATA
>NW_012114364.1:7992619-8035999 GCF_000951035.1 Colobus angolensis palliatus | reverse complement strand
CAATGTTCTTCTTGACAATATCAATGTCATTTGATATTTTTAGAAGTAATTCTCATTTTTATTTATATTTTATTAAAAAATTAATAAATCTAACTACACATGTTATAAGGCACAATATTAAATAAACATAATAAAATTAACATTTGTGAACTAATTTTTTAACTTATAAACTTGAATATTTTCAGTATTTGGCATCTATTGATGTGCTCTTTTTTAATATTCTCATCCTGCCTCTTCCACTAAATAACTATGCCAAACTGTATCATATCATTTGTGCACACTTTATCTCATTTGTGTATATTTATAAGTGTATTGTTTAATTTTTGTGTATATTTGAAATTAATGAAATGTGTATATATACATGCATAGAGAAGATTACAGACCTAAGACCTTTCCTCTTCTGTCTGAATAGATGTTCTTCGATTTTTTTACATCCACATATCTATTTTTTTTACTTCCACATAATATACTTTGTGTAAACAGACAATAGTGTATTTATCCATTCTACTTTTACTAGATTTTATTATGTATTTCTTTTATGGTGAAATGATTAATAGAAACATTTTATTTTTCTTACAGTCAATTGTTTTCTGAGCTGCCAATATCTACCAATAGATACTGTTTCTTGTCCAGCTTCTTCCCTCTGAGCCATACATCCATTAGCTATATCTTGTGAACTACAAATTATCGTATTGCAGTTGACAGTTTTACTCCTTATTTTGTTACTGCATAACAGGGATTATCGTTATCTTCACCTACTTTTCTTGTTGCTTTGTGTTTTGCAGAATGTTTTACTTCACACATTGAGAGGGGACAATAAATTCATGGAAGCCCTAGTATCTGTGCCCACTGCAACGTAAATTTTCTCAAAGTAGCAGGGTGTAATAGACACTGAGGGATCTTGCATGAGAGTTTTAATACCTCAGTTCAGAACTTTCACATACATTCATATATTGCTGACCAGGGCTAGTCACATGACCCTGCCTAACTACGTGTAACAGAGCCTGTGGGGGAAGAGATAGAATATTTGCAGAGCATTACTTTATCTGCCATAATCTGTACACTCTTTCAGGTTTTCTATGTAGACAATCACATTACCTGCAAATAATGAAAGATTTGTTCCTTTTTTTCCAATCCTTACACAATTTATTTATTTTTCTTGTCTCACTCTATAGGCTATGCTCTTATATTACTTAAATGCGAGAGTTGTGGAACAATGGAATATGGACAGGCACACAGGCCCTGCTAGAAAACTGTTTATTGGGAGAAATCTCATGGTAACAGATACAAAACTTTATTTGCCTGTTTCACTCTGGTACCAATACCCAGCAATCTGTCAGAGTAATGTCAGACTGAAAAAGGAGGAGAGGGACTGTGGTAGTTGAACTCTGAGTCTTCAAGAGTACATACTTAGAGAAGCAGGGGTTAATTCTCTAGTATTATCAGATACTAGGACAAAGTAGAAATATGATGTGTTTCAGCCTTAGCTTTAGTCCTGTTCTGTCAGCTGGGTATCTGTAGCTGGAGGATCATCAGTCCCTCCCCTTGTAATAGGGAATGGGGCTAAGATCAAGTCTTATACATGAAGTGGCATGCTAGGAGGTTTTGCCACACTTATGTTTTTCCTACATAGAAAGCACTGATTTACCTTCTAGCATGATAATTGGCCACAAATTCTCTGGTCCAGTTAATACTAGATAAGTTTACTCTTCCTGTTCCAGTGTGCTAGAGAGTATTTTGCTATTTTTTCAGATGTTAAAAAAGGAATTGCATTTGCTGTAGAGTTTTGACAAATCATTTGACTTGAATACAAGCATTTCTTTTAGATCTTTATTATCTGTTGCTTTTTAAAAAATATTGTGAAGTAGTATTAAATCTGATACAATGTTTTATGGCATTTAACAATTATTATGGCTTTCAACTGTTAAATGTAGAAACACAGTCATTTGTTTTATAAAATCAACCATCTTTGCATTCTTTGGATAAAATCATTTCTATCTTCTCATTTTTACACATTTCTGAGTTTAGTTTTTCAAATTCTGCATTATGTTTTACTACATTGTTTCTCTGCAGTGTCCATGTGTTTGAGTGTGTGTGCGTGCCTGTGTTTGGGAGAGTGATTAGTTAAAACACAAAGATGCTTCTAATAAAATAATTCAAAGGAGAATTTATGAGACAAGATATAAGCATAAAAAATCTTAAGACAGGGTAAAATATTGTACCACTATCCCAATTTCCACTTTGTAATTTTTCTGCTGCAATACAGGGGAATTTCTTACCTTTTTAAAATTGAAACTTTCTCTCTACACTTCATGTATTATCTCAATATATTTTTGTCATGGTTAGAAAAGAATTTGCTGTAAAGTATTTCATAAAAATAAATAATGTATTATTAAAGGAGATATTTTCATGTAGCATCTGCTAGTTGAAAATGAAGGAATCCTTTAAATTGTACAATAAGCATGAAATTAAAATAGAGATGCTCTTGAAAATAGTTTTTTTTGGGGGAAAAATCAAATACCATTTTACTCTTTCATCCAGAGTATATAACTTTCTACCAGCCGAAGAGTTTGTTTTTCAAAGGTGTTAGCTAACACACACACACACGGACACACACACACATACACACACACAGATGAGGAATATGTTTAAGTAGACAAAGGTAGTATTTATCATATATAATTATCTATGCTCCCTGCCTTAAATAAGTCAAAAATGCCTTTTTTTAAAAACTGTCATTTTAAGTTCAGGGGTAAATTTGCAGCTTTGTTGCATAGGTAAATTTGTGTCATGAGGTTTTGTTGTACAGATTTTTTCATCACTTAGGTATTAAGCCTAGTACCAATTAATTATTTTTCTTGAGCCTCTCCTTCCTCCCATTCTCCACCCTCTGATGGGCCCCAGTGTGTGTTGATCCATGTGTTTATACATCATGAAAAACATTTAAATTACTTCACAAAGGTTAAGAAGTATAAGAAAGTTTTCAACTTGTTCAATATTATGAAATCTAACTTTTAGAAATGTAATTCTAAAATCCCTTTCTTACCCTTATATTTTTCACTTTCTTCCTCATTTTGTGTTTTGGCAATTATGGAGATGGCTAGTGTAAGGGAGAATATGCTAGAATGATATTATAGTTCTGGTTTAATTGGCTAAGTGCTAGCTATGAGATTGTTTTCAAAGATATGGTTATGCATAGAACATATTTTTGAAGACATAAGTTTTTCAAGAGATCTATTTGAGAAAAATTATTAAAAATAGAAGTCAGAGCTGGTGACTGATTACAGTTAATGTAAATTATATTTCTTGCTTTCTATCCCTGAAGTACAGATCACAAAAGACAGGGGGAGGTTTTGACTAGATATTAAATTACCTGTAGAAAAAAAAAATAGGGAAAAGCATCTAGAAAGGATCATTTGCCTCTCCATAGGTGGTTACTTGCTCCAAAATCGAAAGTAAAAGACTGCGAGGGAGAATGCATTTATTTCTCTTCTTAATAGTGGTTGCTATTGTGTTTCAAGAGAAAATGATGTTGCATTTACAAATTAATGCCTGTCTTTTTTATTTGCTATAAATTGGCACCTTTGTGTGTAGTTTCAAGAGCATAAAAACACGGAGATAAGGTACAAAACTTGGTAAAACCCGGCACCACCTAAGTGATAAAAAGACCTAAGGAAGAACTGTTGAATCAAAATAAGATGACTGAGGTAGAATGGAAGGACATAGTTTGGTAGAACTATAGATTTTCCCAGGACTATATATGCAGTTGTGAGTGAGACAAACATCAACTGGGCTTGGTAGTTTTCTTTTATAATTCTATTTCATTCTTTAAAACACTGTGATACAATTTTCTTATTGTATATTTATTAAGGAACAAAACCTCCCATCTCCCAGCTAACTGTACCTAATAGAGTCTAGATATCTTCTGCACTATAGTCCTTTGTGGATTACTAAAGCTAATTTCCATTGAGTTAGAAAGCAGATAGCTTATATGGTTATATAGTTCATGGAAAATGATAGCCATTAAAAGCTTTTAAAAAAATCTAGTAGAGGATTTGTCAAAATTTCTCTCTAGGGTCTCATACATAAAATTTTAGCATGTCAGGTGTTCTTGTCTAAAATATATATTCTTGTTTCTAGTCTGCATTTGCTGAGTCAGGTTAAACTTAAAATAGTTAAGTTCCTCAGGTTATTATTATGCACATTAAAATTGAACACCTGTGACCCAAGAAATACAGTGCTTTTGCACAAGATTTCGTAAAACTTTTGATTGTACTTTTTAAGTTAGCATTGAGTCCCAAACAGCTGAGGGTAACAGAAGTCCAAACTCACATATCAAATATATTATTTAATACTTTGCATTCCCATTCTACAGATGTCCATTTAGAACTTCCTGTGTACTGATTGAGAATCTGTATGTCGTACTGCAGATACAATAATTGCAAGAATACTATCGCCTTTAAGTAAAACACAAAGTACTTGAAGATATAGGCTTGCAAATCATTACGTATAAACATTCTCTACTTAATTTGAACTATGTTTTAGCCAAGTGTAATTCTTTATCAAAAATAATATTTAGATAAACATTATTGGCCTTCACTTGACATATGAATGTATAAGGTCTTATTTTATATTTTATTTGTTATAAATAAGATATTCCTGTAACCAAAGTGTTTAAAAGCATATGAAAATAAAGAAAACTTTTTTGTAAGATCATGAATCTGTCCTGATATGTGATTTTATTTGTACACACTTTATTACTTTAATTGTATAGTATGCTTAAACATATAAAATATATCTGTGTTTATGTTGTCTATGATTTCTTTCCAGTGTTTTGTAATTCTCCTTTTGTAATTATCCTACAGATCACAAAAGGCAGAGGGAAGTTTTGAGTGGTTACCAAATTACCTGTAGGAAAAAAATACGGAGAAGCATCTAGAAAGGACCATTTTTCCTCTCCAAAGCTGGTTACTTGCTACAAAATCAAAGGTAAAAGACTACAAGAGAGAATGCATTTATTTTCTTCTTTAATAGTGGTTTCCATTGTGTTTTGAGAGAAAAGAATGTTGCAATTACAAATTAATTCCTGTCTTTTTTATTTGCTATAAATTGGCAGCTTTGTCTGTACAGTTTCAAGAGCATAAAAGCATGGAGATATAGTACAAAACTTGATAAAACCCAGAGCCATCTAAGTGATATTCTCCTTGTAGAGCTCTTTCACCTTTCTGGTTAGATGTATTACTATGTATGTATGTATGTATGTATTGTGTGTGTCTCTGTGTGTGTGTGTGTGTGTGTGTGTGGCTATATGAATGGGACGCATTCTTGAGTTGGCTCTCAGTTTGGACATTGCTGAGTATAGAAATGCTATTGATTTTGTATCCTGAAACCTTGCTGAAGCTGTTTTTCAGCTCTAGGAGTTTTTGAACAGAGACTACAGAAATTTCTAGGTATAAAATCATATTATCTGCAAAGAGATAGTTTGACTTCCTCTCTTCCAATCTGGATGCCTTTGATTTCTTTATCTTGCGTAACATCTCAGGCTAGGACTTCCAGTAAAATGTAGAACAGAAGTGGTGAGAGTGAGTGTCCTTGTCTTGGATAGGAAAAATAACTGTTAAAATGGCCATTCTGCCCAAAGCAATCTACAGATTCAATGCTATTCCTATCAAATTACAAATGATATTTTTTGCAGAATTAAAAAAAAATTCTAAAAAGTATCTGGAACTGAAAAAGAGCCTGAATAACCAAAGCAATCCCAAGCAAAAAGAATAAACCCAGAGGCATTATGCTACCTGACTTCAAACTACACTAAAAGGCTACAGTAAACAAAACAGCTTGGAGACACAGAGACCAGTGGAACAGAATCCAGAATCCAGAAAGAAAGCTGCACAACTACAGCCATCTGATCTTCAGTGAAGTCAATAGAAACAAGTAATGGGGAAAGGATTTCCTATTCAAAAAACGGTACTAGGATAACTGTCTAGCCATATGCGGAAGATTGAAATGGTACTCCTTCACCATATATAAAAATTAACTTAAGATAAATTAAAGACTTAAATGTAAAACCTAAATCTATACAAATCCTACAAGAAAACCAAGGAAATGCAATTCTGGACATAGATCATGGCAATGGTTTCATGATAAAGACTCTAAAAACAATTGACAGAAAAGTAATATTTGACAAATGGAACCTAATTAAGCTTAAGAGCTTCTGCACAGCAAAAGAAACTATCAACAGAGTAAACAGACAACCTACAGGACAGAAAACATTTGCAAACTATGCTCCAACAAATGTCTAACATTCAGGATCTATAAGAAACTGAGACAAATCAACAAACAACCCAATTGAACAATGGGCCAAGGACCTGAACAGACACTACTCAATAAAGCCATACACATGATCAACAAGCATATAAAAAAAATGCTCAACCTCAATAATTAGAGAAGTGTAAATCAAACTCACAATGAGATACCATCTGACACACAGTCAGATGGCTATAAGTGGTGTCAGAATGGCTATTTATAAGTGGGAGCTAAACTGTGAGGATGCAAAGGCATAAGAATGACATAATGGACTTTAGGTACTATGGGTGAGTTGGGGAGAGAGAGAGGATAAAGGAAATCGTACTGGGTACAGTGTACACGCCAATGGTGACAGGTACACCAAAATCTCAGAACCAAGTGGTTCTTGAGGTGGTAACCAAGAACCACCTGTTCCTCATAAAGCTATTTAAATTTAAATTTAATTTAAATTTAACTTTAAAAATTTCTGAAAAATGTAAACAAAAGCGAACTGATGCTGGCGAGGTTACAAAGAATAGGGAACACACACTGTTGGTGGGAATGTTAATTAGTTCAGCCACTCTGGTAAGCAGTTTGGAAATTTCTCTAAGAACTTAACACAGAATTACCATTCAACACAGCAATCCCATTACTTGGTGTATATCCAAAGGAATATAACTGGTTCTAAGAAGAAGACACATGCAGCAGTATGTTCATGTTATGTTCTTTGCAGCATTATTCACAAAAGCAAATACATGGAATTAACCTAAATGCCCATCGACAGTGGACTGCATAAAGAAAATGTGGTACAAATACACCATGGAATACTATGCAGCCATAAAAAATATATCATGTCCTTTGTAGCAACATGGGTGGAACCAGAGGCCATTATCCTAAGTGAACTGATGCAGGAACAGAAAACCAAATGCCACATATTCTCACTTATAAGTGGGACACAAAGAAGAAAACAATAGACACTGGCGCCTACTTGAGGGTGGAAAGTGGGAGGAAGAGGATTGAAATTCTAATTATCAGGTACTATACTTATTACCTGGGTGGCAAAATAATCTGTACACCAAACCCCTGAGACATGCAATTTACTTATATCACAAACCTGCACATGTACCTCCTAAAATAAATGTTGGAAGAAATATATATATATAGACACACACATATATATATAAGCTATCCAGTCAAAAACTTTGACTACACAGATAAAAGTTCCCTTCAAATAACATTTCTTTTAGCTTTTCACATTGTGAAAACGCTAATTATTTGATGTTAGCTGTCTAGTTATTTTTTTCTCATTTTTGGATCAAAATCAAACAAGGTAAGCCAAGACAATTATATCTTGATCAATGGGAAAGTGAACATCTTACACTGAAAGTATGAATTGCTCCTATTGACATATTCTTTATTTACTTGACTGCTCTGCTCACTACAAAGATTAAAACTGTCAATAAATATATTTGTACTTTATATTTTTTCTTCAACAAACATCTGTTGAGTAATTTATGTTACAGGCACTCTTGTAGCTGCTATTGATGCTCTCATGCAATGTGCATTCTGGGAATAGAGGCAATAAATCTCCCACTATTTTTGTGTGGGAGTCTAAGTCTCTTTGTAGGTCTCTAAGAACTTGTTCTATAAATCTGGGTGCTATTGTATTAAGTGCATATATATTTAGGATGGTTAGCTCTCTTTGTTGCATTGATCCCTTTACCATCATGTAATGCCCATCTTTGTTTTTTTTTTTAATCTTTGTTGGTTTAAAGTCTGTTTTATCAGAGACTAGGATTGCAATCCCTGCTTTTTTTTTTTTTTTTCCATTTGCTTGGTAAGTATTCCTCCATCCCCTTATTTTGAGCCTATGTGTGTCTTTGCATGTGAGATGGATCTCCTGAATACAGCACACTGATGGGTCTTGACTATATCCGATTTTCCAGTCTGTGTCTTTTAATTGGGGCATTTAGCCCATTGACATTTAAGCTTAATATTTTTATGCAATGTAGGGTAGTAATAAGTGTCTAAAGAAAAAATCAAGCCAAATAAAAGAATAAAAATCATGAGATTATGAAAATGGTGGTTATCAGAATGTGGTGGGGCTGGGGAGATGGGCATAGAAATGGGGAGTAATAGGTCAAAGGATACAAACTTCCAGTTATATGATGAATAAGTTCTGGGGATCTAATGCACAGCATGGATAGTGGTAGCTTAATTTGATTTTAACAATCATTACACAAGATATTCATATATCAAATAATCATGTATATCTTGAATATATGAAATATTTGACAATTCAAAATATTTACACATTTTTTAAAAATAAAGGAATAATTGAGAAATAGTAATTGTTTTTTAAAAATCATTATTTAACTAAGCTTTACAGGAAAACTGATACTAAGTTCATTATTTTATTTTTTATAAACTAATACATATTTATATATTTACATGTATCACTCAATGCCAGAATGTCGATCCTGTTTTTATTAGCAACATTTTATTAATGGTGAAAAATAAAGAATCCCAACTAGAACAATTTCACAAGTATAACAAAAAAGTCATAATGGGGAATAATAATTTTATTTAACATGGTTAGAAAATGGCTTAACACTATGACATTTTATACAGTCATCTCTTGATCTCCCAGGAAATTAGTTCTAAGCACCCTCACAACCACATACTAAAATGTCCAAAATTTGATGTGGTTCTCATACCAAAATATCCCTGATATAAAGTGTTGCAGCATTTGCATATAATCTACACTCATTCTCCCTTATACTTTAAATCATCTCTAGAGTAATTGTAATGTGTAATACAAGTGTTATGTAAGTAGTTATTATGCTGTATTTTATAATTTTAATATTTGTAGTGTTGTGCTATTATTTATTTTCTGAATATTTTTGATTTAGCTCATCGGTTGAATTTGCAGATTCAGACTTTACAAATTTGGAGGACAGCCTGTTAATTTTACCTTGGTTGAAGGCATTCCTTTGGCAAGGGAAGATTGTATTTTTATTTTAAAGTGAATGATTATTTGAGAGTCATCTTGTTCTTTTTGTATCCAATACTAAAACACAACCTGTTTTTATCTAGAGCAAACATAAAATAACATTTATTTTTACATGTTTAGAATTTATGTAGAAACTTAAAACTCACGTTAAGGACAAGACTATGTCTTTTAACCTTAGTTTTCAGCATGCATGGGGGGAAAAAGCAGTTATGTAAAAATTGCTAATCTTCAGAATTTAATCAATAAATATTACAAAAATTAGCTAATAAGGATTTTTACATTTAATTTCACAACTAATATGTTATTATTATGTTATTTGCAAATATATTTTCACTGTTTATATTAATCAATTCTAAAATGATGGATTAAATGGTTTTTGTCACTATCACTAAGCTCCACTGGATATTCAAAGCATAGTAGTAGCAAAGTACAGCCACAATAATTTGTTATTTCAACTATGACCACAGGTAAGAAATTTTACCATCTTCTCTGTCATTATTTTAGTGTCAAGTGGTAAATGCTAATGATGAGTTCTTCACAATGTTTGGTCAACAGATGATAGTGAAATCATAGGAAGCAGTTCAATAAGCATACCCTAACTTTACATCTGAGATTAGAAAGTAATCATTTGCAAGTTACCTGAAGGAAGTGAAGAAATCTCAATTTCTTACTGTCAGTTTTATTAATAAGAATTCAGTTGCACTGTTTATAATTATTAATTTTCTAACCTTACCAAGAAGGAAACTAAGCAAATTATACAGACTTTTTTCTTGATAAGTTTGATTGTAAAAAGAAATGCAATCATTTCCATTGGTAAAAATTTCAGAAATTATCTTTTCTAGGGTATGTCTCTTCAAAACTATAAAATCGAAAGAGATGAAGCTCTAATTATGTAATCTTATGATATAAAGTCCATTTTGTAAGCATAAATAGCTAGATATGTTTCAGAGCCTACAATCAAGTCACAGAAGAACTAAAATATTTCATGTACTTATAAAATCATTCTTAACATTTTTTAACCTTTGTGTTATCTCCCCAATCTCCCTCCTGAAGTTTTATTGATACTCATCCCCATCCCCAACTATAGTCAATGCTTCCTGGCACTGAAAATTAATTCAGTTATTTTAAAAATCTCACATAAGTAGCATTATGCAGTATGTACTTTTTTGTATCTGGCTTTTCTCGGCAGAATACTTTTGAAATCATCCAGTTTGTTGCATGTTTTATTAGTTAGTTTCTCTTAAGTACTGAAGAGTATCCCATTGTATACACATATCATTCTGCCATATCAGTTTAGCAGGTGCCTCTTGATGGGCACATGATTTATTTTCAATTTTTTACTCTTATGAAATATACAATAATAAGCTTGCACGTACAAGTTTTTGTTAAAAGATATATTTTAATTGTTATTGGATACCTACTTAAGTATAGAATAGCTTGGTGATAACATTTTTGTCCACATTTGGTACTGGCAGGTTTTCTGTTTGTTTGTTTGTACATAATGATATTTTACATACTAGCTATTCCAATGGGTGTGCAATGGTATCCTTGTGGTTTTAATTTGCATTTCCCCAATAGCTAAAACCATTTTATTATTTTTTCATGTTAATCAATTATCTAGGTTTCCATTTTAGATGCTTCAAGTTGCTGATGAAATATACAGCATCTCACATATCACCAGAGGAAAAGCAGAAATATAGAGGATGGATTAGACGTTATGTCTAGAACGGCGAATACTGGAAATACTTTGCAAAAGTGCTAATGATTTTCACAGTCACTTACTAGTTGTCACTTACTAGCACAGCAGGTTTTTAAAAATTTTACCTGTATAAATATTACTAAATCTTTTTAAAAATTGTATTTGCCAGTTTTAGGCCTCAATCGTTAAAAAGACCTTCATGTGAGATCCTATAGGCTTGTTTTCCTTCTGCCAACTGAATGAAATTACCCCTAGCAATCTTGGAGATGTGTTTTGAAGATGTCATAGTCTTCGTAAGTTGGAGTCCCTGATTAATGATAGTCCCTCATAGTACTACTTCATATATACAACTTACATGGTTTACATGAATCAATAAAATAAATTTCTACATTTTTGGAGTCTTTATGGTACCTCACTCAACTTATTCTAATAGTATTTAGTGTAATTTTCTGTAGAAAAGAATACATAAATATCTACTTTTAAACAAATTTTATCTATAATCAACAAATAGTATTTGTATATGTTTATGACATAGAGTGTGACATTTTGATATACGTATACATTTTGAAATAATTAAGTTAAGCTAATATATGCATCACCTAACCTACTTATCATTTTTTGCAGTGAGAACATTTAAACTACTCTTTTCGCAATTTTGAAATATACACTACATATTTATTAACTATAGTCACCATTCTGTGAAATAGACCACTAAAACTTGTTCCTTCTGTCTAATTGAAACTTTGGGTTGGCCGCGTGGCCTAATGGATAAGGCGTCTGATTCCGGATCAGAAGATTGAGGATTCGAGTGCCTTCCTGGTTGTTGTTTTAAGGCCAGGCGCCGTGGCTCAAGCCTGTAATCCCAGCACTTTGGGAGGCCGAGACGGGCAGATCACGAGGTCAGGAGATGGAGACCATCCTGGATAACACGGTGAAACCCCGTCTCTACTAAAAAATACAAAAAGCTAGCCGGGCGAGGTGGCGGGCGCCTGTAGTCCCAGCTACTTGGGAGGCTGAGGCAGGAGAATGGTGTAAACCCCGGAGGCGGAGCTTGCAGTGAGCTGAGATCCTGCGAGCGAGACTCCGTCTCAAAAAAAAAAGAAACTTTGTGCCCTTTGACCAATATCTCCAACCGTTCCACTAAACCTCTGGTAACCACTATTCTGCTCTCTACGTCTATGAGTGTGGCTTTTTATTAGATACAATGTATAAGTCATATTTCGCAAAACTTATCTTTTGTGCCTGGCCTATTTCACTTAGCATTATGTCCTCCAGGTTCATCCATGTTGGCAAAAGTGGCAGAATTTGCTTACTTTCAGGACTAAATAATATTCCATTGTGTATTTGTACCACAATTTCTTTCTAAATTCATCTGTTGATGTACACTTGGGTTGTTTTCATATTTTGGCTATGGTGAATAAGGCTGCAATGAACATGGAAGTGCAGACATCTCCCTGACACACTGATTTTATTTTCTTTGGATATGTATCTAACATTACGATTGCTGGATCATATGATAGCTCTAGCTTTAAATTTTTGACAAACTTCTATAATTTTCCATAATGACTGTAGTAATTTACATTCCTACCAAGAGTGTACAAGGGTGCTTTATTCTCTACAAACTTACCAACACTTGTTATCGTTTTGATAATCACTATTCTAGAAGATATGAAGTAACATTTCATTGCGGTTTTGATTTGTATTTCCTTGATGATTTGTGATGTTGACTACCTTTTAAATACCTCTGGGTCATTTATAATTTTTATTTGAAAAAAATACGTTTTCATTTCCTTTGCCTGTTTTTTAAAATTTGGTAGGTTTTTGTTCTTTGCCATTGAGTTGTGTGAGTTCCTCATATATTTTCGATATTAAATCTTTATCAGAGAAATAGTTTCCAAGGTTTCTGCCCATTTCATAGGTGCCTTTTCATTTTATCGGCTGTTTCCTTGGTTGTGCATGAGCTTTCTCTTTTGACATAGTTCCACTTATTGGTATTTGCTTTTGTTGCCTGTGCTTTCTGTGTCTTAAGTAAAATAATTATAGCAAAAGCCAATGCCAAGGAGAGTTTTCCCTATGTTCTTGTTTGTGAGTTTTACAGTTTCAACTTTTAAACTTAAATCTTTAATCCATTTCAAGTTAATTTTGTATATGAGGTAAAGTAAGAGTCCAGTATCATTCTTTTGCATGTGAATACCCACTTTTCTCAGAACCATTTATTGAAGAGACTTTCGTTTTCATTGAATATTTGTGGTGTCCTTGTCCAAGATTAGTTGGCCATATATGAGTGAATTTATTTCTGAGCCCTCTATTATGTCGCTTTGGTGTATATATCTGCTTATATTCTGGTGCCACACTGTTTTTAACTACTATAGCTATGTAATATACTTTGAAATCAGTCAGTGTGATTCCTCCCGTTTTGTTCTTTTAGTTCAAAATTGCTTTGGTTATTCAGGGCCTTTCATGATTCCATAAAAATTTTAGGACTTTTTTTCTATTTTTGTGAAAAATAACACTGGAATTTTTATAGGGATTTAAAAAGGTTATTATACGATGAGAAAAGAATCAATTCATCAAGTAGATATAATAATGATAAATATATATATATATACAGATAACATTGGATCACCTAAGTACATAAAGCAAATATTAGCAGAACTGAAGGGAGAAATAGAAAGCAATATAATAATAGTAGGGTACCACAATATCCCACTTTGAACAATAAGTGTATCCTACAAAGAAAATTAATTAGAAAACAGAGGACTTTAATAACAGTATAAACCAAATGAACCTAGCAGATATACACAGAACATTCCATCCAATAGTGGCAGAATATACATTCTTAAGCACATAGAAAGCATTATTTTAGTTTTAAGACAATAAGTTACATGCAAGAAATTTTAGAACAAAATTTTAGAACATGTTTCTTAGAACAATAACATAATTCTCTTATATTAAAAATACAATATCTTTATTATAAATATGTAGACTTAATGTAATATTTTGTATATTATATAAAGTATAATAATGTCTTTAGTAATTATTAGAAAGTGATTTAACTGTGTGAGTTCGGGCATGTTAGAAATAGATGGTCACAATTCCAGTAATCAGGCCTACCCATAGAAGAAATTGTCAAGATGGCTTCATCTTGAGTTTCTATGTTTATTTTACAAAAATGTTCATTATCATTAAGTTGTATAAATGTAAAGAAGATATCCATGCTGTGACTATAATAAAAGTCCTTTTAATGAGAACAGAAGAAAGTAATTATTTCTCTGCTTTCAATACTAATTGCTGGTTGGCCTAAGGAAGAATGAATGAATATGGTGCTACATAGACTAAAAGCTTTGTAGTGTTATCATTTCACCTTTTAAGAAGAAAAGTAGATCAATGGGTGTGTGTGTTCCTCTTACCTCACCTTTCTTTTTGACTTCCTGATAAACCCTTTGAAAAAAAAAAAAACTTGAAATATGCATGAGTTTCACGCTAGCCTAAGCATAGGAAAGACAAACCTGATTGAGGCTATTAATAATGAAATATTGTGGGGAAAAAATAGTGTACTCGTTAAAAGTGGTCTATGCAGCAAAATATGCCTGAAAGGGTGAGAAGTATATACATTCAAGCTAATTTCTTTAACTCTGGATCTCATCACTTGAAAAGAGATTTAAGCAACAGTTTTAGGCAAAATTCATGTGATGAGCATGGAAATTTAAAGAAAAGAATCAATTCCCAGATCATCTCTAGGAATCACATTATGGTTGATAATAGGGAAAAGTTGTCAAATAATCAAATGTCACTGCCATTTATAAAGTTTTCTGGAATTCTGTCTTGAGAATATTAATTTAGGTTGTGGCTGCAAAATCAATTCACCAGAAATCCTCCTTGTAGAACTATCCTTAGGATATTGGCAAATGGTGAAATAATCCTCTCTCTACCCTTAGTCTCAGAAACAGATTCTATAATGCCATCTCCAGTCTGACTGTTTAAATCTTCAGAAATAATTCTGTCAATCATTGTGAACTTAGAAGAGGCAGAGGACATAATGCTGTTAAACTTAGATTAGATATATGAATAATCTAAGTGCATTTTTGTGAAAAGATATAAACACAAGGGCCTAATGTGTTATTATTATTATTGGAAGTTAAGTTAAATAAGTAAGTTTTATCACAGGAGTTTCATTCCTTAACTGAGCAAAAGAGGTCTACTTTGCTCCTACTCACTTTCTTTCCTCTCCATGCTTTATAATATGAGAATAGAACCAACCATAAAAGTAAAGTTTTTCTTTTTATAAATCTGTATTTATTGAAAGTAGGCCAGGCACAGTGGCCATACCTGTATTCCCAGCACTTTGGCAGGCTGAGGTAGGAGGATGACTTGAGCACAGGAGTTCAAAACCAGCTTGAACAACAGAGTGAGATGCTTTCTCTACAAAAAAAAAAAATTAAAGGAAAAAAAAACAAATTTATTGGAAGTAGAGAATATAAATGTCAAAAGTACTTTAAATAGAGATCACCATTCTAATATATTTTGGAAGACGAGACTTGTTTCCTGGAAATTTGATTCCATGGAAAATGCCTTAGACCAATGCAAACCAGAGAAAGTGGTGCAAAATACAAAATGCAAATGTGTTATGATTCAGCACAGGTTGCCAAATCCCAGTGTGCCAGTCTAAGCTCCTCTGACCATCACCTTAAGAGCATTCACCTTAAGAGCTCAATGGGAGAGAATGAAGTACCGGGTAAAAAATATAAGTCAGACACAAGGTACAGTCTTTATCTGACCACACAAGAGACTTTAGGCCTATTGAGAAGGCCCCTAGTTAGTTATGAGAATTCACTGTGACTCTGGAGGACAAATATGATTTAATATATAGTCCATCAGTCATCAACTATTCAATATAGAGCCACTTCTAAGCCACTATCAGCAACCATGAAGGTTATTCTTATGCTCTTACTACATGCCTAAAACGATAAAATTATATATACTTTGATTGATTATTTATACATATGTAATGCTATAAGCCTAATTTCTAGTGACTGAAATTGACACTTTTCTCTCTCTCACTCTCTCTCTCTCTCTGTCTCATTGTTTTCTCTTAAACTTCCATCATCCTTTGATTGAAAAACGCTCTACCTCCTGCCTTTAACTGCCAGTAGGATCTCCTTTGAGGATATTCATTTCCTATGTGTTTAATTTCATCATAATAACCTTAGACTAAGCACTTTCTCTTAGTTCTCATTATCAAGGATAAAAGATGATTAAAACTCCTCCTGAATGTTATAAAGAAAAGGTAACTATAGGGAAGGTTGATAGATTCAGGCTTTTACATGAATACTGAGAGTTCGATAACATGTTTTCTTAAAATTCATCAGTTTTTTGTAGATAAGAATTTTTAGGTTTTCATTTTTTTTTTGTTTTCAGTGAAAATTAAGTTGATAATTTACATTGTATTTTCCCCTTTCTTCTTCCCCCTCACACACGGCACAATATCTTCCTTTGTACAAATTTTATTTTGAACTGACTCATTAGAATCAATCATTGATATAGCCCTTGCATAGATATTCTAATACACCTAGGCTATACATAGCCCTGGTGCACTGGTATTCTCATACAGGAACTACATAATGTGATTTGCTATGAAATAACATCCTGGGTATTTCTCTGATTACCATTGAAGTATATTTAATATCCAGAGAAATGTTCTGTCTGTGAAACCACTAATATAAAATTGAATTCCTCAATGAAGAGATCTTGAAGTTAATGGCATTATACTTTTCTGAAGGGTGGTAATACTGGAAAAGCTAATTCATGACCAATAGTTAAGAAATATATGAACATTTTCACTTGATTAATGCATAAATAAATTCATCATTGTTCTCTAAAATGAATATTCTCTTCAATAAAATTTAAAATAAACTGGGCAAAAAAACAAAACGAGAACAATAGAAAGTATAAAAATCAACTTAAACCAACTAGAAATTATAAAAATATAGTCAAAATTAGATTTTAATAACTATTATTTAATAATTATACTACTACACATTATTTATGTAAATGAATTAAAAATGCAAGACAAATAATAGTGGCAATAAATTGTCATATGTAGTAAAAAAGATTAATTTTGTATGTAATAAAAGCATTAAAATATTTTTTAAAGACCTTAAAATTATTTTTAAAAGTACTAATACACTTTTAAAATGTAAAATATTTTGACATAACCTAGAAGAAACATGAAAAATTTAATTAAGCAGATATATAACAAAAACAAAACTTAGTTGAAAGAAAGACTCTAAAGATAGGATGGTAATCTACAATTCTATGATTAGAGTGAAGTTTGGTACTCCTATACTGAATCTTAACAAGAGGTCTCCTCCAGGTGTTTCTGTAACAATCTAACAGAAATAGCATTGGACAAGCAGAAGGTCATTAAGTTAACAGGCTCAAGTCTGTAATGAATTAAGATATTCCAGAGGCGATAGAGTACATAAAAGTGATTTTAGTTATTTTGAAGGAGTTTTTAACAAATAATACATACAGTATTGAAGAGACAATTAATGCTTGCTAATTAGAGGACAATGATCAAGTTTAAAAGCCCTTACATTTAAGTAACTCTAAATAAGAAAGCAATCATGATTAAGAAAAAGCTAACAACAAAACACTCTTCATGTGCTAATACCAAAACTAACAACAATAACACTCTTCATGTGCTAATACCAAAAAACTCATGAGAAAGATAAGAAAGCAAGATGACAAAGTAAAAAGAAACCAGCTTAACGAAATTATGTGGTCCAGAAAGCCCTATGAATACTCTAAATGCCAGTTAATACGTCACAATACCCAAGCCAATCCAAGAACAGCCACGGTAAAACAGGGAAAAACAGTCATTTCACTTCAATAATGAAAGTGCTTCCTCAAAGTAGGTTCAAGTTGGAGTAATTGGGGGAGGCGGGTGGGGTGGAGGGCGGTGGAAGAGAGAGAAACCAACTCCCAACTTTTCAGTTGGAAGGAAAAGAGAAGAGTGGAAAGTAAATCCAATATTCTGGCACGGATGGTGATCACTGTGCATGTAACTGGTTTCCGTCTCATCTGATTTTGATTACTAAAGGGGAACTCTCTTACTTTGGTTGCCAGGGAACTTAGAAAAGGAAAGGGAGCTTAGTGGCTAGTTGCAGCACTGGAGAAGTGGCGGTGCTGAGATGGAAGTCTGCACATCCTAGCATGAATGCAGCCAGCTAACGGATTCCCTCGAGAGAGAAAAAGAAGAGCGCAATGTAAATTACTTGATCCAGATTTTTGGGGGGTCCCTATGAGGGACTATTTTTGTCTTGTCTGGCTTGGAGCAATGATAGAATAGGCATACAATGGATGTTTGGAGGCCACACAAAATGAAAGAGACTTCAGTGTCTTGTTGCAGTGTCACAGAGCCCACAGTACTAGACACCAAAGTGAGAATGAGATAACAAATTCCTGGAAAATAAGCAGGTAAACTAATTTAATTGGGAGATTACGTGTCCAATCACACAGAAGTTGTTACCAAAGCATTAGGACCTTACCTGCTCTTCGCCACACAGGAAGCCAATTACTAGGAGAACAAGTATTGCCAGGGAGGAAGACATTAATACGATGCTGCAGTCCAGGAGATGGGAGCTTAGACTCAAATCCATTGCCCTGAATGGCCAAAACTAACTAGGAGTTAATATAGCAGGGAAGAAATGTAACGATGTCTAAGAAAACAATAACCAGGGAGGGGCTAGAAGGCATGTGGTGCCCTAATGTGTTGAGTTTCAGTTCTTTGATACTGTTTTTGAGAGACCTGAGGGTCCTTTCCTAAGGAAGAAACTCAGATGAAATAAATACAAGTTTCAAGCTTTAATAGCAGATGGGGCAATTTCTATGTTTATCTAAAAGGATAGTCTATGGGAGTATTGAGCCAGTTTCACAGTTGCATCCCCAGAAAAAGTTGATGAGACTACCAGAATCTCTGTATTTCTGAAAGGTCTACTAGCTGGGTGGATTTGTGAAGGTCTTCCCCTGTACAAAGGCACTCCTTAAAGATTGGAAGAAGTGGTTGTTTTTTGAAATTCATAATCAGCAAAAATAACAAGGCACATGAAGGAGAGAAAAACATGGCTCATCAAATTAACAAAACAAATCTCCAGAATTTTATCCTAAAACACCGGAGATCTATATATTGTGTAATAAAATGTCAAAATTATTAAAGAAAGTAATTGTTCTAAAAAAAAGAACGGAGATAGACAACTTGATATAATCATACAACAATGTGTGAACAAAATAAAAATATTAACAGAGTAAAGGAAGCTATAACAAGACGAATTCTGGAGCTGAAAAATACAATAATTCAAAAATTCACTAGAGGGTTTCAATGGAAAACTTGATCAAGTAGAATAAAACATTAGTAAACTCAAAGACTAATCACTTGAAATAATTATATCAGAAAAATAAAAAGAAAAAATAAAGAAAAGTGAAAATAAAAGCAATTAGGGACTTACGGAAGACATCAATAGACCAATGTTGACCTTATGAGAGGTCCAGAGAAGAAGAGAGACAGAATGGGATAGAGAGTTCATATGAAGAAACAATGGCAGAAAAACTTTCCAAATCTTATTAAGAAAATGGACCTTCAAATTTGAAAACCTCAAAAGTCTCCAAATAGAATAAGCCCAAAGTGACCCACGTTGATATACATTTTAATAAACAATGAAAACATAACGTAAAGAAAAAAAATCTTAAAAACAACAAGAGGAAAGAAACTCACCACATATGAGTAACTGACACAAAGTTTCCCATAGCTTTCTCAGCAGAACTACTATAGGACAGAAGGGAATGAGATGATATATTCCAAGCACTGAAAGTAAAAGAAAAGTGCCAACCCAGAATCTGGCAAAATGTTATTCAAAAATAAAGGAGATATAAAGCCTTTCCTAGAAAAAACAAAAGCTGACAGCATTCATCACACTAGAACTGCCTTACAAGAATTCCTAGAGGGATTCTTGCAAGTTGAAATGAAAGGACACTAGCCACCAACGCAAAAGCATAGGAAAATATAAATCTCTCTGGTAGAAGTAAACATCCAGCAACACAGAATTCTGTATTATTGTAATGGTAATGGGTAAACCATTTTAAATTCTGGTATAAAGTTTAACATATATAAGGATAAAAAAATAAAATAAAAATGTTAATATATACAAAATATTAAAATATGTAATTTATTACATTGACTATGCAAAGTGAGGGAAGCAATAAAAAGGAGTAGTTTTTTTGTATGTTGGAAGTTGTTATCAGATTAAAATAGATTATTTTAACAATTGAATGTTTGATATAATCCCTAGGGTAACTGCAAAGAAAATACATATTAAAAATATACAAAAGAAAGTGAGAAAGTGCCAAAGCATATCACTACCAAAAAGGGAAATACATAGGAGGGTCACAATAAAGGAAAAAAGAAACAGAATAACTACAAGACATACAGAAAACAACAAAATGGCAATAGCAAGTCATCCTCCATCAATAATTACTTCAATTATAAATAATTAAACTCCTCAATTACAAGACACAGGATGGCTATGATTCTTTTTAAATTCAGGATCTAACTATATACTGCCTACAAGAGACTAGCTTTAGATATAAGGGCATATGTAAGCTGAAAATAAAAGAATAAAAAGATACTCCATGTAACCAAAAGAGAGCAGGCAGGATTGGCCATACATAGACTTTAAGTAAAAAAACTACCACGAGAGTAGAAAAAGGACATTATAAAGGAAAGATAGTCAGTTTTCTTGGATTATATAATTATAAGTATGTGTGCACCTAAGAGCAGCGTGCTTAAATATATAAAGCAAAAATTAATAGAGTTGAAGGGTGTAATAGTACCAAAATATTAGAAGATCTAAACATGTCATTTTCAAGAATGAATGTATCAACCAGGCATAAAATGAATAGAAAAACAGAGGACTTGAACAGTGATATGAAAAAATTGGATCTAACAGACATATATAATATCCTAATCAACAGTCTTAGAATCATATTCTTCTAAAGTACACAGGATAGACAACATGTTATACCACAAAACAAGCTTTAAAAATCACACAAGATAGAAATCACCAAGTATCTTTTCAAATTACAGTGGAATGAAACTAGAAATCAATAGTAAAGAAGAAGTGAAAAATGTACGAATGCGAGGAAATTAACACACTTTTCCACAACTAATAAAAAATTACCAAAGAAATTAGAAAATATTGTGATACAAATGAAAACTAAAACACAGCATATCAAAATGTATTAGGCACAGCAAAGCAGGAGTGAAAGGAAAGAAAGATTTGAAACAAATAGCCTAACTATACCTTAAGGAGCTATGGAGGAAGAAAATTAAATCCAAGTTAGCAGAAAAAAGGAAACAATGAATATTAGAACAGAAATAAATAAAGCGGAGAGTAGAAAAATAATTTAAAGATCAACAGAAATCAAATTTTTTTTTAAGATCAACAAATCTCACAAGCCCTTAATTAGATAATGAGACATAAGAATTATATAAGTAAAATCATAAATGAAAAAGGTGAGACTACAACTGATACCACAGAAATTAAAAGGCCATGAGATTACTATGAAAAACTATATGCCAACTAATTGGAAAACACTGAAAAAATGGACACTTTTTAGAAATATACACCTACGAAGATTGAATCAAGAAGAAACAGACAATCTGAAGAGACCAATAATGGACAAGCAGATTGAGTAAGTAATCAAAAACTAAACCACCACCACCACAACAAAAATCTTTATGAACAAATGTCTGTAATCCAGAATTCTACTGAACATTTAAAGAAAAAATAGCACCAATACTTCTCAAAGTCTTCTGAAAAAATAAAAAATAGAGAACACCTGAAAATGAATATTATTTTTCCAGCATCTCCCTTGGCAGGGAGAATCAAAGATAATACAAGAAAAAAAATACAAATCATGACGACTGTTTGATATACAAATTCTCCAAAAAATACTAGCAAAACAAAATGAACACAATAACAGATTATACAACCTGACACAGTGGATTTATTCATAGAATGTCAGGATTGTTCAACAAATAAAAATTCATCAATGTAATATATCAATTCAATATAATGAAAGATAAATAGCCATATAATCATCTCAATTCATGCAGAAAAGCATTTGCCAAAATTCAATACACATTTATGATAAAAACAGTAAAAAAGAGTAAAATGAAATTAGCAAAACATAGTACAGATAATGTATGAAAAGCATAACATTATACTCAGTAGTGAAAAACAAAAGCTTTTCCTCTAAGATCAGGAAAAACACAAGGATTTTCTCTCTCACCACTTCTATTCGACATAATACTGTAAGTCCTATGTACTGGATGTAATAAGTACTATAAGACCAATTAGGAAAGAAAAAAGAAATAAAATGTATCTAAAATGAAAAATGTATAAATTATTTGCTGATTTTATGGTGTTAATACTCACAACATGACCAATTTCAAGATATAAATGTGTTGTTACTAAATATGAAGGTGAGGTGAAACAAAATTTCTCTCAGACAAAATAGGACTTGACTTCAGCACACTACTGTGAGACATAAAATATGCAAATGTTCTTTAGTCCAAATTAAAACTACTTTCTATCCATTAATCTAACTAATATCTAGGACGGGTGGCTATCCCTATATATGATAACAGAAGACAGTTTCAAACTTGTAAACCACAGACAGTTAACCCTTGAATAATGTAGGTGTTAAGTTCACTGACGCCCTGTACAGACAAAAATCTATGTATAACTTTTGATTCCTCCAAAACTTAACAATGAATGGCCTACTGTTGACCAGAAGCCTTACCAAAAAGAACAATAGTTGACTAATACATATTTTATATTCTCTATATATTATATTCTGTATTCTCACAATAAAGTAAGGTAGATTAAAAAATCTTATTAAATTTTTTTAAAAAGAAAATATACTTACAGTACTTCATTACATTTATCAATACCATAAGTTGATGATGTTTTTTTATAAGATAGATCATCTGTCTGAAATGGCGGATGATTCCAGCTGCAAACTTCAATCCATGGTACATATCAAGCAATACAACTTTTTCTTGTAATGTCATACTGTTTTTCTGCTTCTTAGGAGCATTTCTAGTGCCACTTTGTATAGGCTTTATGGTATTATTTAAGATTTACAATATTGCATTAAATATGATGAAAAATATGTGAGAACGATGACAGATCACTTTTTACTGCAATATGCAATTTACTAGAGAAATGTGCTGCTCACATGGAGAGGATTAGCATCGCCCTACATATTAAGTGGATACTTGCAACACTTGAGCTCACTGCAATAGCAACAGGAGGTAGCTAAGAAATCGGTAAGGTAGTGCAGTATGTACCAGGGTAAACTTTACAGTTATAACTTAATACTGTATCTTTACATTTGTTCACATTTCTCTCACTTGCAAACAGCACCATGTATGGTATGCCTTTGTATGTGTACGTTTTGATGAATTTTAACTTTTTATAAGGGATTTGCATATTTTAGGGTAGTAAATAATAAAATAGACTAGCAACTAAATATATTTTATGCATTCATAACATTTCTTTTTCTTAATTTTTTCTATATTTCTAAGTTACACAATTTGCACATTTTGCAAATTATCACAAACCTCCAAAAATTTTCCAGGTATATTTAATTTTTTAAATCCATGCGTAAAGGGGTATGTACGATTCAAACCAGTTGTTCAAAGGTTAATTATATTTGGGCATGCTACATTTATTTATTTTCTATTCTGTTAAGTATATCTTATTTTATGGAATTTTTTAAAAGGTCACACTGCTGCCATTGACATGTTGAAATCTACTGAAACAAGATCTTGTTACTTTGGGTATTTCCAAATGCATGATATAGTTACTCAATATTGTTTGGACGAACGGAGGCAAGATGGTGCACTTCCAGGTTCTTCTTCACCACCAGCTCTTCCCGCGCGCTCGAAAATGCAGCCGGTGACCCGGGAAGGTGCAGACCAACTGGGCATGCACCAGGTGACGTCAATCCAAAGAGACCAAGATTTACCTGGTCGCACCTGCGGAACGCCCCCGACACGCCCGTGCCCCGCCTATTGCCCTCCCACTCCTAGAAAAGCCGCTCTCCACCAGTGAGCCACGCGGCCTTCCTCCAGCCCCGCTGATGTCGGGATGCAGGAACCCCGCCCCAGAGCCCCACGGGGTGGGGGACTCTGTCGGCCTTCTTTGCCGCAGGCCCACAGACTTCTTCCCCACACCTTAGGTTACCAAAATAAACTCACAGTTTTGCTCCTGACCTTTGCCTACTTGCTGGTTCTTTTGTGCTCGCTCTGTTGGTCTTAGAAAAACAAGTCAAATATCACCTAAGCTCAGAATTGGATAATTATCATTGTTAAATACATGTTTCTATTTTGATGTTTTTAGCTTGTTAACATAAAATCTGTTGATTCTATTAATTTTTAATATGTGATTACTTACTAGCAGATTCAGTGATCAAAATGTATATACATTATAGCTCAGTATGGTGGTTCACATGTGTAATCTCAGCAGGTTGGGAGGCTGAGGAAAGAGGTTGGCTTGGAGCCTAGGCAGCAAAATGAGACCCCATCTCTACAAAAAGTAAAAATTAGCAGAGCATGGTAGCACACATCTGTAGTCCCAGCTACTCAGGAGGCTGAGGCAAGAGGATTGCTTGAGCCCAGAAGTTCAAGGCTGCGGTGAGCTATGATCACACCACTGCACTACAGCCTGGGTGAGAAAATAAGACCTTGTCTTAAGAAAAAAATGATAATAAAAATATAAGTACGTGGTATTTAGCAAAAGCTTCCGGCAGAGAAAGAGTGTGTCAACATTTGTGATTATTGTAGAGCTGAATTTTAAAAACTGATAAGTTATATGTTTTCATTGTTTTTCAGATTTTATTTTGTTTTTCTATCCAAAATTCTATTCCCTTTCATCCTTTTGACAAAATTCTCCATTCATTCTTAGGGTTTTCCAAAACTTTGTAAGAGTATATTTGATATGTCTATGTGTATATGTCTTCTCTCTTGTTTATGGATCTTGAAATAGTCACATTTTTCCTTTTATGGGCAGGCACATTCTTGGTTTTACAAAACAAGAGGATGAAATTTCTAAATAACGAGATAAAACATTTTAATTATTATAAGGTAGAGAAAAATAGATGCATATAAGGTAGAGAAAAATAGATGCATATAAGGTAGAGAAAAATAGATGCAAAAAGTAGTTATCCCAGTGAAACTAGAAGTCATTTTCTGCTGTCAATGGTGAATATAAGAACCTGTTTTCAATTGCTTTATGCATGTTGGAGTTTTGTTGTGATTGCAGCCCAATTACAGTGTACTAGAGAGATCCTCTTAACCATTTTAAAAGAAAATGTTATTTCTTACAACAAAGATATTTTAATGTTCATATCATGAATTTCCTGTAACAAAAATTTTTATACTTGGAATACATGTAGCAATATATCATTTTCTGTAAAATTATGTACTGGATGTACTAAATACTACAAGACCAATTAGGAAAGAAAAAAAGAAATAAAATGTATCTAAAAATTTTTATACTTGGATATTAATCTCTTATCTGACAGTTTGCAAATATTTTCTCTAAGTCTATAGGTACAAATCATTCACCTCTTTGGTTAAATTTATTCCTAAATATTTTATTATGTTTATGATATTGTTATGGCATTATTTTCTAAACTTTCTTTTCAGGCAGTTTTTTGTTAGTGTACAGAAAAAATTATGTACATTTACTTGATTTGTTAGATCAAGTAAATGATCTAACAAATATTGTTAGAAAATAGTCTATTATTCTGTTAGAAAATATAATACAGTCCAATGTATTGTTAATTTTGTTAGAAAATAGTCATAATTCTAAATAAAAATATCTAATATGACTGATATTTTAAATATTTTCTAATATTTTTGAAATGCTCCATTTTAAAATCATATAGGCTTTCTATGCTAGATACTGTTCTAAATGTTATTCTCTGTGCATGTGTGTGTGTGCATGTGTGTGTGTATGGAAATAGGTACTCATTTATCACTGAATTTTGTCCCGAATTAATGTCTACAGTAAGATGAAGAAACTGAGGCAAAAAGAGATGAAGTCATCCATGCAAATTCACATGTCTGATAAGTGAGGAAGCTGAGATTCAAGCACAAGCACCCTGGATCTGAACCTAGGTTTTTAAGAGTTACTCTATCTTTCATCCTTATCTCTATTGGCAAATTATCAGACAGGATACTGAAAGTATATGGTGAGCTGAAAATTGGATTTTAAAAAGGATTTGACTCAATAATTCTCAAACCATAAACTTTTTCCAATTATTTTATTTTTTTAATCTTTCAGTTCTGTGCATTTATGCTTATTCATTGTTTGCTATAATTGTCTTTTCTTAAAAGAAACTGTGAAGAATATACTTTATTGCAAAAGTTGCAAACATTTTTGATAGCTTGACATTTGATACTTATTCATGTCTATTAGGAAATGGACACACAGTTCTAACATGTTTTTATGATGGTGCAATTATCAATATCATTTTAAATTTATTCATTTTCTATCAAACTTTGAAATATTTTAAATAAAGCATTTGACAAAATTCCATCCCTTTGTACATTAAAAAGAATCAACAAAGTAGAGAAGGAATTTTTGTTAGCATGATAAAGGTCTATGTGACAAGCCCACAGCTAAGGTCACCTTTAATAATGAAAAACTAAAAGCCTTTTTTCTAAGATCAGGAACAAGACTAGAAATGCTGACTCCTGACACTTCTTTTCAACATAGTACTAGAAATTCTATCCAGAACAATTAGGCTAGAAGGAAATAAAAGGCATTCAAAGTGGAAAGAAAGAAGTAAAATTATCTCTGTTTGCACATGACATGGTCTTATATGTAAAAAGAAAAAAAAAAAACAAGATTTTCATTAAAAACCTTTTTATAACTAACCAACAAATCAAGTAAATATACATGATTTTTTCTGTACACTAACAAAAAACTGCCTGAAAAGAAAGTTTAGAAAATAAGGCCAAAACAATATCATAAAAATAATAAATACTTAGGAATAAATTTAACCAAAGAGTTGAATGACTTGTACCTATAGACTTAGAGAAAATATTTGCAAACTGTCTGATAAGAGATTACTGTCTAAAAATCTATAAAGAACTTTTATAACTCAATAACAAAGAAAGTAACCCGATTAAAAATTGGATAAAGGACTTGAATAGACATTTCTCCAAAGAAGATACATGAATGACCAAAAATCATATAAAAAGACATTCAACATCACTGATCATCAGGTAAATATAATTCAAATTCAATGAGATATCTCTCACCTGTTAGGATTACTACTATCAAAAGAAAATTGACAAATAACAAATGTTGGTCTGGATGTGGATAAATTAGAATCTTTTGGAATTGTTGAGAATGTAAAATAGTGCAGTTGCATTTGAAAACAATGTCAATGTTTCTCAAAAAATTAAAAATAGAAGTATCATATGGCCCAGCAATAACCCTTCTGGCTACCTACCCAAAATAAATGAAAGCAGTGTCCTGAAGAAATATTTGTACATCTATGGTCACAGTATCATTATTCCCAGCTACTAAAACATGAGAAAAAAAGTATTCAATGTCCAGTGAATAGCTATGCAAAATATTATATATAATACAGTGAAGTATTGTTCAACCTTAAAAAGAAGGGAATTTTGTCATCTTTTACATCATGGATGAAACTGAGAACATTATGCTAAACGAAATGAACCAGTCATGAATACTGCATGATTCCAGTTATATGAGCTATCTAAAATTATAAACATCTTAGAAACAGAAAGCATAATGGTGGTTTCCAGGGTGAGGGTAGCGTGAAAAGGGATGTTGTTGTTTATTGGGCATAGAATTTCAGTATTGCAAAATACAAAAATTATAGAACACTGCTGCACAAGATTCATATAGCTGACACTACAGTGATGAATACTTAAAAATGATTAAGATGGTAGATTGTATGCTATGTATTTTTCATCATAATAGTAGTAATAATAAAGGAATGAAGCTCTGAGACATGCTAAAACACAGATGAACCATGAAAACTTGAAACTACATGAAGGAAGCCAATCACAGAAGACCATAGTATGTATAACTCCATTTATGTGAGATGTACAGCATATGCCAATATATAGAGACAGAAAGTAGGCTACTGATTGTTGGCTTGTGGAGGCATGGTAGTACAGGGTTCTGGGGAAAACAGAAAATAGACAGTGACTCATGGGTGCAGTGATTCTTTTCTGGGAATAATAAAGTGTAAACTTTCTTGTGGTGATGGTTGTACAGCTGTGTTAGTCCATTCATACATTGATACAAAGAGCTACCTAAGACAGGGTAATTTATGAAGAAAAGTGGTTTAGTTGACACAGTTCCATAGGCAGTAGTGTCCAAAGTCTCATCTGTGGAAAGACAAGTTCCTTCTGCCTATGAGCCTATAAGATTGAAACATGTTAGTTACTTCCAAGATAGAATCAGGGAAGGCATTGAGTATATTCCCCCCACTCTAAATGGGAGAAATTGGCCAAAACAAAGGGACTAAAAGTCTCATGCAAGTCTGAAACCCAATAGGGCACTCAATAATCATAAAGCTACACAATAATCTCCTTTGACTCTGTGTCTCACATCTAGGCCATATTAATGCAAGGGATGGGTGCTGAAGGCCTTAGACAACTTTCAGCCCTGTGACTCTGCAAGATACAGCCTCAGTGGCTGCTTTCATGGGCTGGTATTGTATGCCTGAAGCTTTTCCAGGTACGTGGCACAAGCTGTTGGTGGATCTACCATTCTGGAGACTGGAGGACAGTGGCCCTCTTCTCACAGCTTCACTAGGCAGTACCCAAGTGGGAACTCTGTGTAGGGGCTCCAACCCCACATTTTCCTTCTGTGCTGTGCTAGTAGAGATTCCACATGAGGGCTCCACGCCTGCAGCAGACTTCTACCTGGATATCCAGGCATTTTCATACATCCTCTGATACCTCGTGGAGGCTCAAAAGCCTCAACTCTTGCCCTCTGTGCACCTGCAGGCCCAAAACTGTGTGAAAGCCTTGAAGGTTTTGGGCTTGCACTCTCTGCAGCAATGGCCCAAGATGTACCTTAGCCCCTTCTAGCCATGGCTAGAACTGGAGTGACTGGGATGCTGGGTTTCATGTCCTGAAGCTGCAGAGAAACAGGGCCCTAGGCCTAGCCTATAAATCCATTTATTTCCTCTGAGGCCTTCAGGTTTGTGATGGGTGGGGCTGCCTCAAAGTTCTCTGAAATGTCTTTGAGGGATTTTATTCATTGCCTTGGCTGTTAACATTGAACTCTTCTTATTTATGCACATTTCTGCAGTCTTCTTGAATTTCTCCCCAGAAAATAGGTTTTTCTTTTCTGCAATATGGCTGGGCTGCAGATTTTCCAAACATTTATACTCATTTCAGTTTTAAATATAAGTTTCAATTTTGGATAATTTATTTGATTATGTAAGTGAGGCTTTTAGATAGGCTTTTAGAAGCAGATCACAGCTTGAATGTTTTACTGCTCAGAAATTTCTTCTACCAGATACCCCAAATCATCACTTTTAAGTTCAAAGTGTCACAGACCTCTTAAGCAAGGTCATAATGCCTACAGGTTCTTTGTTAAAGCACAGCAAGAGTGACCTTTACTCCAGTTCCCAATGAGTTCCTCATCTCCAGCTCAGACCACCTCAGCCTGAACTTCACTCTTCAAATTACTGTCAACATTTTGGTCACTACCATTCAACAAGTCTCTATGAAGTTCTAAATTTACATCATCTTTATGTCTTCTTTTGATCCCTCCAAACTGTTCCACCCTCTGCCTGTTACCCTGTTCCAAAGTCACTTCCACATTTTCAACTATTTTATAGCAATACTCCCATTCTCTGGTACCAATTTTCTGTATTAGTACATTATCATACTGCTATGAAGAGCCACCTGAGACTGGATAATTTGTAAAGGAAAGAGGTTTAATCGACTAACAGTTCTGTAGGCTGTATAGGAAGCATGACTATGAGGCTTCAGGAAACTTACAATAATGGCGGAAGGTGAAGGGAAAGCAGGCACATCTTACCATGGCAGAGCAGGGAAGAGAGGAAGAGAGAGAAATAACACAAAAATTGAAATATCACGGTTTTATAATCACAAATTATATATTGGATATTGCTAATGATTATCAGTGGTTGCTTACACTGGTAGGCAAAAGATTAAATAAAAAAGTGATGGCAGATTTATCAAATGTACAAGATATTAATCTAAAATCCATTTTTTAATATTATGAGCTCCTAATATTGTGGAATAAGAAGTACTCAGTATAACCTATTAAGTATTTTAATCGGACTAGTAAACAAAAAACAATCAGTATATATATAAATTATTGGCACTAGAAGAACATGTTAAGCAAACACATAAGTAAAGACAGATGGATTTTAGGGCAATGTTGATGATACTGTAATGCGGATGTGTATCATCATACATTTGTCAAAACCCATGGAATGCACAAGGCTAAGAATGAAGCTTAAACCATGAACTTTACTTAATAAAAGTGTATCAATATTGGCTCATCAAGAATAACAAATGTACTACACCAATGCAAGTGTTAACAACAGAATCAACTGTTTAGAGCTGTTAGGAGATGAGATATATGGGAACTCAATAATTTTCACTCAATTTATCTATAACCCTACAGCTACTCTGAAAAATATTCTGATAATTTTAAAAATATCAATACAATTCAATGTGAAACCACTAGTTTTTTATTTCTTTAAAGAACAAATGGCATAAAATGAAAAGGATCATCTCTTAGAGTTTAATAGTGATGAAAAAATCAAAATGTTAATTCACCTTAATTTTATTTATGGCACATATTTGTGTACAAACACTGGAAGATACATTATGCAGTCAAATCTAACCATCAAATTACTTTACAGTGCATGCCTTTGGTTCCATGTTCAGGAAGACCTTTCCTAATCCAAGATTATGTAAATATTTATGTACAAGTCTTAGTATTACATATATATAAGTGTGTATGTGTGTGTGTATGTATGTATTGTGTATGCATGTTTCTTAGCTTTACTGTTTGTTATTTCAAAACACCAACTTGTAATTATACAGTGATCGTGGCTACATCAATAGCTTAACATTGTATTATTTGGAGCTTATAATGCTGTTTTTACATTTTACTTGACTTTTAAAATCGTTATTCAAGATTACATGCCTCTTTCTCACTAATTATTTTATACTATTTTGATAATTACTTTGTCCTTTAAAAAAAAAAAAAAAAAAACTTCTTACCTATTCATCGTGAGTTCTTTCTTGCATCTGTTTTGTTGAAAGTTGTGATCAGATTGACAACTAATTTTTAAAATCCTTTTATGCTGTTGATGTGAGAAATTATTTTTTTTCTAAATTATACTAACCAGTTAATTAGAGGATGTAGCAAAATATAATTGTATATTTATTGTATAATTGACTACTTAATGTACCTTAATCAAATTTCTTTCTTTATATAATCACATGGTTTTCACTTTCAAACTATCATAAATCCACATGAAATGAAAATTTCAGGTATCTATTTAAATATGTGTATTTGTTATTTTGTTTTATTGTCTAATTACTTTTGGTAGAGTATTTGAAACAATGATTATTGAAAATATTTTCTGGAAAACTGGACTCCATTTTTAATATGTCGTGTTTGAAAGTAGAGTTTCAAAACACACGCATATATTTTAAAAACTGTATTTTATACTGGAACCATTTTATAATTCTGTGAAATTTTCCATTCTTTTCTATTCTTGATAATAGTTATGCAACTTATTTACCCTTATAAATCTGACACCTGAAAGAGTACATGTTCTGTGAAATAATAAATCAACGAATGAATGAAGTGCACAATTATTGACTATCATGCTTCTCAATACTGTGTGCTTATGTGTTCATAGAATCCTTTCTAATACTACATATGGCATTTGGAAACTTTAAGAAGCTTAATTTTACCTACAGTGATTATATTATGTAAATTCATGTTGTCAACCAACATTTATCATTCTTACTATTAGGACATTTTTGTTTAGTGTTTTTATGGAATGTACATATACATAATAAAAATATTTCATTTCTCAGTAAATATGCCATTTTTCTTTGACACTGAATTGATGTTGTGGAATGTGTTTAGCTTTTAATTTAAAGTAAGTTTTATCCAAGTCTATATTGCACATACTAGTTCAAAGTTTATTCTCACACATATCACAGTAAACTATGCATCATCAATTGTACATTGACTAAAATTGGCTCTGTATCTGTGAAAAACTTTTAGATATACTAACAGAATATCTTTGCATTCTTTAGTTGATGACTAATTATTAACTGACTACCAGCAGAGTGGAAATATACAACTTTTATTGGGAATGTAATGGCCATGTGAAAATAAAATAAAATGTCTGAGATGAGGGAGCTATTTTCTCTTTATAAAATAATTTCTATACAGTCAGCAAGATGGCTGAATAGGAGGACCTAGGTTTTATAACTACCTACAGGAATTTCAGATAGCACCTATTCACAGAAAAGAACACCTTGGCCGGGCGCGGTGGCTCAAGCCTGTAATCCCAGCACTTTGGGAGGCCGAGACGGGCGGATCACGAGGTCAGGAGATTGAGACCATCCTGGCTAACACGGTGAAACCCCGTCTCTACTAAAAATACAAAAAAAAACTAGCTGGGCGAGGTGGCGGGCGCCTGTAGTCCCAGCTAGTTGGGAGGCTGAGGCAGGAGAATGGCATAAACCCGGGAGGCGGAGCTTGCAGTGAGCTGAGATCTGGCCACTGCACTCCAGTCCGGGCGACAGAGCGAGACTCCGTCTCAAAAAAAAAAAAAGAACACCCTACTGAAAATCCACCAACTAGGAATAAGCCTGAGTCACCTTTGTGCTCCACAAAACAAAATAAAAGGCACGTAAAAAGTGAAAGATAGTCTCACTTTGACTGCATTACGCCTCTCCTTTCTTCAAGTCAGCACAGGGCTACAAAATTCCCAAAATAACGTAAACAATGTCACACAGTTCACAAAACAATGTGAACTACAAGAATATACAGAAAAAAAATTGCATAAAAATTGGAAAACATATGAGAAGTTTGAAAAAATTTAAAAAAAGGAATCTTGAAAATAATGAGTACAACTACAGAAAAGTGCAATAGAAAGCTTTAACAGTAGGCTCCATAAACCTTAAGAATTAGTCAACATGAAGACACAACATTTCAAATTATCAAACTGGATGCATACAAATTAAAAAAAAAAAATTAAAAACCCTAAGGGAGTTATAGGATATGACTAACATATCTAATCTGTACATAATAGTAATTAAAGAAGGAGAAGAAAGCACATTTAAATAAATAATGCCTAAACTTTTTCTGAATCAGGAGAATAATACCAACATTCAGGCATAGGAAGCATAGAAGTCTCCAAACAAATTCATTCCAAAGAGGAGTTCAGCAAGACACATAATACTCACAAAATCAAAAAACAAATACAAACAATTCTGAGAACAGCAAGAGATTTTTAAAAATCATATACAAAGTGGTAGCAATATGACTATTAATAGATTTCTCAGAAGAAGACCTACAGGCTAGAAGAGAGTGAGATTATATAGTCAAAGTGCTGAAGGAAAATATCTGTCAACCAAGAACAGTTTACCAAGAAATGCTGCCTTTTCAAAGTGAGGAAGAAATAAAACCTTTCACAGACAAACAAAAGCTAAAGGCATTCGTCACCACTCTCTGCCTTACATGAACTGCTAAAGAGAGTAATTTGAAATGAAACAAAAAGTCACCAAATTATATGATTTCACTGTTCCCCCTCCCCCCAAATCTAATCTTGAATTGCAACTCCCGTAATTCCCATGTGTTGTGGGAGGGACCTGGTGGGAGATAATCAAATCATGGGGGCAGTTTCCCCCATACTGTTCTTTTAGTATTAAATAAATCTTATGACATCTGATGTTTTTATGAGGGGTTTCTCTCTTCACTTGGTCCTCATTCTCTCTTGCCTGCTACCACGTAAAAAGTCCCTTTTCTCTTTCTTCATCTTGCTCCATGATTCTGAGGCATCCTCAGCCATGTGAAACTGTGAGTTTATTAAACATCTTTTTTATTTTACCAAGTCTTGGGTATGTCTTTATTAGCAGTGTGAGGATAGACTAATACAGTAAATTGGTACCAGTAGAGTGAGGCCCTGCTGTAAAGATACTCAAAGATGTGGAAGTGATTTTGGAACTGGGTAACAGGCAAATGTTGGAACAGTTTGAAGGACTCAGAAGAAGACAGGAAAATGTGAGAAAGTTTGGAACTTCCTAGAGACTTGTTGAATGTCTTTGACCAGAATCTAATAATTACCTGAACAATGAAATCCAGGCTGAGATGGTCTCAGATGGAAATAAGAAACTTATGGGGAATTGTAGTAAAGATAATTCTTGCTATGTCTTTGCAAAGAAACTCATGGAATTTTGCCCGTAACCTAGAGAGTTGTGGAACTTTGAAACTGAGGGAGATAATTTAGGATATCCGTCAGAGAAAAATGTCTAAGCAGCAAAGCATTCAAGAGGTGACTTGAGTGTGTTGAAAGCTCTCACTTTTTAAAAGGAAACAGCATAAAAGTTCCACAAATTTGCAGCCTGATGATGCAGTAGAAAAGAAAAACCTATTTTCTGAGAAATTCAATCCAGCTTTAGAAATTTGCAAAGTGACCAGGTGCCAAAAATTAATCACCAAGACAATGGGAAAAATGTCTCCAGGGCATGCCAGAGACCTCTGCAGCAGGCCCTCTCAGCACAGACCTGGAGGCTTTGGAGGAAAAAATGGTTTTGTGGGCTGGGCCCAGGGGCCCACCTGCTGTGTACAGCATAGAGACTTGGTGTCCTGTGGCTCAGTCACTCTAGTCATAGCTAAAAGAGGCCAAGTTACAACTTGGATGGGGTGTTGAGCCTGTGGGTGCACAGAAGTTAAGAATTGAGGGTTGGGAACCTCTGCCTAGATTTCAGAGGATGTATAGAAGCACCACTGTGTCCAGGAAGTTTGCTGCAAGGGCAGGAGACTCATGGAGAACCTCTGCTAGGGTAGTGCAGAAGGAAAATGTGAGGCTGAAGCCCCCACACATATCCCTACTGGAGCACTGCCTAGTGGAGCTGTCAGATGAGGGCCACTGTCCTCCAGACCCAAGAGTGGTAGATTCACTGACAGCTTGCACTGTGCACCTGGAAAAGTCACAGACACTCAATACCAACCCACGAAAGCAGCCAGGAGTGAGGCTGCATCCTGCACAACCACAGGGGTGAAACTGCCCAAGACCATGGGAACCCATCTCTTGCATCTGCATTACCTGGATTTGAGATATGGAGTCACAAGAGATAATTTTGGAGATGTCATTTAAAAATTGACTGCCCTGCTGGATTTTGGACTTTCGTGGGGCCTATAGCCCCTTTGTTTTGGCTAATTTTTCCCATTTAGAATGACTGTATTTACTCAAATGCTTGTATCCCCATTGTATCTAGGAAGTAGCAAATTTGCTTTTGATTTTACAGGCCTATAGACTTGCCTTGTCTCAGGTGAGACTTTGAACTGTGGAAATTTGAGTTAATGCTGAAATGAGTTAAGGCTTTGGGGGACTGTTGGGAAGGCATGATTGGTTTTGAAATGTGAATACATGAGATGCTGGAGGGGCCGGGGCAGAATTATATGGTTTGGCTGTGTCCCCATCCAGATCTCATCTTGAATTATAGCTCCCATAATTCCCATGTGTTGTGGGAGACAGCTGGTGGTAGATAATTGAATCATGGGGGGAGTTTCTCTCACACAGTTCTCATGGCAGTGTTTAAGTCTCACAAGATCTGATGGTTTTATAAGAGGTTTTCCTTTTCACTTAATTCTCATTCTCTTTTGCCCATCACCATGCAAGAAGTCCTTTTGCTCTCCCTTTATCTTCCACCATAATTGTGAAGCCTCCCCAGTGATGTGGAACTTTGAGTCCATTACATATTTTTGTTTGTTTGTTTATAAAATACTCAGTCTCAGGTACTTCTTTATAAGCAGGATGAGAACAGACTAATACATCAAATAATGGTTTAATGTTTATAAAAGCAAAATGCTTAATGATGTAAGTAATACAAAGCCATATTAAGAATACTCAGTACTGTAATGGCAATTTGTAAAGCAAATTTATCACTAATATTAGTGTTAAAAGACAGAACTATTAATAACCGTGGCAAAATAAACTGTCAAGAGATACATATTACAAAATAATGTAAATTTTGAATTAGTAAACAAAATTTATATGGTGGAGGGAAGTTTAGATTTGCTTCATGCAAAGTTAAATTATTAACAACTTGAATTAGGCTGTTATAAGATGTTCTATGCAAGCCTCATTGGTAACCAGAAGGCAAACATCTATGCTAGATAAACAAAAATGAAACTAAAAAGAAAAAAAGAAAAGAAAAAAAAGAAAAAATTAAAAGCATACCACTAAAGAAAACTATCAAACCACAAAGCAAGATAGCAGGAGAGGGAAAATGAAACAAAGTACCTGCAAAACATCCAGAAATAATTAACAAAATGTCAGTAATAAGTCTTTATCAATAATTACCTTGAATGTAAAAAGATTCCCCAAGATAGATCATATGTTAGCCATAAGGCCATAAGGCAAGTTTTATAAGATTGAAGTCATATCAAGTGCCTTTTCCAACCACAGTGGTATAAAGCTAGAAATCAATAACTGAAGAAACATAGGAAAATTTACAAAGACACGTAAATTAAAGAAAATGGTTGTGAACAACCAATGGGTCAATAATTTAAATCAGAAATTTAAAAATCTCTGAGATAAAAATGGAAACACAACATACCAAAGCTAATGGGATATAACAGAAGCAATTTTTTTTATTTTTTTTTTTTGAGACGGAGTCTCGCTCTGTCACCCAGGCTGGAGTGCAGTGGCCGGATCTCAGCTCACTGCAAGCCCCGCCTTCCGGGTTTACGCCATTCTCCTGCCTCAGCCTCCCAAGTAGCTGGGACTACAGGCGCCCGCCACCTCGCCCGGCTCGTTTTTTGTATTTTTTAGTAGAGACGGGGTTTCACTGTGTTAGCCAGGATGGTCTTGATCTCCTGACCTCGTGATCTGCCCGTCACGGCCTCCCAAAGTGCTGGGATTACAGGCTTGAGCCACCGCGCCCGGCCACAGAAGCAGTTTTAAAAGAAATTTTATAGTAATAAATGTCTATATCATAAAATAAGAAAGAACTCAAATTAGAAATAAAATGCTATGCCTCTACAAAATACAGAAAAAGAACAAGCTAAGACAAAGTTTAGCATAAAGAAAGAGATAATAAGATCAGAACATAAATAAATAAATTATAGGCTAGAAAAGCAAAACAAAAGATCAGCAAAACTAAGACTTGCTTTTCTGGAAATATAAACAAAATCAACAAACCTTTATACAGACTAAGACAAAAAGAGAGAAGACTCAAATAAATAAAATCAGAAATAAAAGAGGTGGCATTACAACGGATACCACAGAAAGACAAATGATAATAAAAGGCTATTATAAATAAGTATATGCCAAAAAGTTAGATAACCAAGAAGAAAGGATAAATTCGTAGACACATACAACTTACTAATATAAAATCATTTAAAAATAGAACATCTGAATAAACCAATAATAAATAATGAAATTGAATCAGTACTAAAAAGCCTTCCATCAAAGAAAAGCACAGGATTTGGTGGATTCACTGCTGAATTTTATGAAATATTAAAGAGGAACTAATACCAATCCTTTAACTGCTATTTCAAGAAATTGAAGAGGATGAAATACTAGCAAAGTATTTTTACAAGACCAACATGCCCTGATACCTAAAACCAGAAAGAACATCACAAGGAAACAAAACAAAACAAAACAAAACTACAGGTCAATACTCTCGATAAACATAAGTGCAAAGTTAGTCAACAAAATACCAGCAAATCAAATTCAACAACTCATTAAAAAAAATTCACCATGATTGCATGGGATTTATCCCTGTGATGCAAAGATGGTTTGACATAACCCAGCTGATCAATGTGACATATAGCAAAAACAAAATGAATGACAAAGACCCAACAATTATTTCATGAGATACATAAAAGCATTTGACAAAATTAAACATTACTTTATGGTAAACACTCCCCATAAATTAATTCTAGAAAACGTACCTCAACACAGGCCATTTATGTTAAGCCCACAGCTAACATTATATCAATGTTGAAATTTGAATCCCTTTTCTGTAAGATTCTAAACTAAACAAAAATGCTTACTCACTTCTATTCAACATAGCATTGGGTCCTTGCCAGAGTAATAAGGCAGGAGAAATAAACAAAAGCTATCCAAATAGAAAAGAAATAAATAAGGCTTGGTGTAGTGGTTCACACCTGTAATCCTAGCACTTTGGGAGGCCAAAGCAGGCAGATCACTTCAAGTCAGGAGTTCAAAACCAGCCTGGCCAACATGGTGAAACTCTGTCTCTACTAAAAGTATAAAAAACTTAGCCAGGTGTGGTGGTGGACACTTGTAATCCCAGCTACTTGGGAGACTGAGGCAGGAGAATTGCTTGAACATGGGAGGCAGAGATTGCAGTGAGCAGAGATCGTGCCATTGCACTCCAGCCTGGGAGACAGAGCGAGACTCAAAAAATAAAAAATAAAAAAATAAAAGAAATAAGTAAAATACTTGCTTCTTGCTGAAAACATAATCTTAAATATAGGAAATCTTAAATAATTCACCAAAAAACTTGTTAGAACTAACAAAGTACAGTGAACTTGCAGGATAAAAAAATTAATGGACAAAAAATAGTAGCATCTCTATACATCATGATCAATTTTCTGAAAAAGAACTGAAGAAAACAATCTCATTTACAGAAGTTATCCAAAAAAATGCTTAGAAATAAATTTAACCAAGGAGAGGAAAGACCAGTATAATGAAAACTATGAAATGTCAATGAAATAAATTGAAGAAGACAAAAATAAATGGGAATATATTTTGTTCTACGGTTTAAATGTTTTCTCTATAACTCATGTTAAAACTTAATCCCCATTGTAATGGCATTAAGAGGTGAGGATTTTGGGAGGACTTTATGATTAGATAAGGTCATCAGGTGGGCCCCCATATTAAGCCAGCTTATGGATTGGGAAAATATATTTGTAAGCCATGTATCTGATGATGAGACGATATCCAAAATTTGTAAGAAACTCAAACAACTCTACAGAAGGAACACAAGTAATATAAATTTAAAAATGGACAAGATACAGAAATAGACATTTCTCTAAACAAGACATACCAATGCACAATAGATATATGAAAAAATGCTCAACGTCACAAATTATTAGGGAAATGCACATTAAAACAACAATGATTTAATTGTTACACCTGTTATACAACAGAAAAGTTTTGGCAAGGACATAGAGAAAAGAAAACCCTTGGTCATTGTTGGTTGGAATATAAATTAGTAAAACCTTTATGGGAAACTGTATGTAGGTTCTCAAACACTGAATATAGAATTACCATATAATCCAGGATTTCAATTTGGAATTTACCCAACATATTATAAATAAGTATGTTGAAGAGATATCTGTACTGCTATGTTTATTGCTGCACTATTCACAATAGATAAGTTACAGAACCAACCTAAGTGTTCAACTATCATTTTCTTTATGAATGGACAAAAAATGGTATATATACACAATATATATACTGTTCTATTTTGTTCTATTTAAACTTAAGAACAAAAATGCATTTTGTCATTTGTGAAAACGTAGATAGAATTGGAGAACATTATGCAAGTGAAATAAGCCAGACACAGAAAGACAAATACCTTGTGTTCACACTTAAATATGAAACCTTAAACAATCAAACTCAAAGAAACAGAGAGTAGAATGGTGGTTACCAGAAGCCAGGGCATTAGGGGGTAATGTAGCGATGATGGTTAAAGTATACAAGCCTCAATTAGTCAGGAGGGATACTTTCCTGTTCTTTGATTTATACTGCACAGCATGGTGAATATAGTAAATAATAATGTATTGTACATTTCAAAATTACAGAGTAAATTTCAAATGTTATCTCCAAAAAACATGATGTTTGAGGTGACATAGCTTAATTAGCTTGATGTATTTTTAAAATATAATACTTTGTGTTCCATAAACATATATATACACTTATAATTTTGACTGCTTATAGTTAAAATAGTGAAAATTTAAAGCGATGAGCAAAAATTTCAAACAACATGTAATTAATATTTGTTGGCATCTCTCTCTCTGTCTCTCTCTCTCTTTGTGTGTGTGTCTGTATGTGTGTGTTTGAGAGTTTCTCAATTAAAAAGTAGTTTAGTATAAACTAATAGTGGGACAATTTTTAGAAGATCTACATCTCAAACTCTAGCATAAGAAGCAATATTTCTGAACTGCAGCAGAACTTAATTCCTTCCAAGGCAGAGTGAGACAATTGCTCTGATACTCATTCAAGTATATTTCTATATTCTCTATGATACAATTAAACACTTCCTTACAAAATGAAAAGACAGTATTCTGAGACTTTAGAAAACAGTTTAGTGTTAGCAATTCTGGCAGTTTTAATGGGTAAGAAAGAATCTGAAACTAAAACTAGAGTGGACCTTAAGAGTCTGCTAACTAACACCAAAATTACATACTTTATTATCCTACAATTTTTGTCATGCTTGTGTTTTATAAGTGAAAAAAATGTAGTTAGTGTAAATTATACATAAGATATGTATTTAAAACTGATAAATCAAATCTGAATAGCAAATTATTTGTACTATCCCTTATTCAAGAAAGTATATTTTATCTAGGCAACTGTAAAAACATAATAAATCTCTAAAAATATATCTTCCCTAAATTGTACCACATAAGTGATATCTAAAGTATCTCAGTTACTAAACTGAGTTCATCACTGTCACTGGAAAAAATATTTATTCCTCATATTTCTGGTAATAGAATCATTATAACCTAATTCCCTTGTTCCAAATCTTCAAGCTGTATTTCATTTGACTTCACCATTCTAATCTTTAATCTGACTTCTGGTCATTTTTGTTGTTGTTGTTGTCAGCAAAGTTCCTCCCTGATATGAGCATTGGTAAAAGGTGAGCAATGATATCTTGTGTCTTCCATGATATCTTTTTCTAGAGCTTCATCCCGTCAATTTAATATTATTTTCTAATATGCCCCCAAAAGACCCTTTTCCCCTTGTTACCTTTATGCTTTCTGAAATCTCACCTCATTTGCCTATTCACCTTTTAATTGTCCTTCAGCATCTAACTTATGACCAAATATCCTAATGTCTTTTTCTTCCCAAGTAGATTGTAATGCAGCATTCCTTCATTTTGAAATCTTGTAATTTTGCAAAATTTATTTTGTATTGAACATATACAACCTTGTTTTTAACCTCTACCTACTACACTGATTTGCATTCTATTTTATGGGTTAACACTTTCTGATAAACTGGTTCTGTGGTAGCTATTATATTTATGTTTAATTCCCTAATCAATAGAACACAGTTGATGATCAGTATTTATCGATCTTCAATATTAAAAGTTGAATTATAATGCATTGGGGTACATCTTTTATATATATTTTAGGTTCTGGCTTTAATATGTTTTTTCTCAAGTATGGGTTCTTAGTGATCAGTTTCAAGATCTACATTAAATTCTTTTTCATTCTTATCTCAAAGGTATTGATGAGAATATATTTCTGGCTACATGAAGTCAACTCGAAATATCAACAGTTTAAAATTTGAAATTTGATTTTATCTTATAGAGGTATCCAAGGTGATATGTCATCTTTGATTTGTGAACTTCTCAGTGTCTCTTTTGTTTTTCTGATATTCCAGGGTATTGTGCTATGATGTTAGTAGTAAGACTCTCAGTAATACAACCAGCACTGAATCTGCATCTAAATAACCACCCTACATTTAAAGGTAAAAGTTCCTTCATTTGAAGAACATCACCCCAAAATTTTATGTAATACTTTTGTTTACATGCTGTTGGCCATAAGTTAATCACATGACTTCTACAGCTACAAAGGATGTTGTGAATTGTTTTTGAGTTACAATGTGCCTATCTAAAATTGTTCTTACTGTGGAACGTGTGTAGAAAAAAATATAGAATAGAAATAAGCTGCTTCTCTCTTACATGAGGAAATTCTCTCATTAAGACTAATTTTAGGCAACATCTCAACTCAGAAAACTTATTTTCATTCTTAGGTTATGTAAAGAATCGTTGTATATTTCCATAGTAACTTAGAGAGAAGTTTTCATATCATAATAAATCACTAATATACCTTTTTTTTTCTTTTTCAGTGGACTATTAGCACATTCAAGGAAATAATGTGTTATTTAATTTTTCCACAATGTAGCTATTGTGGTACTTGAACCATAATAGATCATCAATAAATAATTAATGAATGCAGTGCAGTAATAGGTGCCTAAGATAGGGAGAGAAATTTCTCAAATTAATGTGTTCTCATTTGAATTGACTGCACCTTTCCTAACAATTAATAACTGGTTAACTCTAATTTCTTTCTACCTCTTCTAATATACTTTTTTCATTTTTACTCCTGTCGGCATTTTCGTATAATGTTAAGTTTTATTCCGCTCTTGTTTTATTGCATTTCAATTGCTATTATGACTACTGTTTTAATTATATTACTAAAAAGAAACATTATTTTAAGTGGCCACAACACAATTTTAAGTTAACCTCCTGAACCTATGCTCATCATATTAGTGTCACTCTTGGTTGATTTAAAACTTGGTTCATGAAAAAAGATGTGGATTATCTCAAAATTCCAACATCTTTGGATCCTGTGTCAGGACTTTGAACAAGAGATAAAAGAGTATATTTTCAGTAACAGAGCACATATGGAATGGGTACAACACAGTAAGGAGAGGTCATGATACAGGTCTTTATGATTTGATGCCTCTGTAACAAATGTAGACTCTTCAGCTTCTATTTCTTCTGGTTGTGTGACAGATTTTGAGTGTTATCTACTGAAAAATAAGTAAGCAGTTTTAAGTCTTATTCTCCATAGATATTTGGTCTTTCAGTGTATACTGAAGGTTGCGAGGTCTTATTCCGCAAACAAGAGACAATTTTATATTGACAGGTTAAAACATCTCTACGGCCGGGCGCAGTGGCTCAAGCCTGTAATCCCAGCACTTTGGGAGGCCGAGACGGGTGGATCACGAGGTCAGAAGATCGAGACCATCCTGAGCTACA
>NW_012114364.1:7982934-7992138 GCF_000951035.1 Colobus angolensis palliatus | reverse complement strand
AGATCGCGCCACTGCACTCCAGCCTGGGCCACAGAGCTAGACTCCGTCTCAAAAAAAAAAAAAAAAGAACCTTGACTTAAATAAAAATGTCAATAAAATAAAGAATAACAATTATATGATTTAATGTTGTTATTGCCTGTGTTATCCTTCTATAAAAACTGAATATTTCCACAAATAAATAGACATATCTGCAAGCTAAAGACAAACTTGTATTTACATATATCTCCTTTATATTTGAAAACACTTGCTTAATATAGGGTAAACTTCTCTTATCTGAACTGTTCAAGATTGTCAAATTTACAATCTAAATTATTAATTTTAAACAATAATAAAATAAGTTTGTGTCAAATAAGAAATTATTTGATGATAGGAAAACTTTCGAATCAAGGTAGATAGCAAAGACATATTTCTATATGAACTGCTCAAAAAATCCATTTTGCATTTTCCAGCAATCAAAGGTTGACTGTACTTGAATCTACATTCGAAGAATTCCACCTGTGGTTGAACTGCAGAGGTATTTATATTTGGTAATAAACAGAGATTTCTGTAAACCTGAATTGATTAAATGGTTATAAAAGTAATTTCCCATAAAATCAGTCACTTCATTTTAATCACTGTCTGTAAGCTCACTCTGGAGAAAAGATTTTAATATATATCATCATTTCTTAGCCATTACTTAGAAAATAAATGTAGCTCATGTATTTAAGTATTTTCGGAAAATGCAATTTCAAAGCAAATAAAAAGCTCCTGGCTTCAGAAAAACAAAAAGGTTTGTATGAATATTTACCAAAAAATAGAAACCATTACTTTGTAAAATTAAATAACATCTATGATTTTGTGTCCTCTAATCCAATTTTTAAAAAATTCTCTTAAAAATATTACAGCATATTTTGGCTGATATAAAAACCCAAATCTCAAAGGTATACTCTATTCACGTTATATTTTGTTTGTTCAGTCACCATGGCTACTCACATTCAACTCTTAACACCTGCAAGTGAATCAAAGCCAACTTTTAAGATGTTTTGGCATCTTACATCTTCATAGGGGAAAAGAGAAAGTAAAACTCTTTTTTTCCTGACCTTAAATTACAATTTACATGAATAATAGTATCAGACAGCCAAACTATAAGTTTTTCCTGGTCTATTTCAATTTCAATGATTCTTATCTTCATGAGACTCTACTTATAAAGATAAGTTGAATGTGCATATAAAGGCAAATAATTTTGCTAGTGCTTCAGGAACCATTTGCTGATTGAATTTTAATAAACTGTGGCATATCTTTTATGATTACTTATACTAGATGACTGAGTAATGCCTCATCATATATTCCTGAACTGTTTAAGTAATCATGTCTGCTATTGTAAGCTTTATCTGAGACTAATGGACTGTAATGTGAGTTATGAGCCCTCAATTGAAGGTTTTGCTATAATTTGAGACTTAACTTTCTTGCCACAAAGGTTACATGATATGTGAACATTATAAAAATATGTGTGTATGAACACATGACTATTGGCTAATAACCTTGGCTGCTTTTCTGATTGAGTAAAGAAAAAAGAAATTACTTCATATAGTAATAAAAAAGTTTATAAGTTCTACTCGTCAATAACAGAAAACATCTCTTTTTTTTTGGAAAATAAATGAGTTTAGTTGATTACCTAAAATCAAAAGCTTGAGATATTTGGCATTATTTTTAAATTGTATGCATGTTTATTTACACAAGTCTAGAAATATTAATCATTCATACTTTTGCATCCCCCTGGTTTTTAGTGCCTAAAAACTGAGAATTTTGTAAAAATTTCTGTACTATTCAAAAACACATTTATTCAAGTGTGCCCCTACAGCATCTTAGGAGATTTGAATATTTTCTTAACAACTGTTAAAACCAAACTAGTGTATATGATCAAAGGCATCCGATTCTAGTAACTATATACAAAACGAAGTAAAAAATGAATAAAGAATTTAACTCTCATTAGACAGTCATTTTGATGTCTGTAGTGTTTATCAAGTCTGATTGCTTTAATGACTTTAAGACAAAGGTTTCCACAGTGTACTGTAATTGACTAACACACATAATAGCAGAAGAGCAAAGCAAGGGGTAGAGTAGCATTCAAAATCGCTAAATGTAATATTTTTTTACCCTAAAAACAACATACTTCTTATATGGTGGGTTGCAGTTAAAGAGGATTTAGGGATATTCTGTTTTTTGACATAAAATTGGGAAAAAAATTAGAATTATCATTGAAAAGGTCTGGATAATGGCTTTTTTCAATTGTATATATTTTAGAAAGTAGAAAGACAGGAAGATATTAATAGTGATATAATAAATTTGAAGACATTAATAGTGATATAACAAATTTGTTTTTGAGAATGGCCTTCTACATAAAATTTATAAACATGAAGAATAGCATTTTTTTTTTTTTCTTTTGAGACAGAGTCTCCCTCTGTTGCCCAGGCTGGAGTGCAGTGGCGTGATCTCTGCTCACTGCAAGCTCTGCCTCCTGAATTCATGCCATTCTCCTGCCTCAGCCTCCTGAGTAGCTGGGACTACAGGTGCCTGCCACCACACCTGGCTAATTTTTTTGTATTTTTATTAAAGACAGTGTTTCACCATGTTAGCCAGGATGGTCTTGATCTCCTGACCTCGTGATCCTCCCAACTCGGCCTCCCAGAGTGCTGGAATTACAGGCATGAGCCACCGCCCGTGGCCTGAATACTTTGAACATTGAACACCCACCCAATACTCATCAAAATAATTGTGGGGGTTTTGCTAATATGGTTGTTATGGTGCCGTTTGGGAGATTAGCCCAATATTTACTTACACAATGCTATGACTACCACTGGACTTGTGTAAAGCAATAGCTAAGTGACACAGGCCCACAAAACTTAGGAGACATGTTCTTAAGCTCTATATAGAACACACTAAAATGAAAAAGCGCTTCTACTTTTTGCCTATAATTAAGTTAATTAATTATAAATGAATGAATTTAAGATTTTAAAAATTCATTTACTAATTAGAAAACTCATAGGAAAATATACATCACATCAAATATATTAGCAAAAGCATATATATTTAGCCATAGAATTCTACACAGAAACAGAAAGAGCTCTGTGTGTGCATGTGTGTGTGTGTGTGTGTGTAGAAAGAGAAAGATACTGAGATTGAGATTGGGATTTATTTAACAAAACTGGCTGAAATAATTATAGGCTAGCAAGTTTGCAATGTGTATGTCTAGCCCACGAGGTTAAAAATACATGCAGGAATTGATACTGTCAACTTGAGGCAAATTTTTCTTCCTCAGGAAAACCTCAGTTTTGCCAAGTTGACACAGAAAACTAACCATCACAAAACCTAAATTGATTCGTTGTAACAACTCAGTTGCAATGACTGTGGAATAAAATAGACTTTATATAATGGATCCCTACCAACACTCAACACGGCCATTTCTTCAAAGTAACTTTGTGGCTCCAGAGCGGGACAACTGATATCTGGTCACGAAGGGAATTGGGGTCCTTTCACTTCTTCTGTGAGTCTACTAATTACTTGATTTCCTTTATTAATTGAAGAGACATGTGAGGTACAGAATGGAAATCACCTCCCACTCTTGCTGTCTCTCAATTTACCCAACAGGATGAATTTCTAATAGGAATGATCAAGTGACCATATTATTCCAAGATTTTGAATCCTCCATCCAGTTGATTGACTGACTTTAACCTTATTTCTCCCTTTCTGACTTTTGTATTTTATTGTTATACGTTTTAGTTCTGCAATTATGTCAAATTACAAATGTCTTTTTAAATTCAGTTTTGTATGGATACTATTAATTTATGTTCACCCATAGGTTCCCCTTTGCAGTGTTCTTTACTCTTTTCTACATTTTCATGTTCATCTCTTGGTTCTTTTTCCTTCTGACTGAAGAAATCAATTTTATATTATTTTTAGTACAGGACTCTATATTGACAAACTTCCCATTTTTGTTATCACCTTAAATCATTTTTATGAGTATAGAATTCTTGAGTAGTATAGAATTTTATGAGTCTTGAATATAAAGTAATGTTCCCTCAGCACTGTAAAGATGAATGTACTGTCTATATTTGCAACAGTTTTGTTGAGAAATCAGATATATTAGTATTATTTATTATTGCTCCTTTGATATTAACATTTTTTAACTAGCTATCTTAAAGACTGCATTTGCCTTTAGTTTCACTTATAATATATCTAGGTATTGTTTCCTTTATGTATGGCTTGCTTTTAGTTAATCTACATATGTGAGTTGAGGCAGGGTATTACCTTTGAAAAATTATTGGCAATTATTTTTTCAACTATTGATTCAGCTTCACTCTTTGCTCTCTCTTTCTCTTTCTTTCTGGGGTTTGAGGAATATGCACATCTGACCTTTCCAGTAAATCCCATATGTCTTTAATGACCTATTTTTCTCCTCCCATTCTTAATTACGTAACATTACTAGTACTATTAGCACAGCCACTCAGTCTCTTTGGATTTGTATGAATTATTTTGGTCATATTTTAAAAGTCTATATGTTATTTGTATATTTGTTTCAAGTATTTATTTAACTTGTTAATGGTACATCTTTAGAATTAAGTTTTGATTTAATTCAAAATATTTCTATTTTAGTATGTTTATTTAAACTATATGCATTAATTATAATAAATTATGTGAGATCTTATCTCTCTAATTAATTCAGGGCATTTTTAATATATTTTTTATTAGTAACAATAATGTGTACTTATTGTTTATAATGTGTTTTGAAATATATATTCATTGTGGGATGGCTAAACATAGCAAATTGACATGCACATTACTTCACATACTTATTTTTTCATGATAAAACACGTATGATCTACTCTCGTAACAATTTTTATGAATAAAATACATTGCTATTAAGTGTAGTCACCATGTCATACAACAGATCTCTTGAACTTATTCCTTGTGTTTAGTGAGATTTTGTATTCTTTGACAAATAGTGTTCCAACTCTCCCCAGCACTCCATCTTTGGAAGCCACCATTTAACTCTCTACTTCTATGAGTTCAACATTTTGAGATAAAACGTATAAGTGAGATCATGTAATAATTGTCCTTCTATTTCTGATTTATTTTACTTACGCTAATGTTCTCTAGGTTCCTTTATGTTTTCGCAAATAACAGGATTTCCTTCTCTGTAAGGGTTGAATAATATTCCATTGTGTATATACAAAACATTTTTTAAAATTTTCAGCTTTAAGATTCATGGGGTACCTGTGCAGGTTTCTTATGTGGATATATTGCATGATACTGAGGGTTGGGTTACAAATGATTCCATAACCCAAGTGCTGAACCATAGTACCAAATTAGTTTTTCGAATCTTACCCACCCGTTTTCCCTCTGTAGTCTCTAGTATCTATTACTGCATCTTTATGTCTGTGAGTATCCAATGTTTAGCTCCCACTTGAAAGTGAGAACATGCAGTATTTGATTTTCTCTTCCTGTTAATTTGCTTAGGATAATGGCCTCCGGTTGCATCCATGTGACTGCAAAGGGAATTATTTTTTCTTTTTATGACTGCATGGTATTTTGTGGTGGATGTGTACCACATTCTCTTTATTGAATCTATCATCAATGGGCACCTGGACTATTCCATGTTTTTGTTATTGAGAATAGCACAGCAATGAATATATAAGTGCAAATGTTTTTGGGGTAGAATGGTTTATTTTTTGGGGGGCATATACCCAGTAATAGGATTGCTGGGTTGAATGGTAGTTCTGTTTTAAGCTCTTTAAGAAATTTCCACACTGCTTTCCATAGTGGTAAAATGAATTTACCTTCCCATCAGTGTGCATAAGTGTTCCCTTTTCTCCACAGTCTTGCCAGCATTTTTTTTGAATTTTTAGTAATAGCCATTCTGACTGGTGGAGATGGTATCTCATTGTGCTTTTGTTTTGTATTTCTCTGATAATTAGTGATGTGCAGCATTTTTTTATATGTTTTTATGTTTTCATTGAGAAGTGATCTTTTCATGTCTTTTGCACATTTTTCATGGGGATGTTTTTTGCTTGTTGGAATACTTAAAGATCCTGAATATTAGACCTTTGTCAGATGTGTAGTTTGCAAACATTTTCTCCCATTCTGTAGATAGTCAGTTTACTCTATTCATAGTTTATTTTGCTGTGCAGAAGCTCTTTAGTTTATTTAGGTCTCACTTCAATTTTTGTTTATGTCATGATTGCTTTTGGGGACTTAGTCAAAAGTTCTGTGCTAAGGCCAATTTCAAGAAGAGTATTTCTAAGGTTGCCTTCAAGAACTTTTATAGTTTGAGGTCTTATGTGTAACTTTTCTAGCCAACATTATACCGAATGTGCAATAGCTGAATGCATTTTCCTTGAGAACTAGAACAAGACAAAGATGACCACTCAACACTTCTCAACATAGTACTGGAAGTCCTAGACAGAGCAATCAGGCAAAAGAAAGAAATAAAAGGAATACAAAAGAAAAATAAGTAATCAGACTATCTGCCTTGGCTGAATATACAGTTTTATACCTAGAAGACCCTAAAGACTGCCGAAATAATTCTAGAATTGACAAATGACTTTAATAAAGTCTCAGAATACAAACTAAATATACAAAAATCAGTAGCATTTCTATACACAAAAATGTTTAAGCTGAGAGTAAACTCTAGAACATGATCCCACTTACAATAGCCCCAAAGAAAATGAAATACTTATGAATACAGCTGACCAAGTTGATAGACATCTCATGGAGAACTTCAAAACACAGTTGAAAGAAAGTAAAGGCAATACAAATAAATGGGAAAACATTCCATGCTCATGGATTGTAAGAATCAATATAATAAAAATGGCCATACTACCTAAAATCAGTTTATAGATTCAATGCTATTGTTATGAAACTACTAAGAACATTCTTCATAGAATTAGGAAAAAAAATTCCTCAATTTATATAAAACCAAAAAAGAGCCCAAACAGCCAAAGCAACCCTAAGCAAAAAGAACAAAGCTGGAGGCATTACACCACCCAACATCAAACTATACTATATAACCACAGTAACGCAAACAGCATGGTGCTGGTACAATAACAGACACATGGACCAATGGAACAAAATAGAAAACTTAGAAATAAAGTCGCATGCTTACAACCATCTGATCTTTCACAAAGCTGACAAGAAGAAGCAACGGGGAAAGACTCCCTATTTAATAAATAGTGCTGAGATAACTTGCTATCTATAAACAGAAGATTAAAGCTGGACCCCTACCTGTCACCATATATAAAAATTAACTGTAAATAGATCAAAGATATGCTTTATGGTTGATCATGTGGTTAATCTTGAATTGTGTTCCATTGCAGATAGAAAATTAATGGAGTATTCTACAGACAACAATTAGGTTCAACAGGTTAAGTGTCAACAATAAGTCCAGAATTTGTTAGTTTTCTGTCTCGAAGATCTGTATAATACTGTCAATGGGGTATTGAAGTCTCTCACTATCACTGTATGGCAGTCTCGATCTTTTTGTGGGTCTAGATACACTAGTTTTATGAATCTAGGTGCTCCAATCTTGTACACACTTATATTTTGAATAGTTAAGTCTTCTTGTTGAATTGAACACTTTATCATTATTTAGTGTCCTTCTTAATACTTTTTTACTGTTGGTGGTTTAAAGTCTGTCATATATGATGTGAGAATAGTGACCTGCACCCTCTTGTTTTCTGTTTGGGTGGTAGTTCTTTCTCTAACCCTTTACTTTGAGTCTGTGGATCTTGTTACACAGTGGACTGAAAGACACCATAACACCTTTGGGGCTCCATGGTTGCTGGTGTCTCCAAGGTTTTCAGGCACCACTATGTTCCCCTCATCAAGATGTGCATACCTGAGGCAGAAGCCATTTGCAGTATGCCTGGAACTGCCTGCCACACCTCGGCAGCTGGCATGACTGGCTTGCCCTCTGTGGGCACATTATCCAGATTGGTAGCGGAAAGTGAGCACAGCCCACTGGGCCAAGTGCACAGAGTGAGCCAAAAGGTAAGCCTGGAGCCACGCAAGGCATAAGAAGAAGCACTGCTGGCAACAGAGGTTTCTGGCTGATGGGGAATGACACCCAGAGGATTGTGTGACATTTCTGGGATATACAGAGGAGTAGGAGTATGCCTCTTACATTTTCATTTTTGAGGCTTCTTGTCCTCAGATTCTTTTCTGAAAACAGATGAAGCACCAGGTCTCTCTCAGCCAGTTAAGAGTGAATGGCCCTGTAATCCCAGCACTTTGAGAGGCTGAAGAGGGCAGATCCCCTGACGTCAGGAGGTTAAGAACAGCCTGGCCAACATGGCGAAACACCATCTTTACTATAAAAATGCAAAAAATGATCCAGGTATGGTGGTAGGCACCTGTAATCCCAGCTATGTGGGAGACTGAGACAGGAGAATCACTAGAACCCGGGAGGCAGAGGTTGCAGTGAGCAGAGATTGCACCACTGCACTGCAGCCTGGGTGACAGAGTGAGACCCTGTCTCAAAAATAAATAAATAAATGAATGAATGAATAAATAAATAAAATGAGCAAATGGCATGGCTGTAGAGGACAGGCTTGCTGGGAAGGACTTTGTTACCACCACTCCATTGTCCCTGGGTGTTGAGACTGTTGGCTTTGTTTCAATCCTTCATGAAGGTCTAGCTGGCACATGGGAGTGGAATGAGATCCTGAGGAAACTGAGGGTAGATACTTCAGTGTTATCCCAAGGGCCCTGGACTGACTCTAATTCCTGAATGCCCCTTTTGGTATCAGCCAGGACCCCCAGTCTTTCCTGTCATTTTCCTTCTGTGTTTCCTGACTGTCATGGTTCCTATCTCTTTTTTATATACAGTGTTAAACGTGTTGTTGCAAACCACAGAGATAGTATTACTGGGTAGAATGAGCATTTTGCTTAGTCATCAAGAGGGTAATTCAGAACAATGCACTATCTGTCTATTCTTAGAAGCAAAAAGGATGTAAGCATTGAGAGGTTTTTCTTTCCCCTGTTGAAGGAAGCCATTTGCATAGGGCAAGAGACTTTTTTCCTCAGGCATCTTCCCCTCCTCTGCATTTAAGTTGTTGTTTGCACCATGTCAGGAGTCCTATGAATACAGGGAGCTTTTCTATGCAAAAGATTGACCTTTTTCCTCTTGGGGAGCATCTTATTAGGCTAGGTTTTCTTTTTTTTTTTTTT
>NW_012114364.1:7957043-7981098 GCF_000951035.1 Colobus angolensis palliatus | reverse complement strand
CTCCCTTTCTCTGTTTTGCTTGAGAAGGACCTAATTCCACAGCTTCACCTTAGCATTTTGCTTATGATAGGAAAGCAACAGAGGACCTGCCCCGTGGTTGCTGGCTGCAGTTTGATGAGGGTCATCTAGGACTAATTTAATGGGCCCATACATCCTCTTGAGGTAACTTTTTGTCCCAAATTTATTTTAAAGCTTTTAGTTGAAGTCCTAAAAAGGAAACTAGATCTGAGGGACCCAGAGGCAGTTACAGTAGAAGGTTAGAACCCAGTGCTGGTGAGCCTGACAATCTCTGCTGATTAGGCCTTCCCAGTTCATGGGTGGAGAACTTGCTCGCATCCATAGCATAGATCAGTTCTAGGGAATCCAAAGATTACTGACAGTGGGAGGATAGGGCAGCATAGGTAAGTGCAAATACCCCTACCAACCAAGTCTCCTTGTTACATGGATAAAAGTTGCACTCATATCCATGGTGGGGACCCTTGTGGCCTCCACGACTTGGGGAAGGAAAGGAGGGAAGAAAGAAAGGTATACCTTCTTTTCTCTCTCTAATATATCCAGGTTTTCACTGGAAAGAAAAAAAAAAACAACGAAGGGACCCCTCTTCCCTTCTTTGGAAATGCATTCCTCTTCCTGAATCACTGGGACTCCTTTAATCCTCACACTCTGGAGGGAAAAAAAAATGCAAAAGGCAATCCCAAGAGAACAGGGAAGTAAACTCCAGAGGTACCTCCAGCCCTGCTCCTCCTGGTCCACCCCACCCTCCCTATCCAGGTTCTCTCTCAATCTTGCCCTATCCTAGAAATTCTCATTTTGGGCAAGTCTCAGTCTCACTCCTGCCCCTACAAAACATGCCTGGCGAATATGGCTCCTCCTAGTGGAGACCAATATTAACCCAGAAGTTTGGGCAACTCAACGGATAACTGGCTGAGTCACAACCTCCATACCAGTCAGGATCCACCTTAAGGATCCCACCTCCTTCCCTAACTAGAGACAATATCCCCTAAAACCAGAAGCTAGGAAAAGACTAGAACCATCATTGATAACTTGAGAATGCAGGGCCTGCTCAAACTCTGTAATAGTCCTTGTAATACCCTAATATTGGGGGTACAAAAACCCAGTGGAAAATGGAGACTGGACTAGGACCTCTGCCTAGTTAATGAGGCTGTGATTTCAGTTCATCTGGTGGTTTTCAATCCCTACACCTGCTAACTCAGATACCTGAGGGAACTAAATCATTCATAGTCCTGCACCTACAGGATGCCTTTTTCTGAATAATATTACACTGTGACTCCAGGGTTTAGTTACTTTCAATGATCCCTACAACCAGACCACCCAGCTAACCTGGACCATATTGACATACGGATTCTGGGACATCCCCTACCTGTTTGGGCAAGCATTGTCAAAAGATCTCTCTGAGTTCCTTTATTCTCAGATTAAATTATTACAATATGTGTATGACATTTTCCTTTGTGCCCCAACTGAGGAAATCTCTCTGGAGGGCAGTAAGGCTCTTCTTAATTTTTTGGCTAACAGAAGATATAAGGTCTCAAAGTCTAAGGCTCAGGCCTGTTAGACTTTAGTGAAGTACCTAGGTCTAGTCTTGACAGAGGGGACCAGGGCACTAGGCAAAGAAAGGATTAAGCCTATCTCCTTCTTTCCCCTCCCCCAAACCCTCCAATCAACTGAGGAGATTCTTGGACATCATAGGATTCTGCAGACTATGGATACCTGGGTACATTGAAATAGCTTGTCCCTTATGTCATCTAATAAAGGACACTTAGGCAGCTAAGACTTACTACCTAATTTGGGAACCAGAGCATAGAAGTGCATTTGACCAACGAAAACAAGCCTTTCTTGAGGCATCAGCTCTTAGTCTTCCCATAGGAAAGATGTTAAATCTTTATGTATCAGAAAGGAAGGGAATGGGCCTGGGGTTCTAACCCAAGTCCCAGGTACAGTCCAGAAACCCAGAGGCTACCTAAGCAAGGAGCTTGATTTTGTAATCAAAGGATGAACAGTCTGCCTTCAGGCAGTTGCAGTGATAGTCTTGCTAGTACCAGAGGCTACTAAGCTAACCATGGGGAATAACTTGTCTGGACAGCTGTCTTCTAAGGGGGTCTCTGGCTAATTACAACAGCCTCCTCAAATATTAAGCTCTGCTGTTAAAGAGATCTGCATTCCAATTAAGAATGTGGCTCTCCGTAAACCCAGCGAATTTCCTCACAGAGGAACATGACTACCAGAGAAGTGGGATATTGCTATAAAGATACCTAAAAATATGAAAGTAACTTTTGAACTGGGTAATAGACAGAGGTTGAAGCAATTTGAAGGGATCAGAAAAAGACAGAAAGATGATGGAAAGTTTGGAACTTCCTAGAGATTTGTTAAATTGTTGTGATCAAAATGCTGGTAGTGATATGAACAATAAAGTCCAGGCTGAGGTGGCCTTGGATGGAGATGAGGGACTTACTGGGAACTGGAGTAAAGGTCATTCTTGCTATGCTTTAGCAAAGAGACTGGTGGTATTATCCCCTACTCCAGGGATCTGTGGAACTTTGAATTTGAGGGAGATGATTTAGGATATCTGGGGGAAGAAATTTATAAGGAGCAAAGATTTCAAGTAGTGGCCTGGCTGTTTCTAATAGTATACACTCATATATGTTCACAAAGAGATGGTCTGAAATTAGAACTTATATTTCAAAGGGAAGCAGAGCATAAAAATTTGGAAGATTTGCAACCTGACCATGAAGTAGAGAAGAAAAGTTCATTTGCTGGAGAGGAATTCAAGGCAGCAGAAATTTGCATAAGTAAACAAGACCCAAATATTAACAGAAAAGACAATGGGGGAATTGCCTCCAGGCCATTTTGGAGAGTTTTGTGGCAATCCTTCCCATTATAGACCTTGAAGCCCTAGGAGAAAAAAAAATGGTTTCATGAACTGGGTCCAGGGCCCTTCTATACTGTGCACCATCAGGACATGGCAACCTACGTCCCAGCCACTCCAGCTCCAGCTGTGACATAAAGAAGCCAAGATAAAGCTCAAGTCATTGTTTCAGAGGGTACCACCTTCATGCTGTGGTGGCTTACATGTGGTATTCATCCTCTGAGTGCACAGAAGACAAGATCTGATGTTTGGGAGCTTCCAACTATATTTCAGATGTAAGAAAATGCTTGGATATCCAGGCAAAATTCTGCTGCCGGGGTTGAGCTCTTATGAAAAACCTACTAAGGCAGTGTAGAGATACCAGTCCATGAAAGCAGTCACTGGGGGCTGTACTTTGGAGAGTGACAGGGGCTGAGATGTCCAAGGCCTTGGGAAGCCACTCTTTGCATTAGTGTGGCCTGGATGTGAGACATGGAGTCAAAGCAGATTATTTGGAGCTTTAAGATTTAATGACTGACCTGTTGGGTTTTTGACTTGCATGCAGGTTATAGTTCCTTTGTTTTGGCCAGTTTCTCTCTTTTGCAATTTATCCCCATTTTAAAGACACACACACACACACACACACACACACACACACGCACACACATATTTCTGACATATTGTTAAGGCAGTAATGTGGTGCATTACTTTCTTCCCTTTATCTCATCCATTTATTCAAGTGTTGTGAATAAACGATGTAATTTCAGATACTTATCATTATTAATTTTAGTTTATACATATTTTATTTTTAAAATGACCATGTCATTATATAGATATTCATTACTGTAATAATATTATTTACTACCAAACATAAATTTTATCATCTCACTGATATTTTCTTTCACTTATCTTTTTCACTGTTGATGTCTTTAAAAATAAGATGAATAATTTCTTGGTAGATTGTTTTGAGTACTTTTTCAAGTGATTTTATGGATATTTTACTTTTTCCATCCATACATATGTGATATTTTGCCTCTTTTGCTTTTGCACAGGGGTAAGATTATACTTGATGAAGATTTTTAAATTGAAGTAATTTTTTCCTAAAGCTCTGTTACTTCAATAGTTATTTGTACTATTTAGAACAAATATTAAGCCTCTGCTTTATTATAAAAATCTCTTTTGTTTTCTCTATGTAAGTTTTAGTCACAATGTTTTCTTAAAATACCCTAATAGTATTAATATATGTCTTGAAAGATGACACATTTTGTAGGTTTAGTTACTTATACAGCAATATATTAATGGAAATTTTTGTCTATCTCTTCCTAGATTATTATATATGTCATCATATGCTGTTCTCTAACTTTAGAACATTTACATGTTCATGTTGTTTCTTAATTAATTCTGTTTTCATGACTTTTTTTAGCTGAGTCATAATTTTATTCTCAGCTAAAGAATATTATTATTCTAATATCATTTGAAGTGACAGGATGTTATTGTAATGACACATAAGTACGAGAAAAAAAAAAGCATTCGGCCACATAAAAAGAGTTGAGAGAAAACTTTAAGCAATTTTTTAGAGTGGATAAAAATGAAACCAGGCATTGTTATCAGTCAACATTGTTGTCTCAGGCAATCTAGGAACCCATGTCACCCTTTATGAAATATGTGACCTCACACAGTTACTTAAGATTTCTAAACCACAGTTTTTTCAACTATAAATGGAAACATTAGAACCACCTGCCAAATGGATAAATCTAGCCCAGATTAATATTTGCAGTATAAATATAAAGATGAGTATATAAGTTTTCCCATTAGGAAAGACACAAATTTTTTATTATCTTTTAAAATATAGCTAGATTTTTTCTTAATAAAGTTTCCAAGCAAATTACATTTATAATATACTTGTTTTTGTACATCTAAAAATGCTAATACTCAAAGGAGGTAAACCTCCACCTTATTTAATCCAAGAAGAAATTAATTTTAATCTACAATTTAATAATTAAATTCACAATAAAATTTATTTCAAGGTATTATAAAATAATTATATAAGCCATAAAAAATAATAGTGACTCCAATATCTATCAGATAACATGAATAAGAAAGTAGCAAACTTTGGTTTCTCCTTCAGAATATCATCTTTTAGCAAACATTAAATATTTTGTTAGAATATTTCTGTCTCTATTAGTTCATATTACATGGATTTACACATATGCAAATATAAAAGGCAAATGTAACCATGTTTCTTATAGATTCACCATAAGCTGTGCATGTTTTTATTTTTTAGTGAATGGAATTTCTTCCCAGAGAAACATTTTTGTAGATCAACATTTGGAATACTAACATCCTCTTTAAATTCTATACTTTTATTACTGTTATTATGTCAAACATAATAGAAAAAGTCATTGATGCCACACACAAGCATAATATAAATCTAAACCCACAAATATTTCTGCCTTTCTTCTTTACATTAAAAATTATTTCCTAGAAAATGTTTTTTATAAGTTCAATTAGAATTTTTCATCTCAATTTGATGATTATTATCACTTTACAAAACATTTTACATTAATAAAAAGATGATATAAAATAACTATAACTATCAAAAACTTGGAGTTTATCAAGTGTAAAAAAGTCATTGGCACAGAGCCATAGAAATGTGAATTTTTGTTCTTGTAATGAACTAATTTAAACTCCATATCCTTAGTTGGATTCCTGCAGATTTTCTTTGGCACTCATGTTTTCAAATGCAGTGAAGTAGTTTTAAAATAAGTGTCTATGGAAGCTACTGAATGTCAAAAGGCCGGCAATTGAAACTGACAAAGATCCTTTTGAAAGGGTCAAGAGTTAAAATTTCATAATGCACCTTAAAATAAAAGAGATTGACAGAAACTGATCCATCCAAATAGAAAAATACCACAAATAAAGGCCTGACAGTCAAGTCCAAAATGGACCTAAAATAATGGTCCAAAAGATAAAATGAAAAACAATTAGATTACCTTCCAGTAAGCAAATTTTAAGATTATTAAGAGAATGCATATTTGGAAAGACTTTAACTAGTGAGATCTAGATTTTTCAAATTGCAAATTTCTAAGGGGAAGAGAATGATGAACATAAGGGAGATATAGTTCAAGAGGTAGCAAGTAAGAAAAGCAGCCTCTTTGATAGCTTTCTTATTAGTACTTTTCTTTAGTGGAAAAGTTCTGTCAGTGGAAGGGCTAGTGTAGGGTAAGTTCTGTGTTGTTTTTTCATTTTATATTTTTCTCCTTTTAGAAAAGAGTTGAATTTTTTTCCTCATATTTTCTCCTTCGGTATTCTACTAATTTTAGAGTCTACATAGAATGTTTCTAGATTAAGTTGGACGAATCAGTTTAAAAAATTGGTTAAGGCAATAATTCTCACTTTAATGTATTAGATAAATTTACATTAAATGCTAGCCAAATTACATAATTTACCGGGAAGCCACATCATCAATATTAAATGGATAATACATTAAGTATAAAATAATAGTTTTATTATACTGTTTAATATTTTCATAGTTTTCTACAAAATTATGTAGACTTTGAGGTTAGATAGCAGGTATTATGCAAGTAATATAGTCTAAATTTGTGGGATTACTTATATATACTAAACATACAAAATGTGATATATTGATATATGTGTACATTTTGAAATGACTACCACAATCAAGCTAATTAACATGTCTATCGCCACACATACTAACCTTTTTTTGTTTAGTGAGCATACTTGAGATCTACTATCCTTACAAATTTCAAGTATGCAATACATTTGGATGATTTAAATGTTTTATTTTCTCTTTAAATAACAGCTTCTCTTCTAGATGAAACTTATATGGCTCCTTGAATATAAGTTATTATATTATAAAAGCTTAATACGATTACTAACTTTAATGAAAATAATGATATCATTAAAATAGACTACCTTTTATATAATTTTTCTCTTATTTAATGCTTAATTGAAAATAAAATAAAACAACATGCATGGATAGAGTTTGATGATGATTCAACAATCTATTTATTGTCATTTATTATTTCATCATGTTATTTCAATCCTAATTATCATATTGCTTTCCTGAATAATTTGAAGTCTCACCACTTCTAAAGATTAGTAAAGACAAATTTCATCATCACTTAAATGCCCATAAAAGTTAACTGTTTTTAGTAGAACTATTTATATTCCTTTGTGTATTATTGCAGCACTATTTACAATAGCAAAGACATGGAACCAATCCAAATGGCCATCGATGATACACTGGATAAAGATAATGTAGTACATGTACACCGTGAAATACTATGCAGCAATGAAGAAATGAGATCATGTCCTTTGCAGGGACATGGATGAAGCTGAAAGCCATCATCCACAGCAAACCAACACAGGAATGGAAAACCAAATACCACATGTTCTCACTCATAAGTGGGAGTTGAGCAATTAGAACACATGGACACAGCGAGGGGAACAACACGCACCAGGTCATGTCAGGGGTTTGGGGGCAAGGGTAGGGAAAGCATTAGGATGAACACGTAATGCATGTGGAGCGTACAACCTATGTGACACGTTGATAGGTGCAGCAAATCACTATGGCACATGTACACCTATGCAACAAACCTGCACATTCTGCACATGCATCCCAGAACTTAAAGTAGAAAAAAACAAAAAAGAAAATACGAAATTACAAAAAAAAGTTAACTGTTTCAGAATTGATGTTTTAAGATGTCATCTAGTTTTTAAACATCGACTTATTTAACAATTATAATTAACTTCTTGTTTTTAATTCTGATTTATAAATTTTTGTTGAAATATTCCAATATATTTTTTATTATGAAGATCTACTGTCACAAAATTAACCTGTCTGAAAATGTTTTTAAAATTTTGAAAAACATAGTTTTAAATAGAAATTAAAGTGAAATTGAGGCTAAAATTCAATTGCTTCTTTATGAACTTTGTCCCTCGAGTTATATCATATTATCTTTCCATTGTTCCTCTTAACAGTATGATCCTTCCTTCATTATTCTATCACTGTATTTTATTTATTGTATTATATGGTCACTGACTATCTGAAATTAAATGTAAGTAGAATAAAGCCTCACTATCTTTTATTCATTAATAATTATCCAATCTATGTTTTATTTAAATTACCCTATGATGAAGAAATCCCTATTAGAGTTTGATCTGCCAATTCAAAGGATACTGTAAGTACCACTTTTTGTTATTGTTGTTTACTTTAAGTTCTGGGATACATGTGCAGAACTTGCAGGTTTTTTACATTGGTATACATGTGCATGGTGGTTTGCTGCACCTACCAACCCGTCATCTAGGTTTTAAGTCCCACATGCATTAGGTATTTGTACTAATGCTCTCCCTCCCCTTGGCCCCCAGCTCCCGACAGGCCCCAGTGTGTGATGTTCCCCTCCCTGTGTCCATGTGTTCTCATTGTTCAACTCCCATTTATGAGTCAGAACATGCCACGTTTGGTTTTCTGTTCCTGTCATTACCAACACTCTTAAGCCATTATGTTACACAAGAAGAAATTCGTGGAGTATGTTGATTGCACATTTCTGTAGGAAAACTGAAATGTGTGTACACAACAAGACAAATGAGAAAACTCTTCAAATTGTAAGCATTATCTTGAAAGTTATAGATGAAAATGTATAAAATGATTTTGCTGTTGCCCACATAAAAATGACAAAATAATGTGTTAAATTGTAAATATTCATAGAAAATTATCCTTTAAAACTTACCTAAACTTTTTCCTGTTTATTTTTTATACCTACCTATTCTGAGCATAGACATTATGATCATTTCACAATAGTTACTCTAATTTTATTCTCAGGATAAAAACAAGATTGATGTGGATAAATTATTAAATATTTTCCTTCATTGGTTTACCAGCTTTGAAAAAGTTTCTAAAATATTGTTCATTTTCTAATGAAAGTAATAAAGTTATACATACTAATTGATGAAACTTTACAAACTACTGAAATGCAAAAGCAAATAATAATAGTAGTAATAATAATAATTTGACAACACAGAGACAATAATCAGTAACAGGGTTACATACTTTGTTCTCTTGTAATGAATTTAGATGTAGTAGAGATAATACTGTACATGTGATTTTTATGCTACTTTTGTTCATTAAAGATTCTTCCTATTTATTTCATTTTTTATCCTGTCTTGTATCAGAGGGGAATTATTTTGTTATTTGTATTTGCTTTACATTTTTAGTTGTAATGCCATCAACTATAACAAATTCTCAGTTAAGTGGTTAACAACAAGGGTTCTGAAATTAGAATTTGGCAATTTGAAACTGAACAATATCTTTTACTAGCTATTTTCTGTTGAGCATCTAATCTAACATTATTTATGGTTTTTCATCTATTAAGATATGGAAAATAACCTTATCCATAGAAATTAAGTGTTTTGAGGATTAAAGTAATCCTCTCAAAATCCTTAGCATGCAGCAAATGCTTAATAAGTTTTAACTATGTCTGTTTCTTTATTCTTTTTGTCTCTTTTGTCAACTACTACCACTGCTATAATGATCACTTCTTCGAGGTTGACTATTACCAAACCTAAAACTTTATTCTAATAAGCAGCAAGAGTCAAATTTGAGGGTCAGACAAACTTAGATAAAATCTTTACTAGGCTTTTACTAACTATGTGGATCAGGAAAATAACCTAATCTCTCTGAATCCCAGACTTCTCATTTGTAAGAATGGGGATAATGATACAGCTACAAAGCTGTCATTTTTGATTTGTGTTAATATGGCTTGCAAAACCCCTGGGACATATTAGGTACCAAATCAACATGTCTCTGTTTCTTCTCCCAATTTTTATTAGTTTAATTCAATTACTGAAGTCTAATTTTGTTCCAATTTTATATAATGATTATTAATACATACCATAATTTATGTTTACATTTTAATGAGGAAAAATAGGAATTTCTGAAGGTCCAAATGTTTATAACAGGAGGAGAAAGAAAAATAAGAAACACTGTGAAAAGTTTTCTGATGTTGCACAATTATTTTTAATGATTCCATTTCTAAATGTTGTAATATTAGTTGTTCTAATATTCAGAACAAAGCAATTTGAATTTTTAAAAGAATGTTTATGTCTAACCCAGTTTATTGTAGTTTTTGTCCATATTTTTTAGAAATGCATTTATGAGATAGTAGTGTTTAAGTTGCATGAGAATGACCTTTATTCAGAGTTGCAATCAATACAGTATTTTTATTTTAAAAGAAATTTCTAAGGTCATGTTAGTTAAAAAACAGTGCAACCCTTTCACAGGGGATTAAAGATGTCTTCATCGAGAGTTATAAAATATTTTTAAAAATATTACGATACTAAGCAAGATTACTTCTTTTGTCTCTGTAACACTTAAAAACAGCTTTCATATTTGAAGAGTGTGCTTTTAAAATGAACATGTTTATAATTACACTGAAGGTGTTGGAAATGATGTAGGTAAAAGCAAAAATCTGGAGGCAAAGGTGGCAAGAAAAACTTTGAACACCTGTTCAAATAAAAACTATTGGCTTTGTCTGAAAAGCAGTTCTTGCACAGGATCTATACAGAACTTTCCTTTCTGAAATGTTTTCATTTTTGACAGCCACAAAACCAATGCAATGAAATTCAATATGTGTAAGTAAAGAAAAATGGGCCAGGCGCGGTGGCACACACTTGTAATCCCAGCACTTTGGGGGGCCGAGGTGGGCAGATCACGAGGTCAGGAGTTCAAGACCTACATGAGCAACATGGTGAAACCCTGTCTCTACTGAAAATATAAAAATTAGCCAGACACGGCGGCTGGCGCCTGTAATCTCAGCACTTTGGGAGGCCGAGGCAGCCTGCCTAACATGGTGAAACCCCATGTCTACTAGAAATACAAAAAATTAGCTGGGCGTGGTGGAGGGCACCTGTAGTCCCAGCTACTTTGGAGGCTGAGGCGGGGGAATGGTGTGAACCTGGGAGGTGGAGCTTGCAGTGAGACAAGATCTCACCACTGCACTCCAGCCTGGGTGACAGAGCGAGACTCTGTCTCAAAAAAATAAAAATAAAAATAAAAAAGATCTAGAGATTATGAACTCACTAGTTCATGACAAAATGAATTATTTTAAAAATATGAATAATTTTCACGAAGGATTATCAGCTATCATTTTGTTTCAACATCATTATAAAATTTCTGTACACTTAAATAAGTGTTTTGTCTATTGACTTTACATTTCAAACATTTTGGAAGTTTTTTTTTTTTGCACTATAAGCTCATTCTTTTCTTCTGTAAAGCATTTAATGTAGGTTGTTACCACAGTACAACTGTGACTAGTCCTTGTATTTCAATACTTTAGATGATCAAATGGTTTTGCTCTGTGTCCCCACCCAAATCTCATCTAGAATTGTAATCCCCATGTGTCAAGGGAAGGACCTGGTGGGAGGTGATTGGATCATGGGGGTGGTTCCCCCATACTGTTCTCGTGAGAGGGAGTGTGTCCTCACAAGATCTGATGATTTAAAAGGGTTTGGCAGTTCCACCTGTGCTTTCTCTCGCCCGCCAACATGTAAGACGTTCCTTGCTTACCCTTCACCTATTGTCATAATTGTAAATTTCCTGAGGGCTCCCCAGCCATGCAGAACTGTGAGTCTATTAAAACTCTTTTGTTTATAAATTACCCAGTCTCAGGTAATTGTTTATAGCAGTGTAAAAAGGGACTAATACAGATGTCAATTATATAAATATAAGATTTTTTTTCCAATCTTGGCATGAGAAACATAGTACGCCAATAAAGAACAAAAAAATGGGCCGGGCTCAGTGGCTCACGCCTGTAATCCCAGCACTTTGGGAGGCTGAGGCGGGTGGATCACGAGGTCAGTAGATCGAGACCATCCTGGCTAACATGGTGAAACCCCGTCTCTACTAAAAATACAAAAGATGAGCCGGGCGTGGTGGTGGGTGCCTATAGTCCTAGCTACTCGGGAGGCCGAGGCAGAAGAATGGCGTGAACCCAGGAGGTGGATCTTGCAGAGAGCCATGATCGCGCCACCGCTCTCCAGCATGGGCGACAAGGGAGTCTCCATCTAAAAAAAAAAAAAAAGAACAAAAAAATGTAGATAATGGAGAATTATTTACAAATGAAAAGACAAACATAAAGATGGAAAGTAATGTAATTAAGGTCTCAGCTAACAAGATGGAACATTGATTTCTCTTTGTTATTTAATATGGTGCACATAATTATCAATACATATTTGCTCATTTGAAATAAAAGTATCAAATGCTTCTGCTTGAAATTTCAGTTATGTGTAATAAGACTAGTTTTATAATGAGATAAGATGAGCAAAGTGTTTGGGGGTTAGAGATGTGTTTTATCTTAATTTAAGAAGAAAATGTATTTTCACAAGAAAGAGAAATCTATCATTTATAGACACAGCTATTTAAGAAAATTAAAATCCTTTAAGAATTAAATACCCTAAATATCTGTGTTTCTGAGAAAGTCTGGTATTCAGATTCCTAGAGTCCTTACTGAATAGATTTCTCAGCCTCTGCATTATTAATATTTTGCACTGAACAATTCTTTCTAATAAAGGAATGTTTTAAATGTGGTTTTTCAGAGAAACAGAACCAATGGAATAGATAGGTAGGTAGATAGATGATAGAGAGAGAGACAGAGAGAGAAAGAGGAGATTCATTACGGTACTTGGCTCACACTATTAGAGAGTCTAAGTCCTAGAATTTGTCCTCTGCAAGCTGGAGAACCAGGAAAGCCTGCGTTGTAACTCCCTCTCTGAGGTCTGAGAATGAGAGGAGGGAGCACTACTGTAAGTCTTTGAATCTGAAAGCTAGAGAACAATTAGCTATAATGTAATATTGTTATGGGATTCCTGGGGTGTCACTTTTCTGGCCAGAAACCTGTGGCTAGTGATGCCTTTGCTTGAGTTTTGCCAAGGCCTACTGTATTCATTCTGCCCACTTGGCCTGGAAGACTGTGCTCAACTGGAGCACTACCAACCTGGAACCCACACCTCCAAGGGAGACTAGGAGTCAGGCATGGAGTGGTGAGGAGTATGTGAGTGAACATGGGGTCTGGTCATTGTGCTGTCAGACATACCAGCTGCTGCCACAGGGCAGGCAGCTCCAGGTGATGACATGGGTGTCTGCTCTCTGCTAGGCTACAGCTGGACCAGGTGTACTGCAAGCAGCTTCCCCTACTAACACCAGGGAATGTGTTGGTGCCCAGAAGCTTAGAGATGCCAGGAACACAGGGTTCCAAAGAGGGAGTTACAGCCTTGGCTTGGGGGTCTCCCAGATCTGCGCTCCCCGAAGGGCTACAGCTTTTATCTCCTTCTCTTTGCCCACAATGTGGTGAGCAAGGGATATGTTTCAGCCCTGTTTGTGTTACAGCTCTTTTAGTCTCACCCTTTGGCGGGTCCCCTTCCTTGTCCTGAGACCAGGAAGAATGAGGTATTTAGACAAGTGGAGGGTAAGCGAGATGAAGACGAGCTTTATTGAGTTGATAGAACAGCTCAGTCTCCCACAGGGGTAGCTCCTTTCCACAGTCAAGGTGTCTCCTCAAGTATTCAGCTCCTAGCAGAGAGAGTAGGTCCTCTCTACAGGTAGGTTGTCCCAAGTGTTCACTCCCACCAGAGAGGCTAGCTCCTCTCTGTAGCTGGACATCGTTGTCTTCAGCTATGGGCAGAGATAGTAGCTCCTTTCTGCTGCTAGTCATCCCATCATCTTCAGCTATCAGCATAGAGGGTAACTCTTCTCTGCATCTAGTCTTCCCGTCGTCGCTCCTTCCTCTGCTCTGGCTGAGCCGGACCTTGTACAGGCTCCGCAGGGGAGAAAGTAGCTGTTGATGGGTCCATGGGTGGCCATGGGCAGGCCGGGAAAAGGCATGGCAAGTCCCTACTCCAGCTGGCGGGACTGGCAGCCCAGCCCCCAGCCTTCAATCCTCCCTGGCCTGAAGGTAGGTCCTCACCGGGGACCAGGCCCTTCTGCCCAGGAGCCCGTCTGCCTCCTGCCAGCTATGGGGCCTAAGCTGCTTGAGCCAAGGGATACCTGCTCGCCAGCACCGATTCCCTCAGCCATCCCCTTGGATTCACCACATGGTAGTTAGCACCCAGTCCAGAGGGGGCTGAGGTGGCGGTCGCTAGCGTGTCAGCACTGCCCGGAGCATGCACACATCCAGCGGGCTGTGACATAGCCCAGACTTGGCCCCGGTCTTGTTCCAAGATCGGAGGGGATGCCAGGAGCAGGAAGAGACCAGGCAGAGGGAGCAAACAGCTCTGGGCCTGCAAAGTAAGGCGGGGGCGGGGGTTGGGGGGGAGGCCTTCCCAGGCACCCAGGGGTGCTGAGAGGTTCACGGCACTGACTTGAGTGGCTACAGCTGTGCCCAGGACAGGGCGGGTGGCAGGGCTTCTGCCTGCTCCTGGCCCCTAAGGGCACAGGGAGGCCCAGGTACACAGCATTGACTTGGGCAACTGCAGCCGCCCCTGGGGTTGTTGTCTGCTCTTGTTTCCCGCTGGCTCCTTGGAACATGCAGCCCTGGCCATGCCCCCTTACAGACTGGGGCAAGGGCTCCAGGTCCTTGCTGGGCTTGAATTGGCATCCAGGGCAGGGGCAACATTGCTGTGAGTTCCCGTTGGCCCCGGTACTCAGGTGCGGCCCGAGCCTACCCCTCGCCTGGCTCGCGGCCCTCCGGGGAGCACCCGGGAGCAGATCGCAAATCGCGGGCTCTGGGCCTGGCCATCTGGTGTGTCAGGTTCAGCGGTCATCCCAGTGCAGGGCGGCACCACGCAAAGCCTCCTTCCAAGGTGCAGGAACCCAGTGCCCTCAGCAGGGTGGGTGAAGTGACTGTACCACTGATCAGGTCCCCAAAGTGGGCACCGCTCCCACTTCCCGCCCTGGGCCCCCAAAGTACGGCCCCAACACTGTGCCCCAGGACAAGGCTTTCAGCCTGATGGCACTGCTCCCGCACTGGCAGATGACCTTGTCCAGCCCCGTCACCGTGGAACCCCGGGCAGCAGGCTGTTGGGGTGCCGTCTGCCTTCTCCGCAGGCCCTCCCCGCAGTGGTGGCTTGATGGCAGCCACGCTCCAGTCGGCCCACTGCTGCCATCAATATCTGAGGCTGAGAGACGATGGATGACCCAGATTAAGGAAAGAGAGTGAAATCACACATCTTTCTGCTTTTTGCTTGTATTAGGGCATTCAAAGAAATAGATGATGCTGGCCCACATTGATGAGGGCAGATCTTTGCTCTGTCTACTGATTCAAATGCTAATCTCTTCTGGAAACACCCACACAGAAACATCCAGAAATAGTTTTTTATCACTTATCTGGGCATCCCTTAACTCAGTCAAGTTGACACATAAAATTGACCATCACAAGGAGTGTCCTACTCATTGTAGAATGTTTAACAGCATCTCTGCCCTCTACTCACAGATGCTAATAGCACTACTCATCACAATCATGACAGCCAAAAATGTCTCCAGACATTACTGACATTTCCCATGGGGACAGTATCTCTCTAGTTGACAACTTTTTAATACACAACAATGGATACATGTTAAGATTATATGTAAGATTGTAAGATTATATGTACACATTATTTTGGTTTTTTTTTTTTTTTTTCCATTTGGGGCCGTTACAAGTAAAGCTGCTTTGAACATCTGTTCACAAGTCTCCCTGTGAATATAGTTCTTTATTTATCTTAAATAATGCCTAGTGAATTTACAGGAGAATACTTTGTGTGGAACATCATCTTTCCAGGCTGGTATCTGCTGAATGGTCCTCATTCTGATGTAGTCTGTATGCTTCATTGCTAAATTATCTCATTTTCAACCTTAGAACCTCTTTGAATTTACCTCTCTCACAATTGCTTATAAGTTTATCTTATGAATGGGGGTCTTTTTGTTACAGCTCATCCATACCTGATTGAGGGAAGTTCACTGGGTTTTCTCAGATCTCTTCATGTCACACTCAAGCAAATAGAATATTCATGTTCCTCCTTTGCAAGGTTGAGACATAATAAACTTTACTTGACTCACTAGGCCCTTTCTATCTAGACATGTTTTTTGTGTGTATTAGAGATATTTGTATTTTCATAATGCTTCTTTAACATAATTTCAACTTTATTTTAGATCAGGGGATACAAGTGCAGGTTTGTTGCATAGGCATATTGCATCATGCTGGGGTTTGGAATGTAAATGATCCTGTCAGTCACCCAGGCAGTCATCACCGTACCCAATAGTTAGCTTTTCAATTCTTACCTGCCTCCCCTTCTCCTCCATCTAGTAGTCTCCAGTGACTATGGTTTCTGTCTTTATGTCCCTGAGTACTCAGTATTAAGCTCCCACTTTTAAGTAAAAACATGTGGTATTTTGTTTTCTGTTCCTGCATTAATTTACTTAAGACAAACGACCTCCAGATGCATCCAATTTGTTGCAAAAGGCACGATTTTATTATTTCTTATGGGTGCATAGTATTTCATTGCATATATGCACCACATTTGCTTTATCCAATTGACCATTGATGGACACTTAAATTGATTCCATGTTTTTGCCATTGTGGGTAGTGCTGCAATGGACATGCAAGTGCATGTATGTGTCTTTTTGGTAGAATAGTTTGTTTTCTTTTGGATAGATATCCAATAATGGGATTGCTGGGCCCAATGGTAATTCTGTTTTAATTTCTCTGAGATCTGTATATAAAAAGAGAAAAACAAACTCTTTAGACTCATATCCAAAAAAATACATCTGAAGTTCTATTACACTGGATCCATTTTCAGACTTTCCTTTTTGTTTTTAATCTAGACCTAGTTTTTAGATATCAATGATAGCCCTTCTCTCACCCCCACATTGACTTTCTTTCTCCACCAGAAAGCTGAAGAACCAACGTATGAATATGTGGTCCAGGGGTTGAGTCAGATCACAAGCCCAATTTGTGAGCACTGGCCATCATCACCCTTAAAACTAAAAAGTGGACATTGGAAAGCAATGCAGAAGAACCTTACATTGCTGCGAACTTAATTGCCAGAGGCAACAGCCAAAGGCCTTGGGGAAATTACCTACCTGCTACTTTCCTCTTCTGTGTCTTGCATAAGTGCATCTAATGTCAGAAAAAAAAATATATATATATATATAATATAAATAAATATAAATATAAATATATGTATTTTTTCAGGGTCTTGGCTTGAAGGGAGTCTCAATACATTTTTATAGATTTCCAATTTCTCCAAAGATGAGAAGGGAATTATGTTAGAATCAATCCAGATACCATCCCAATTTACCATTTGTGTATTGAAAGGAAGCCTCAGAACCTCATTTGTACAGATTTCAATTAATGCTGAAGTATTTAGGGGTTGTAGAATGTTTTAAGTGAAAAGGGAAAGTCAGATTTTAAATAGGAATACCTAAACTATGTTATAAAACAGTGGTGTGATTCTACAACACATGTGGAAAAAATTTACTTTCATGCTTAATTTTTGTCAGGTTCTAACTGAGGTCTGAGGGGAGTTGGTGGGTGAGTGGCGGGTGGCTAGAAAAACACTTGAGGAACTGCAGGCAGCTTTGACATGGCTTTACTCTCTCCCTTCTGCTCCACCCACTAGGCCGAGCGTGCCCTCTGGGAAGGGACACGTGCCTATAGGGTGGAGTCCTGAATCCATAACCTACAACAACAATATAGAGAGCAACAACTCCTACTAGGATCCTAGCTATGCTACTTATGACTATTAGGGCCCAGAATAGGCCAGAGCCTAGGGATGCCCACCATCTCTGCAGGAGGTCAACAGCCTCTAAGAAGGCCTTTGTCTTTTTTTCTTCCTTTTTTTTTTAAATTATACTTTATGTTCTAGGGTACATGTGCACCAGGTGCAGGTTTGTTACATATGTATACATGTGCCATGCTGGTGTGCTGCACCCATTAACTTGGCATTTACATTAGCTATATCTCTAAGTGCTATCCTGGACTGGATAACTCCCAAGAATTTGGAAGATAATCCAGGCCCTTGGACCTTGGATTCATTGACGGCCCAACTGTATGATTCCAAGTGCTGCCTCAAGAGGGGCGTCACTGCTTCTAAATCTGCAAGATAATCCGAGGTTAACATAATATCATCAATATAATGGAATGGGCAGATCCCTTCTGGACATTGCTAGGTGGCTAAATCATAGCAAACAGACCATGACATATGGTGGGGCTATGCACATAGCCCTGTGGTAACACTGTGAAAATCCATTGTCGCCCATCCCATGTGAAGGCGAACTGTTCCTGTCTCTCTGGAACAGTATCGATGGAGACAAACGCTTTGGCCAAGTCCACTACATAGTGGTACTGTCCCAGTTTTGTTGTCAAATGGTCCATCAAATTCATGATTGACAGTACAGCTGCATGCAAAGGGAGTGTTACTTTATTCAGTTTCCAATAGTCCACCATTATCTGCAAAGTTCCATCAGGCTTTCTAACTAGCCATACTGGAGAATAGTAGGAGCTGTGGGTGTCATGCACTATCTGCACCTCCTCCAGCTTTTTAATTGTTTCAATTATCTCTGTATGCCCACCTAGCAAATGGTATTGGTAGGTGGAAGTGACCCATCAGGGTTCTGGCAGGACCTGGGGCTGGTGATGTGTATATGTCCATGCAGCATCAGCTTCACCATCTGCACTGGCAGTCTGAATTCCCTGGCCATGGTTTGTAATGCCAGGACATGTAAAATGTCCACCCCCAGAAGGTATTCCAGAATAGGAGAGGCATACACAGTATATAAACAGGCAGCCAAATAGCCAAAGCCAAGGTGCAGACATACAGGTTTCACGTTTACTAACCGGCCTCCATAATCATCAGTGTAAGCAGGTTTGCCCGGAAACTTACCCACGTTCCCATAAATAAGGCTGCAATCTGTGCCGGTATCCACCAGTGCCAGCACCTGCTGTACATTGGTAGGGGACCAGTGGATCGCTAATTTCACATGTGGCCTCCGGTCATCTGGTATCCCCCCAAGCTAGGCATCTTGGCCAGTTCTCTAATCAAACAGAGAAGGCTCTACATTTCCACCTGGCTGCAGCAAGTAGTCTTTGAGGTGAAGCACCCAGGCAAGACTGGGTCATGCAGCAATGTCCTTCTCCCACTTGGACATTTTCTGAAATTGTTGCTCTGAAGACAACTGTCTCCACAAAGGTAAGAGCCCTTCATTGGGCTACTTATTGAGTTTCTCTAGGTCAACTCTGGCCAAAATCAAATATATCCACATCTGTGAGTGTGTCACTTGTTTCAGCCCCTTTTTCTCCCATGGAAGGGCCCCCAGCAGATGGGGCATCTTCCCTTTCTTTACAGCATGGACCCCTCAGTCCCATCTTTGGCCTTCTGCTTCTCCGAGGGCCGCCAGCCATAGTGTTGTCACTTCATGTATGCAACACCTTACATGTGGGGTAAGGACAGCAGCCAGGGAGCCTAAGGCACTCAGGGGTACAGAACCCAACACGCGATCCCTCATGTGGGAAGTGAAATGTTCATCATCTGGCCCCCGAGTATTCAGGTCAAACGTAGCTGACCACACACCTATCTCCTGGATGACTTGCACCAAATCAGTATACGACTGCCATTTACTCATGGTTTCAAGTATTTCACAGGTGTTATTCCACACAGTCCGGATGGCTGCCCATAGTCACTCGATCAGTGTGTGATCAGCTTGTGCCAACTGCCTGCTCACCTGCAACTGTTGACAGAGGGAGGAGTGAGTCATAATAGAGGCCACCTTTTTTTTTTTTATCTCAGAGGTGGAACAGGATATACTATCTGCTCCCTTGTCCCAGAAACGAAGCACCCAGGTGGGCAGAGGTTCCCCTGGATGCTGGCATCACTGCAGTCTAATTCAAGCAACTTAGTCGGGGTGTAGGCATTATACAAAATGTGTTGCCTTATGATGGGGGAGGGGGGTTCCTGACCCTGCCCTTGGGGCCCCGATGGCCATTCATAAACTACCTTCTGATGGACCACTGAGCGAGCCTGCAATGGGGTTCTTCTTCCTCAGTATCAGACCAAGTGAGGGTCTCTGGCCGAGATGATGGACCTAGGTCTGCATTCAGAGCAGTCTCTCATTCTTTTTTCAAGCTCTGAAGCCGGGCCTCCAGGAGCCCCACCTGTGCTTGGAGGTCCCCATTTATAGCAGCTTCTAACTCTTTCTCGGAGCTGTGTAGCCTGGCCTCCAGGTGCCCTGCCTGCGACTACAGGGCGGTTACCTGCATCCCTCAGGAACTGGGTGTGTACTTCCTGTAGTGCACTTAAAAACACCCATCCAATTCTTCCAGCAAAAGCTCACTCTTTCTTGGTGGTGCTCTGCGCTTCCAGCTGCTTCAGTGCCTTCTCCATGCTCACAGGGGACCCATCTACTGCCAACCAGGTTTCCACCAGAGCCCATCCAAGCAGTACAGCTCTCACCAGGTACCACAACCCATGTTGTGGCAACAAGGCTGACTCAGAATCAGTAGGGACTGAAGGCTCATTCACCTTGGGATCCTGGTTGTGACGCCAATTGTCACATTCTAACTGAGGTCCAAGGGGAATTGGTGGGTAAGTAGTGGGTAGCTGGAAAAACACTCGAGGAATCATAGACAGTTTTGACATGGCTTTACTCTCTGGGTGCTAGTGAGCCATATGTACAGTGTTAGCAGGGTAATTATACCTTCCTACAGACAACAGTGGCTCCAAGCCAAGCATGAGCTCATGTGGATGATCACCTAATGCATCTCATGTGGTGTGGTTACATAATGTGCATGGCTGTGCACCTGTACTCCAAACCTGCTGAGTCATGTGGAGCTGGAAGGCTGCTTCAACCTACTCCTGACCTTATAATTTTGTATTTATAATTTTATATTATTTTCTTTTTTTTTTTTCTTTCAGATAGAGTCTTGCTCTGTTGCCCAGGCTGGAGTGCAATGGCATGATCTTGGCTCACTGTAACCTCCACCTCCCAGGTTCAAGCAATTCTCCTGCCTCAGTCTCCCAGGTAACTGAGATTACAGGTTCACGCCACCACATCCAGCTAGCTTTTTTGGATTTTAGTAGAGACAGGGTTTCACCATGTTGCCCAGGCTGGCCTCGAATTCCTGTGCTCAGGCAATCCATCCACCTCAGACTCTCAAAATGCTAGGATTACAGGCATGAGCCACTGCACCCAGCCTATTTTCTTTTCTTAAAGTCCCTCAAATCATACAAATTTTAGTTCTCACAAAAAAACCTGTTTTCACTTCTCCTTTCTACAAATTCAAATATGGATGTTGAGAGCAAGTAATTGCCAAGAGTTTTTAGAAAACATGTCTGGATGGCTGAGTTGTCAGCATGTAGAGGAAGACAGTTGTCAGCATGTAGAGGAAAGTTTAACACCATAAGCCTGTATGATACCACCAAATGAGTAAGTCTAGATAGAAAAAGTCCAGTGAATGACCCCTGAGACGCATCAAAAATTTAGAGGCCCTGGAGAATCTGGTGTTACAGTTACTGCAACAAGATGAGAAAGGACTGGTAAAAGATACTGGAAAGAAAAAACAAAGTAGGAGAATCAGGAAGTGGGATAGTTTAGATTCTAAATGAAAATATACATTTCTAAGAGGAAGTGATCAGCTATGTCACATGTTGGCTAATATCGTTAAAATCACTGATGAGGATAAAAATAACAAAACAACAGAAAACATATGCCAAGTTTACTTAATTCCAAGCTGTGTTCTAAGCATGTCAGATCTTTAAAAATTCATTTAACCCTCACAAGAATTTCATGAGTTAAGTGTTGGTATATTTCCCATTTTGCAAATGAGAACTCTGAGACCCTTGATTAAGAGACATGCTCAAGATCACACAACTAGTAAGTAGAGGGGTCGGGATTTGCACAAACTCTAAGTCAATATGATTAACTATTCTTTTATATGACTATTTCTTTGTCAGTGTTTGAGAATGAGTACAAACCTTTCTTTACGCTCTTTCTATGAGTTTTGTCAATGACTAGTTTAGGCTTGAATGTGTTTATCATCGATAGGATTCTGTTTATTTGATATAATGTGGGTAATTTATTTATCTCATAAATTAATAACTTACATGAATTCATAAAGGGATTCCAACATATGTGAAATATTCTAATCCAAGGCTAGAAACCACTATTCCTCCCACTTCACCCTCTCTTTCATTATAATCATATTATCCAAATTTTAAGTTTAATGTCAAACACTGAGAAAGCACTAAAATGTGAAGGACAGTAACCGAGCCATTGGTGAAAGTCTGGGCACATCTGTTTCTAATTGGGAGATGGCAGTGGCTGCAAAAACCATCATCTGAATATCTGGACAGAGGCTCTTGACACCATGTGGTGTATTTATCCTCTGAGTTACTCCAAAACCAGTCCCATAGAAGTGGCCTTCAGCCCTGTTACAAGAGATTCTCCCAGCAGGGATCACACCCTCCAGCAGAGCCCAAACCACAACTGAGATTTCCTGGCAAATTCCTTATGTGAAGAATCAAACCTTGAGAAACTGCAGGAGAGACTTTCCATTGATTTCAGCTGTGCCTAATTCGCCATAAAAGTTTAGAGAAGTTCCCGGCTGGGCGCGGTGGCTCAAGCCTGTAATCCCAGCACTTTGGGAGGCCGAGACGCGTGGATCAGGAGGTCAGGAGATCAAGACCATCCTGGCTAACACGGTGAAACCCCGTCTCTACTGAAAAATACAAAAAACTGGCCAGGTGAGGTGGCGGGCGCCTGTAGTCCCAGCTACTCAGGAGGCTGAGGCAGGAGAATGGCGTAAATCCGGGAGGCGGAGCTTGCAGTGAGCTGAGATCTGGCCACTGCACTCCAGCCTGGGCGACAGAGTGAGACTCCGTCTCAAAAAAAAAAAAAAGTTTAGAGACGTTAGTGAATTGGTTCGTGTTAGTGTTTTGAGATACTCTCTTACCGTAGAGAAAAAAGAAAAAAACACAGGAGAAGGGGAAGAGAGGAGTAGATGCAGTAATTTCTCTTTGGAAAATCTCTGTACTTTATGCCACTTCAGATAACTATGACTAAACAAAGATGAGCATGAGTGGTGGGGAAAATTTATGTTTTGCTGTAAGTTTTGGGTTAGTATAACAAAACCAATCATATTCAGCTTGTAAAAACAGGCATAGAAAGACTGAGAATCAGACACCTTAAAATTGCTCAGTGGAAGCTCTGTGATGTGATGTGACAGAGTGTCACTAATACCTGCGGTGCAATCTGTATTTATAAACAGAGTTTGCTACTTGTCACAAATCCAGAAAACAAATACATTTGTTATACTGTGATGCCCTTAGAAAGAAGTGCATTTGATCATCTACCTTGGTCTTCTCTGAACAATTTCAACTGAAATAAAAGCACTACAGTAATATTTGAGCTAAAAATCCTACTGGATTGATAAAAGATACTGTCAAAAACCTGTTGCTTTGAAATATTGGGAAGATTCCCAGTGGGGTTGGAGGTTTCTGGAAATCCTACCTTTAACAAAATCAAAATGATGGAGAAATCACACGTTTACCAGAAACAATAAATCAGAGGAGAAATTCTCACTTATTTAAAATGATGTACAGAGCATATTAAAAATTTTTAAAACCCATTATATTAATTGTGACACTGGCTCACCCACTAAGCAGCCAGTGGAGAGGCTCATTTGAAGAAGAACTAATACTCGTGGTCAAAGCCCTGAGTGAGCTTTCAATTGACAGCCAGCACCAACTTAATAGCCACATGAATGAGAATCTTCAAAGTGGATATTTCAGCCTCCAGTCAAGCACAGCTGCTGATGCCCCATGGAATAGAGATGAACTTTTATATTATCCAGTTTCTTTTCATTAATTTACTTGACATTATTTTAAATCTATTCTTTAGAACAGATCTGCCAAAATAAATACAATGCAAACCTCATATGTAATTTTACATTTTCTAGTAGCCACATTACAAAGAATAAAAACAAACAGGGGAAATCAGTTTGACAGAGAAATTTGATTATCTTAATATATCAGAATTATTATAATTTTAAGGTGGAATAAAGATAATAATAACAATAATAAACCCTTTGTGGCCAAGTGCTGTTGCTCATGCCTGTAATCCCAGCACTTTGGGAGGCCAAGGTGGGCAGATCACCTGAGGTTAGGAGTTCGAGACCAGCCTGACTAACATGGTGAAACCCTGTC
>NW_012114364.1:7955187-7955622 GCF_000951035.1 Colobus angolensis palliatus | reverse complement strand
ATACTGTTTTCCATAATGGTTGAACTAGTTTACAATCCCACCAACAGTGTAAAAGTGTTCCTATTTCTCCACATCCTCTCCAGCACCTTTTGTTTCCTGACATTTTAATGATTGCCATTCTAACTGTTGTTCATTGTGGCACTATTCACAATAGCAAAGACTTGGAATCAACCCAAATGTCCATCAGTGACACACTGGCTTAAGAAAATGTGGCACATATACACCATGGAATACTATGCAGCCATAAAAAGGGATGAGTTTGTGTCCTTTGTAGGGACATGGATACAGCTGGAAACCATCATTCTCAGCAAACTATCACAAGAACAGAAAACCAAACACCTCATGTTCTCATTCATAGGTGGGAACTATACAATGAGATCACTTGGACTCAGGAAGGGGAACATCACACACTGGGGCCTATTATGGGGAGGGGGG
>NW_012114364.1:7954092-7954682 GCF_000951035.1 Colobus angolensis palliatus | reverse complement strand
GCCTCCCAAAGTGCTGGGATTACAGGCTTGAGCCCCCGCGCTTGGCCCAACCATTTTTATTTTCATATTATTCTATTACATACTTCTAAAGTTTTAACTTAGTTGAATAATCTGAATAATTGAATGACTAGTTCATCTAGAGTCTACAGAACTAATAATAATTATCAAAGACAATTGTTCCTAAAATGAGACCAACTTTTAAGAAAGCCTTTTCAAAAGGCAATTATTGGATTGATAGTATTTAGTTGACTTTAAAATTCATATAATTATCATTTGTTAATTTTTACTATAACTATCTGTGTTTTATTTAAGTATAGAGTAGCATTTAATATTAAAAGCTTTTATGTAATTAATGGTTCTCCACAAAATTTCTTTTCTAGTAACCAGTCAATACATAACCTATGTTCTTTTCTTTAAAGATACCTAATTTAACTTGTATTATTGGTTCATAAACATTGAACTCATGATTAATAGCACTGTAACTCACACCTAAATGAAGCTTAGCTAACACATGTATTTTTTACAAAGTATTTTGGCCTATGAACGGGAGACTTACTTCAGCACTGTACTCGAGCCACCATTTTAAAAAA
>NW_012114364.1:7910683-7953727 GCF_000951035.1 Colobus angolensis palliatus | reverse complement strand
AAGAAAGAAAGAAAGAAAGAAAGAAAGAAAGAAAGAAAGAAAGAAAGAAAGGAAAATGAAAAATGTGAAAATGTGGCACTAAGTAGACCAAGAAAAGAAAACTACTTTACAATATGAGAGCTGAAACAGGAAAGCAAAGAGTCACTTTGTTCAACCTCAGTTGAAAACACATCAGGCAATTCAAAATGTTTGCTTTTCCTCTGAAATCTGTGAATGACTGCAAAACTGCCATTACTGATATTGGGGTTGTAAATAAATTTTAGCAAGTAGAAGCATTTGCAAATATGAAACACGTGAGTAAAGAAGGGTGACTATATTACAATGAAATTCTCTCTCCAATGGATAAATCTTTCAAAATTCACTGGAACTTGATTCTATTTTCCAAGTCTTTATATAATAAAACTATAAACTGCATGTCCTAGAAAAAATGTAAATCACAAATACAAAAAGAAACTATCACCTTTTTTTGGCATTCACTGTGGGAATTAGTGCAAATTTGCATAATAATAAATACAGACCAATATTGATTTACCTCAAAAGACATCTAGTTTAGAAAATTTGTTCTCTACCATAAAAAAAGATTTTCCCTGTACCACAATGTCCTGCAATTCTGAACAATAGCAACTAAAGAATAGCTTCTCTTTTTTAATTTTCTTGTTTCAGAAATGCAAGTTACTACCCTAGAAGTTTATGTGCATCCTCAAAATAAATATAATTAGATATATCTTTGAATTTTGACTAAATCATGATCTAGTTTCAAGCTTCATTCCAGGGAATAATGATGCATGTGATACCACATTTTGTATTCCTTTCAGTCATAGACTAAAATAACACAGATGTTTGCAAACTCAAAAATGAAGTAAGGACAGAAGATACTCTGACTCTGTGATGAGAGAATACCTCCCAAGAGAGGAAATATTAACTTGCTGAACACTTTTTTTCTGCCTATTAACTTAAATTTTTCTTTTGTGGTCTAAGATGGGCATCTCAATCACCTTGCAATTCATTCATGAGTTTCATCCCATTTTGTTCTATCTTCCTAAAGTCATCTGAAATGGATAAACTGATCAAGTAGATCTATTTTGACATTTTCTAAATTCAGTGAAAGATGATGGACAGTGCCTGGAGAATTTCTGAAGAGCACTTTCACTTTCATAAACATAATGTTCTCCGAAATATTAATTCAAACTTGAATATTCCAACAGTAAAATAGATATTGAAGTTATGGCTCATTATTTCTTTCACACTATAAAGTCAAACAAAAGTATTTCTCTAACAGTAATCACATTTTTAAATTAATGGCTGTACTATATCTTCAAAAGAAAAAAATACATATTTAAACAAAAAATATAAAATAAGACTGTGATTTCACTGAAATAGGGAAAAAAAATGATGACTATATTGCTATATGTGAAATGTTTACATGAGATTCCATGATGTGCTGGCTAATTTTTAACAATTTGTTCTATACACACACATACACACACACACACACACAATCTCTTAATTTGTAATATTTGTTAATTTTCATTGTGTAAGTACTCCCAGCAATACTAATTTTAAGAAACCAACATGTCAGTAAATGAAGCATAGAGAAAGGAAGGGACAGGAACATTCAGCTCTCACAAGCTGTTAAAATCTAACTCCAGAACACTATTGGTTATATCTCTAAGCAATTTTTTATGAATATAAATTATCAAACCAATAATAAAAGTATGTTCTTAAGGAATATGGTTTATCTTGTATTACATATAGCTCTTGGAGAAAAAAAGCCAATTTTTCTGAAACATAATTGACCTCAATTTTTATTTATTCTGAATATTTTGTCCATTATTGAAATACTTTAATTCTCTTTAATGTTCAAAGATACAAACCATAATATATAAATATCTACTTTTATACATAAATAATTACTATTTGCGAGCCTAAAGTTGTGCATCAGCTCACTTTCACTCAGGACATCTGAAATCCTAGCTACAAGACCGCCTCTCCCACCGTAGACATTAAATAGGGAGATTGGCCCAGAGAGTAGACAGAGCCAATGCTCCAGCTTACATGGGGCCCAGGGGTGTTGTGCATGGGGCAGCTGCAGTGGAACATGATCGTAGGTGCTTATATCCCAACGCTCTCCATCTAACCCCATCTAACTGCTAGGCCAAGAGAGAGCAGGGCTATCTTACCCACAGGACTGAGGTGCACCTTTACTGAAGGCCCTTCTGCCCAATAACTGCACCCTAAGGCCCTACCTGTTGTTCCTTCAAGAGCAGGTACACAGCACAGCCTCTGCCACCCACCCTGGTTGCTTTGCTGGCAGACCTGCCTGAGTGCTTTCCTGGTGGCCTGGAAACATTTTGCATTCCCCAGTACAGCCAGTGCCTGATCCTAAGGACCAGAAGGCAGAGCTCTGGACCCAGTCCCAAAGCCCCAGGGCTGCAGTACATAGCTCAGGAGTGCCAAAATGAGATCTGTGGTCAGCACTCAAGCTAGGGAGGAGCCTTTACTCTCAGAACGCTGTAAGGGGTGAGACTTGGGTTTCTGGGCTGTCATGGGATCAGGGTATGCCTCGCTCTGTAGGGCTGCTTTAGGAAAGGTGTGGCCAGTCTGCCAGCCACAGCCTCTGTCTGAGGGAGCCCTGAAGCCTGGAATACCTAAGAAAGGAAATGCAGGCAGGGTCAATCATGGGAGTAGGCTTCCTAAAGCCTGGTAGCAGACCTGGCCAGGAGGTTACTTCTCTTCCCCATCACCAAAATGGAGCACTGCTGTGACTTCACTTAAATTCAAAATATCTGGCTGAATAAAAGCCTATCTGCCAACCATTACTCTTAAGTGTCTTCTACATTACTCTTAAACGGTGAAAATTACAACACCAAAAATATTCTGCCATTATACATTGCCTGTGAAACCCAGGGCAATAATCTAGCCACAAATAAAGATCATATACAGAGCCTTGGCCCTCTGAAAGCACACAGAAATGAAACTAATTGACTATACTCAACTTACACCACAGCTAAAACCTCAAAGTAAATAAAGAATATAAATACAAAAAAAAAAAAAAAAGCAACCAATGACAGCAAAGCCAAAAGGACAAAGGAACACCAGAAAGGATCAGTGCAAAAACTCTGGCAATCCAAAAGCTCAGTGTCCTCTTACCTCTAAATAAGCATACTAGCTCCCCAGCAATGATTCTTGAAATAATAGACTTGGAATTCAGAATGAAGTTCATTCTGGCAAGGAAGTTCATCCTGATTCTGGAGAAAGTTGTAGCCCAATCCAAGGGATGCAGGAGTCCAATAAAATGATCCAAGAGTTAAAAGACAAATTAGTCATTTTAAGAAAAAAACAAAACCAAATTTCTGGAATTGAAAAATTTACTACAACAAATTTTTAAATAATGTTGGTAACATTAACAGCAAACTAGACTAAGCTAGGGAAATAATCTCACAACTTGAAGATCAGTTCTTCAAATCAAGTCAGTCAGACAAAAACAAATAGTAATTTTACGAAATAAACAAAACCTCTAAGAAAGCATTTTGAAAAGAGATCAAATAAACAACTCCTTGGCATTTCTCAGAGAGAAGGAGAAAGAATAAGCAACTTTGAAAACAAATTTGAGAATATAAGGCACAAATAATTTCCCAGTCTTGCTAGAGAGATATACACGCAAATTCAAGAAATGTAGAAACCTCCATGAACTGTTGTACAAGGCGACTATCCCCAAGGCAAACAGTCATTATATTTATTAAGGTCAATGCAAAATAAATCACCTCAAAGGCAGCTAGAGAGAAGGGTCAGGTCACTTACAAAGGAAACACCACCAGGTTAGTAGTAAATGCCTCAACAAAAATCTCAGAAGCCAGAAGAGATGGAGGACCTATTTTCAGTGAATTAAAGAAAAGAAAATTCCAACCAAGAATTCCGTATCCTACCAAATACAACCTCATAAGCAAAAGAGATATAAAATCTTTTTTAGATAAGCAATCACTAAGGGACTGTATTTCCAATAACCTGCCTTAAAAGAGGTCCTTAAGAGAGTGATAGGCATGGAAATGAAAGAAAGATACCTGGCACCACAAACACATTTAAGTACACAGCCTACTGACACCATAAGATAATCTCTAATCCAGTGAACAAAATATACAGTTAACAACATGAGGAAAAGCTCAAAATCTAGGATATCAATATTAACCTTGAATATAATGGTCTAAATATCCATCTTAAAAAGTTATAAAGTGGTAACTTGGAAAAAACAACAAAGCCTAACTCTGTGCTGGCTTCAAGAGACCCATCTCACAAGTAATGACACTCACAGCCTCAATGTAAAGAGAAGGGGAAAGATTTATTATGCAAGCAGAATACAAAAAAAAAAAAAAAAGACCAGTAGTCACTATTCTTATACCAGATAAAACAGACTTTAAACCAACAACAATCAAGAAAGACAAAGAAGAGCATTACATAATGGTAAATGGTTGATAAATAAAAAATATATATATCTAAACCATAGCATTCACACACTTGGACCACAGTGTAATAAAAATGGAAATCAATACCAAGATAATCTCTCAAGGCTACACAATTACATGGAAATTAAAAAACTTGCTCCTGGCCGGGCGCAGTGGCTCAAGCCTGTAATCCCAGCACTTTGGGAGGCCAAGACGGGTGGATCACGAGGTCAGGAGATCGAGACGATCCTGGCTAACACGGTGAAACCCCATCTCTACTAAAAAAATACAAAAAACTAGCCAGGCGGGGTGGCAGGCGCCTGTAGTCCCAGCTACTCGGGAGGCTGAGGCAGGAGAATGGCGTGAACCCGGGAGGTGGAGCTTGCAGTGAGCCGAGATTCGGCCACTGCACTCCAGCCTGGGCAACAGAGCGAGACTCAGTCTCAAAAAAAAAAAAAAAACCACTTGCTCCTGAAAGATACTTGGGTGAACAATGAACTTAAGGCAGAAATATAAAGAAAATATTTGAAACTATTGAAAATAAAGATCCAACATACCAAAATATTTTGGATGCAGCTAAAGCATTGTTAAGAGGAAAGTTTATAGTGTTAAATGCCTACATCAAAAAGTAAGAAAGTTTTCCAATTAGCAATATAGAATTTCACCTAGAGGATCAAAAAATAAGTAAAATCAGAGAAGAACTGAATAAAATTGAGATGCAAACGTCTATAGAAAAAAAAGAAATCAATGAAACCGAAAGTTGGTTCTTTGGGAGAATAAACAAAATGAACATATGGCTAGTTAAAGGAAGAATAAAAGAAAGAAGATCCAAATACACAATTAGAATTGACAAAGATTAGATTACAACTAAATCCCACAGAAATATAAAAAATTCTGAGACTATTGAGAACACTTCTATGCACACAAACTAGAAAATCTAGAGAAAATGGAGAAATTTCTGGAAACAGATAACCGTCCAAAATTGAACTAGGAAGAAAGGAACAGACCAGTAATAAATTATGAAACAGAATCAGTAATAAAAAACCTACTAGCCATAAAAAGCCATGGAACAGATGGATTCACAGCCAAATTCTACCAGACATACAAAGAAGAAGTAGTACCAAACCTACTAAAATTATTACAAAAAATCAAGAAGCAAGGAGTCTTCTCTAATTTATTCTATGAAGCCAGCATTATTCTCCTACAAAAATGTGGCAGAGACACTGTGAAAACATAAAACTTTGGGTTAATATCAGTAATAAACATAGACCCCCAAATCCTCAACAAAATGCTAACAAACTGAGCCCAGCAGCACATCAAAAAGTTAATTCACCATGATCAAGTAGACATTATTCCTGGAGTGCAACGTTGGTTCTACATTTTCAAATCAGTAATTGTGATTTACCACATATAAAGAATTACAAACAAAAACCATATGATCATGTTAATAAACACATTAAAAGTTTCTGATAAAATTCAACAACCCTTCATGACAAAAACAAAACAAAACAAAAAACCCTCAAGAAACTAGGAATTGAAGAAACACACTTCAAAATAAAAAGAGGTATTTATGTCAAACCCACAGCCAACATCACACACATTCCAACAAAAGCTGGAAACATTCCCCTTGAGAACTGGAACAAGACAAGGATATCCACTCTCATCACTCCTATTCAACATAATAATGGATGTTCTAGTCAGAGAAATCAAATAAGAAAAAAATTGCATCCAATAGGAAAATGACATGTCAAACTATCTCTTTTCACCAGTGATATGATTCTAAAAGTAGAAAACCTTAAAGGCCCTGCCAAAGGGCTCCCAGAGCTGATAAACAATTTCAGTAAAGTTTGAGGATACAAAATCAATGTACAAAAATAAGTAGCATTTCTATGTACCAATAAATTTCTAGATGACGGCCAAATAAAGAACACAATCCCATTTACAATAGCTGCTAAAAAAGTGAAATACCTAGAAATACATCTAACCAAGGAGTTAAAATAGCTCCATAAGGAGAAATACAAAACACTGCTGATAGAAATGAGAAATTACACAAATAAATAGAGAAATATTTCATTTTTATGGATTGGAAGAATCCAATATTGTTAAAATGGCCATATTGCTCAAAGTTTTTACAAATTGAACACTATTCCTAGTAAACTATGAATGTCATTTTTCACAGTAATACAAAAAAATCCCAAAATTCATATGGATCCAATAAGGATGCCAAACAGGCCCAGTAACCCTAAGCCAAAAGATGATGCCTGGAAGCATCATATTACCTGATTTGAAACTATACTACAAGTCTACACTAACCAAAACAGCATGGTACTGGTACAACAGTGCACACACAGACAAATGGAAAAGAACAGAGAACCAAAAATAAAGCTACACACAGAGAATGTAGAACCAGAAATAAAGCTACAAAGTCATTTGATCTTTGACAAAGTCAACAATAACATGCAATGGGGAAAGGACTCTCTTTTCAATAAATGGTGCTGATATAACTGTCTATTCATATGCAGAAGAATGATACTGGACCTCTACCTCTTGCCATATACAAAAATGTACTCAAGAATTATTAATGAATTAAATGTAAGATCTCAAACTACAAAAGTCCCAGAAAAAAAGAAAAACCTAGGAAATACTCTTTTCAATATAGTTCTTGGCAAATAATATATGGCTAAATCCAAAAAACATATGGCTAAGTCCCCAACAGCAAATTCAACTAAAATCAAAATGGATAGGTATGACCAATTAACTACAGATCTTCTGCACAGTAAGATAAACTATCAAAGACATCCACAAGCAACTCACAGAATGGGAAAAAACATTCACAAACTGCATCCATCAAGGGTCTAGTACCCAGAATCTATAAGAAACTTAATTCAACAACCCAAAAATTACTCCATTACAAAGTGGATAAAGTACGTGAATAGATAATTCTCAAAACAGAACATATGCAGTCAAGAAATGTAAGAAAAAAAGTTTATCATTATTAATCATCAAAGAAATGCAAATCAAAACCACAATGAGATACCATCAATGACTTTTCTTAAAAAGTCAAAAATTAACAAACGTTCGTGAGGCTGGAGAGAAAGGGAACACATACACTATTGGTGGAAATGTAAATTAATTTAACCACTGTGGAAAGAAGTTTGGAAATTTATCAAAGGACCGAGCTGAACTACCATTCAACTCAGAAATCCCATTATTGGGTATATATTAAAAGGAAAATAAACAGCTCTGCCAAAAAGATGCATGCAGTTGTATGTTCATCACAGCATTATTCATAACAGCAACAAAAAATAGAATCAATGAAGGTGCTCATCAATGGTGGACTGGATCAATAAAATTTAGTACATGTATACCATCTAACACTATGCAGTGATTAAAAAAAGAACAAAGTTACGCTATTTGTAGCAACACAGATGCAGCAGAAGGCCATTATTTTAAGCAAATTAATGCAGGAACAGAAATAATACATGTTCTCAATTTAAGCAAGAGTTAAACATTGAGTACACATGGACATAAAGATGGGAACAATAGACACTTGGGAATACAAGAGGGGAGAAGGAGGGGGCAACAGCTAAACAACTACCTATTGTATGCTATGCTCACTACCAGGGTGATAGGTCCAGTCAGACCCCAGACATCATCATGACACATATACGTTTGTAACAAACCTGCCCAAGTTCCTCCTAATTCTAAAATGAAAGTTGAAAAAGAGGGAAAAAAAGTAAAAACATTAACAACAACAACAAAACAAAAATAAGAGAGCATATTATGACCTCATATTTACACACGATTTAATGAAACGGGGTTATGTTTTGATTGCTGTGTTTGATACTAAATTGACTATGTCTTACAGGACAATAGCAATAAACTTACATTGAAGAGAAATTATTTGAACCTTTACATATGATTATCTATACAATAACATGTGAATCCACTAAATTTGGGGTCTTTACTTGGTAGTCATAGTGCAGATACCTGCTTGTCTTTGGAATTTTCTAATCCTATGAAGGGAATTGATCTAAATTATATGCATTTTTCAAAATTTAAACACAATTTGATATATGTAACTTTTCATGAGGTGAATTCAAATATGCATTTAGATTATTCAAATTCTATTATAAGTATCAATAAATTGTTATCAAATATAATTAGGAAGTCTGTACCAGGTATTTATCTGTGTGCTAGATATACAATAGTGGCCACAGGAGAAATCTGTATCCCTATTAAACTTAAATTGTAAAAATAGGAGGAAACAGACAATTAAGCAGAATATACAAGCAAATTCAATAGTATGTTAAAAGATGATGCGTGCTATGAAAAAAAAGAAGCTATCAAAAGATAATCGAAATTTGAAATGGGGAATAGGGGAGGAGCAGATTTCAGAGACAAATAGAACAGTCAGGGTATTCTCCTTATATTGGAGAGGTTTAGTGCGGTAGAACTAAGCACACCTAGACCAACAACTTAGTTTCCAATACCATTCTTCAATAAAAGAATAAAGGATCCTTAGAAAAGCAGCTAATTCTAGGACTGATGCAGTGAAAATACAAGATAATCCTGAAGTATCTTGTAGTAAGGAGCAAACAAAAACAAAATACTAAGATCATGTCAAAGAGACACAGGTGTCAACGTTTAAGAGATGTCAACAGACAAAGCTAAAACAATTTGACCAATAAAATATAGAATGTAACATTGGATTATAACCCAAAGTATCAGACAAATATGCATAAGTCTATACTGATATCAATAAATGATTGAATAAGTAAATAGATAAGGGAGAATGAACAAAGAATTCTAAAATTTATATGTAGGTATCACTTTTCTAGCACATGGAGCTTAATTTCTGGCTCCCTTGAGGGTGAGTTGAATTTAATAATTTGTTTCCAAAGGATAGTGTATGAAATGGAAAATTCTGTAACTTTATAATAGAGGAAACTGACATACCCTATCTTAACCATGCAATGACGGGTGACAGCCTCAATCATATCATATGGATATAATTTATCCCCTAACATGATGCAATGATAATAGCACTTCGCCTATGGTATTTTTTTCCCAAAACACATAATACAGTCTATATTTGAGAAAAATACTTTAAAATCTCAAATTAAGAAACATTTTATGTAATATCTAGAGTACTCTTCAAATTGTTAAGGTGATGAGAAACAAAGAAAATGTGAGAAATAGACATAAAAGAGGAAAAGAAGGTGGCATGACAAATAAATGAAAACTGGAATTTTGAATTGAATGCCAAGAAAATAAAAGGACTTTAGTGCAAGTACAAATAATACCTGGAAATAAGTTAATAACAATGTACAGATAGTGATGTCATAATTTGACAAATGTATCAGATTATTTGAGATGATAACATCTGGAAAAACTAAAATTGGATGAGGAGTACACGGGAACACTTTACGATATCTTTGAAAACTTTCCATATAACTAAAATTATTCTAAAATAAAATATTTGTTTTTTAAAGGTGTTATTTGAGTGAAATAAAGGAGTGACCCTTGGGAGTATTGAAGCTGGGGGTGTGGGTGGAAGTATCACAGCTAAAGAAAACAATCAAACAAAGGCTGAAAGAGAAGCGATGCTATTTCTCAAAGGGTGTAAGTCTTGGTGTGTTTGCCTGAGTATGCACACACATGCACACTGTGTTTGTAGAAACTTCTGTGTGTATTTGCAAGATTGTGGATGTGCATTTTTCTTTCACAGTTTATGTCAGATACTATTTTTATTTGCCCTTCTCTTAACTAAAAATACACTTATGACTTTATATCTTGAGAGAAGACTTGTTCTTTAGTGGAATCAAGGACAATGGAAGAAAGAATATGGTATGAGTATTTCCATACTCATTTTTACAAGGAAACTTTATGTCGTTGTTTCTATCACATATAAAAGAAAAATATTTTACTATATTTTCTAAAATGTCCCAGATCTGTTTTTAATACATGAACATTTTTCAAGGAAATTTTTTTCATTATGGTTCCAGTTCCCAACTTAATATGAACCTTTACTTTCAAGTTGTTATAATTTGCTTTATTTTTATTTGCCATGCGTATAACTAAATCTTCACATCTTGATCATTTTCTAAGTATGAAAAAATCTTAATATCTTCCATTAAAAATGACAACTGTGATATATTTCAGTGATTTTAGTGATTTCTTAGGCACCTAATGTCTCCTAGTCATCTCAAACTCGTTATACTTTCTGCTGAGGCTCATCTTTATCACAGGTTGTGTTCCTTAGGAAGTAAATTCTGAGATGGAGACTTGTATATGGAAATGTTATTACAGAATGCTTTTAGAAACTAGAACTCTGAAGGGTTTGAGAAGCAGAGTTGAACAAGGACAGATACTGAACAATGATGCTTTGCAACAAAGGCTCCAGTCTGCTTTTTGGAGAGCTCTGGAACTGAAATGATCTTTCAGAACTGAGGGTTGAAAATAGAATGTGAAACATTCACACTTTCATTGACATGTCATTTTTTCCATCTTCTATTTCTGATTAGAAACTTCTGTCTGCTTTTACTTTCTTAAAGTCTAGGTGTACAATGATAAAGATGGGGCACTGTAGTCAAGTACAAATTCTAACTACCATTAACTACCTGTATGACATCCTGAATTAGTTTCTATCTCTTGGATCAATTTTGCAACTTTAAAAAGTAAATAATAATTTCATTTTTGGATTATGGAATCTAAAATTGTCTGAATGTACCTAAATAATCATGGATGAAGTAAAATAAAGACATTGACTCTCGACAATGTAAAATTCAATTGAGAGAAGAAAAGTAAGTAGATATGTAAATAAAATAAGACTTAAGGTAGGTGCTGGATTCATGGTGCTCACTTATTAAATTCCTTCTGTCTGAAACCTTCCCAATAAAATGTACACAAAAATGACATGGTTCTAAATGTATATTTTCAACTTTTTTTTTTCTTTTTACAAAACTCTTGGGCAAAGGGATGATATAAAACTAAAAAATACAGAACCAACTTCTTAGCCTACTTTATGAACCACTCCTGTATTTCTTTGTCATGTGAGCTCATACTTACACACAGTCACACCTCATGTCAGGAATTTGATGTCTTGCTAAAGCTCAAAGTTGAAGGTTTTTATTTTTTTCTCATCTTTAAAACGTATTGTGCCATTTTGTCACTTCCCGAAAAATAGTACTATGGGTTTCTCCTCACAGGTGAGAGACTTTATCCAGTTCATTAAGCTTTTATTGACTTCCACGTCTATTCTAGTAATTTATGATATCTTAAACCTGAGCTTTATCTTTATAAGTGTGATGATATGTTTAAAAAAAATTAAAAGAAAAAGTCACACACTAATTTTTGTATTTTTTAAGGACATCTCTACAGTCTTTTACTCTAGGATCTACTGCTTAAAATACCTTTTTTTATTATTAATATTATTATTTTCATTATTATTACCATGTTCTACTACATTATTTTTTTGAGGATAAGGATTATAACATAGCTTTTTATTTATTTATTTTTGGCAATTAACACAGCATCTGGCACAGAACAGATACACAATAAATTTGGGCTGAAACATATTTAATTATGCTTTGCTTCTTTTTTTTTCCTTTCCTGTTTCTACTTTATCTTTCTGCTCCCACCTTTTTCTTTGACCACTTTTCTTCTTTCATAGGAGAAATAGCAATGTGTTATTTTGTCATCTACTAAAAAATAATAGCACATCATGGCTTTGTAAATACTGGATTCAGAATTCTTTCCAGGGCATTGAGCGTTTATTGACTTATAGGTCTAAATTAGTAAGTTATGATGGCTTTAAACCATTTTCTTTCTTCTGTGTTCATCCCTATTGTTTATCTGTCTTTGGTTTTTCTTTTCCTTTTCAAGGGGGTCTTTTATCATCACCTGACAGCAAGGTTCAATATATAGTAGAGAGCAATTCCTTTGCTACCTACGTAACTGTGAGTCTAATGATGATTATAAAAGAAAAGAGTTAACACCTTTTAAAACATATACAGGTTAGTGAAGTAAGAAACAAAAACAAGTATAACTTCAATGAGATATTCTTGTACACAAATATCATCTGATGTATTGACAACTAAAATTGATTATCTTCTGTCCATATATGGGATGAGCATACAATTTAGTCTGTCTTGTGACTTGTCCAGATCATATGTTAATTTCTCCAAGTATTGTATAGATTGTTGTAGAATTCTTTGATTTAACTTGCAAATCTTTTTTCATCTCACTTATAATCTATTATTTGAATTAGTTAGCGAAACAGTAGCATGTCAGAAAAATACAAAACGATCTGTGAAATGAAAAGGATGTCAGGAATATATGGCGCTGGTAGCATAACAGACAGCACTGTGTCCCATTTGTGTTTTTGGCAAATACTTTGGCAAATACAAGCAGGCTATGTATGTTCTTACCCATGAGAAATTATTAAATCAATTGAGATGTGAATGAATTTGAGCAGGAGACTGTATTGATGACTTTTTATATGTATCTTTTTAATTTTGTTAGGATGATCCTGAATGTTGCTTTAAAAACAGAAAACTCACAAAAAACAAACAAAAACAAAACAAAAACCATAACTCCCTACCCAACTCAGCCCAGTGTAATACTTTGGCCATTATGTTTGATTAAAAATCTAGCTTTCGGCTGGGCAGGTGGGTCACACTTGTAATCCCAGCATTTTGGGAGGCCGAGGCAGGTGGATCACAAAGTCAAGATATCGAGACCATCCTGGCCAACATGGTGAAACCCTGTCTCTACTAAAAATGCAAAAATTAACTAGGCGTGATGGCACATGCCTGTAGTCCCAGCTACTCAGAAGGTTGAGGCAGGAGAATCGCTTGAACCCAGGAGGAGGAGGAGGTTACAGTGAGCCGAGATCATGCCACTGCCCTCTAGCCTGGCAACAGAGAGAGACTCTGTCTCAAAAAAAAAATAACTTTCTTCCTGCCACACTCCTCTTTCTCTCTTTCTCTACTTTTTAAACTTGGTATTCTTTTCCAATAATTGGAATGCAAATATTACTTCCTGTAGTAAAAGGCCTTCAGTGCATCATGGTATTCAGAGAGGAAAGAAACCTTAGGATGAATGAGGGTGGAGGGCTGATTTATTTAGATTTGCATACTTGTGGATCAAACATACTAAGAACAGTGCTCTAACCTCACACTTAGGTTTTTAAAAAATAGGATGTTGTCTAGTACATTTGTATTTGAGAATCATCAGTGAATATTCTTTTGTGAGAATGTAACACATTTCTTCACTGAAAGTGCCATCTCTCTAGGAAATGGAAATGTTTTTGAGACTTTATCATTTAAGCCTTGCTTTGAGAGAAAACTCATTTTGGCAGTGACTCAAACACCAACTCTTGTATGCAGTACACACGTCTTATTTTGTTGTTGTTTAATCCACTTAATGCATGTGAAGCCTGAGGCCGGAAGTAGGACATATAAATAAACACAAAAACATGCACTTCCTCTGCTCTTGAAGAGTAGGGAAATTAAAAATATGGGAGATGATGTGGAGAAACATGAACACTTTTACGCTGTTGATGGGACTGTAAACTAGTTCAACCATTGTGGAAAACAGTGTGGCGATTCCTCAAGGATCTAGAACTAGAAATGCCATTTGACCCAGCCATCCTACTACTGGGGATATGCCCAAAGGATTATAAGTCATGCTGCTATAAAGACATATGCACATGTATGTTTATTGCGGCACTATTCACAGTAGCAAAGACTTGTAATCAACCCAAATGTCCATCAGTGACACACTGGATTAAGAAAATGTGGCACATATACACCATGGAATACTATGCAGCCATAAAAAAGAATGAGTTTGTGTCCTTTGTAGGGACATGGATGCAGCTGGAAACCATCATTCTCAGCAAACTATCACAAGAACAGAAAACCAAATACCGCATGTTCTCACTCATAGGTGGGAATTGAGCAATGAGATCACTTGGACACAGTAAGGGAAACATCACACACTGGGTCCTATTGTGGGGGTCGGGGGAGGGATAGCATTAGGAGATACACCTAATGTAAATGACAAGTCAATGGGTGCGGCACACCAACATGGCACATGTATACATACATAACAAACCTGCACGTTGTGCACATGTACCCTAGAACTTAAAGTATGATAATAATAAAAAAATAAAAATCATTGTGACTGCTATGGGGGAAAATGGACATCAATATCTGGTATGTAGTGTCAAATAAATGCTAGTAATTAATATACTAAAAAAAATGGGCATATTTAACACAAGACTGTCACAAATAATATAGAACAATACACAGCAGTATACAGATACTGATTTAAAGTGTTATGAGAATTTAGAAGAGGACTAGATGAATTCTGGCTGAAGGAAAGTATTACATGGTGGCAGAGGGATTTTAGATGTTATGAATAGAGAAGATCTTATTGAAAAGTATGGATTTAAGGAGGATTAACATACTGGGGGAAGGTCTTACATAGGCTCCAAACACTGAATAGAGAGACGAAATGTGTATGTGAGGGATTTTGTTCAGTTTGATTAAAACTAAAATTCAGTGAGAAGATTTATAGCTATGGTTGTGTAGAGAGAGCTATGGAAAGATTTTATAAGGTATGATATGAATTTATGGTACAGCCATTGAAATAGGAAGTGTTACTAATTATGAAGGTAAATGACTATAGTTAAATAGATATTTCTTTGATGTATAAAGATTGAGAAAGAGACTTTGTGACAAATATTTACAAATATTGTAAGATTTTTGATTTTACATATGCAATGCTAATTTTTAACTCTTACCTCATATTACAATTCAGTTAATTTGCTGCGGATTTGGGTTTATTGGCAAAGGTACTAAAAATATTTGATTAGTTACTGTATTTTATTTGGCTTTATCATTTTGTTTGCATTTAAAACAAACCTCAAGAGCACTGAGATGTGTGTGTATACAGAAGGAAAAGAAGCATTCTCTTTTAGAACGTTTCAAAGTCCAACTGTATCAATGTCTTCAGCATTTAGTTCAGGAGGGGTTAGGATAAATTGCTGGGAACATTATCTTCCTACCTACTTCGGGAAAGGTTGGTTGAGTTATCAAAAAAAGCACGTGTGTGTAACTCTAGAAATTGTTCTTGTCTAACCTCACTGAGAAGTGATTTTGTTGTGGTCATCTTAGTCATCCACTGATTTATCTCTCTTAGTTGTTACCAAGCTATTTCTAAAATGAATTTCTGTAAATTTTGTCTTATTGCTTCCAAACTCTTTCTAGGTTTTACAGCATGATGATCTCAGAAAAATAATACATATATTTTGTTTCTAAAAAAAATCAGTAATCTGTATATATGCTATAAAATATTTTTAGCCAAAATTTACATCTCATGACCTTGGAAAGCTATAGCCTAAAAACGTGTCTCTAGGCTCTGTTATTTCTTATGGTGCCATAAATAGGAAACTGCAATAAAAGCTTTAATAAAGCAATGTGTGCTTTTCAGACATCCTAGATCTACTGAATTTATTTTCAAGGTAAACATGAGCAAAAAAAGTAAAAATATTTGTAATATATTCTTTAGCATTTCAAAAATGCATTCATCAAATACACAATAATGTATGAGGGGCAATACATCTTTTAGCATGTATTTATTTGACAATTCAGTTGAAAGAAATAAAGGAAACACCGTACACATTTGTTTAGAACGTTAAATAGTCAATAGTATTCAGGAAAATATAATATTATCAGTATTCACTTATATTGGCTTTCTCTTAATTAGCATTACCTTGGAACAAGGTTATTACCAACCCAGGCTAGCACTCCTATTTCCCCCTAGCTTCCACCCCCACATGCCTACTTTTTTGTTGTTGTTATTGTTTTGAATTGGACTGATTTTTTAAGACTTTATTTTTTAAAGCAATTTTAGGTTCACAGCAAACTGAGAAGATGGTACAAAGAATACCCCATCCCATATTTCCCCAACCCCACACAAGCATAACCTCCTCAATTATTGATATTCCCCACCTGAGTGATACATCTGTTACACACGATCACTCAAAATTTATAGTTTACATTAGTGTTTACTCTTGGTGTAGTACATTCTATCATTTTGGAGATATTTATAATGATAAGTATTCACAATTACAGATTTATACATAATATTTTCACTGCTTTAGAAACCTCTGGGCACTACCTATTCATTATTTACACCCCTGACTCTTGGAAATCACTAACATTTTTACTGTCTTTATACTTTTACCTTTTATAGGATGACACATAGTTGGAATCTTACAGTATGAAGCCTTTACAGGTTGGCTTATTTCACTTAGTAATATGCATTTAATTTTCCTCTATGTATTTTCATGGCTTGATAGTTCATTTTTTAGCACTGAATAATATTCCATTATCTCTATGTATAGTTTATCCATTAACCTATTGTGTTAGTCCATTTTCATGTTGCTATTAAGAACTGCTTGAGGCTGAATAATTTATAAAGGAAAGAGGTTTCCTGAATTTATTTATTCTCCAGACTCTGGAGTGGCCTCAGGAAACTTACAATCATGGAAGAAAGCAAAGGGGAAGAAAGCCATCTTCTTCACAAGGAAGTAGGAAGGAGAAATGTCGAGCAAAGGGGGAAGTGTCCCTTGTAAAACCATCAGATCTTGTGAAAACTCACTCACTATCACGAGGCAGGGAAATCACCCCCATAAATTACCTCTACTTGGTCTCTTCCTTGACACATGGCAATTATAGAGATTACAACTGAAGATGAGATCTGAGTGAGGACACAAAGCCTAACCATATCACCTACTAAAGTACATCTTGGTTGTTTCCAACCTTGGGCAATTATGAATAAAGCTGCCGTTAACAGGACTGTGAAGGTTTCTGTGTAGAGATAAATTTTCAATTGTTGGGGGGTGAAATGCAAAAGAGAATAATTATCGGATTGTATCATAAAAGTATGTTTACTTTTTAAGAAATCACCAAACTATCTTCCAAGGTGGCTGTACCATTTTGCTATTAAAATGAGTTCTTGTTGCTCCACGTTTTTACCAGCATTTGGCATTGTCAGTGTTTTGAATTTTAGCAATTCTAATAGGTATGTAATGGTATCCTATTGTTTTAATTTGCATTAACCTGATGACAAATGATACGAGACATCCATTCAAGTACTTGTGTGCCATCTATGTATCTTCACTGGTGAGGTGTCTGTTAATGTCTTTTGACCATTTAAAAAATTGAATTGTTTTCTTCCTTTTGATTTTTAAGAGTTCTTTGTATATTTTAGACAGCAGTCATTTATCAGATATGTCTTTTGCAAATATTTTTCCCAGTCTGTGGCTTGTTTTCTTATTCTATTGGCAATGTCTTTTGCAAAGTAAAACATTTTATATTTAATTAAGTCTAGTTTATCAATTCTTGTTTTCATGGATTATGCCTTTGGTATAATGTCTGAAAAGTCATTGCCAAATCCAAGGTAATCTAGATTTTCTCCTTTGTTGTTTTCTAAGAATTTTATAGTTCTTAATTTCAATTTAGGTTTGTGATTTATTTCTAGTTAATTTTTGTGAAGGTTGTAAAATCCGTGTCTAGTTTCTTTTTTTTTTTTTTTGGTATGGATGTCCAGTTATTCCATTTGTTAAAAAACAAACAAACAAACAAACAAAAACCTGTATTTGTTCCCATTGTATTGCTTCTGTTACTTTGTCAAAGATCAGCTGATGATATTTGCGTGAGTGGATTTCTGGGCTTGGTATTCTGTTCCATTGGTCTATTTGTTTATTCTCTCACCAAAATCACACTTCCTGGATTACTGTAGCTTTTTATTAAATCTTGAATTAGGTAGTGTGTGTCCTCCAACATGTTCACCTCCTTCAGTGTTATATTGGGTATTCTGGTCTTTTAGCCTCTGCATAAGCTTTACAATCAGTTTGTGGCTATCTACAAAATAACTTGCTGAGATTTTAATTGAGATTGGATTGGATATGTAGATCAAACAACAAAGAACTTACACTTTGGCAATATTGAATCTTCCTGGCTGTGAACATGGAATATCTCTCCATTTATTTAGTTTTGTAGTTTCTCTCATACAGATCTCATACATATTTGATATATTCAGACATAAGTATTTCATTTTTATCAGAGTTTATTGAAGTGGTATTGTGTTTTTAACTTCAAATTTTGCCTGTTCATTGCTGGTATACAGAAAAAAATGATTTCCTTTTATATATTAACTCTTATATCCTGCAACTTTGATTTAACTGATTATTGATTCCAGATTCTCTACAAAGATTATCATGCAATTTGCAAAGAGTTTTATTTTTATCTTTCCAATTAGTATACCCTATTTCCCCTTTACTTGTACTTTGCATTATTTGAACTTACAGTATGATGTCAAAAAGGAGTGGTTAAAGGGGATGTCCTTGCCTTATTCCTAATCTTAGTAGGAAATCTTGTAGTTCATCTTAGCTTTAGGTTTTTGGTAGATATTTTTATCATGTTGAGGAACTTCCCCTCTCCTCCTATTTAACTGAGAGATTTTATCATGAATAGGTTTTGAATTATGTAAAATCTTTTCCTATATTTATTAATATGATCATGTGAATTTTCTTCTTTAGCTTATTCATGTGATAAATTATTTCAACTGCTGTTTGAATGATGAATCATATCTGAATAAATTCTACTTGGTTATAATGTATAATTGTTTTTCACATTATCATATTTTATTTGCTAATATTTTGTTAAGTATTTTTGCATGTATGTTTGTGAGAAACATTAGTTCATAGTTTTCCTTTCTTTTAATGTCTGTGAAGTTTTGGAATAAGGGTAATACAGGCATCATAGAATGAGTTAGGAAGTATTCCCGCAGTTTCTATTTTCTGGAAGAGATTGTAGATAAAAATTGATACCATATCTTCTTTAAATTTTTGGTAGAATTCACCAGTGAACCCATCTGTGTCTGCTGCATTCTGTTTTGGAAGGCTATTAGTTGTCTATTTAATTTCTTAAATATGTATAGGCCTATTCAGAATGTATATTTCTTTTTGTGTGAGTTTGACAGTTTTTTTTTCTTTCAATGTATTGGTCCATTTTACCTAGGTTGCCAAACTAGTGGGCATAAGAGTTGTTCATAATATTTCTTTATTATCTTTATAATATTTATGAGATCTAGTGATGTCCACTTTTGTTGCAGATATTAGCAATTCATGTCTTTTTTTTTTTTTCTTAGCTATTTTGGCTAGAGCCTTACCTACTCATGAATTGTATTGTATTCATGAATTACCTATTGTATGAATTGTTCATCTAGGTGTTTGTATGTAGACAAATTAGCAATTTCAAGATGAATCAAAAAATACTATAATTTGTGATCTAACATTATACATGCACATACACAAACAGAAAATAAACCAAAGACAAGAAGAAAAGAGAAGGAAAGGAGGAAATAAACGAATGAAAATTGTTTTTGAGTAGCTTCATCTTAGGATAAAAGGTTTTAAAGACAAAAGCTAGGTTCTCTGATGTAAGCATGGTATTTTGATATAATGCTAGCCTTCCTTCTTTTTTAAAAATTATCTTCTTATTAATCTGCCCTCTGGTACAGTATTGGGATTCCTCTCAAGTGCTAAAATAATTAATATGAAGATGTCTCAAAATATTTACTAACTGTAACTCTACACAATTGTATTAATTAGTACAGTTTATTTAAAATATCTCCCTCACTTCAATGGGACTAACAATATTGAAATCAATTCTTCCAACGTGGTTGTTGTAGTAATCATAATTAAACATAGCAGGTCTCAGTTTAATCATGTGCTTCTTTGGGGACAGACTGGCTTTCAGTCTTTCTTGATAAGCACTGTATAATTAATAGAAGTGGTTTATTGCCAACACTCTTTGGGAATTATTCACAAACATTCTAATGAGGAGACTCTTACTAAAGGATGACATCAAATTAGACAATTACCTTGTTTTACTAATTGTTTTCTCAACTCTCAGAAAAGGCATTTTAGTAAGTCTTTTCATATCAATTTAACCAACTTTTTTTGACCAACTACAGTTTGTGTAAAAAGATTTTTGGGGGCATGATAAGACAGAATGATTTTTCAGTCCTAAATTCTTTAAGTATTTTGAGCAGATGACAGGCAAACAGAGCTGTGAAGAACTCCAAGAGTTAGAAAGCAAATGTCCATTATGCCCTTTTGAAATCTGAGAAGGGTGAAAAAGGTTCAGGGGCATCAGAAAAGACAAATGTAAGTTGTGAGTGGATTCACAGAGATTATCCTTCAAAGGTACAGGATGTAATTACATTTGTTGACTAAGTACTGAATGAGAAGAACATGGCACCTTTCATTTGGAAAACTAAAATATGAATCTAGCTGTCTGAACAAATTTGATAATATTTTTTATTAAGCTTTATGGAGAAAGTTGCTATGTAATTACTCTAACTTATGAGTGTCATTGTTAACTGACATTTAGGACATTTTTCCCTAATGTGGCTAAAGGTTTTGCATTTCTAATACTATGAAATAAATATTAACTATAAGCCTAATTACTATAACAATAGTTGGATTAGCTTATGAATTGGCATGGATAAGCATAGCACACTTATCAATCTGACTGAGTCAGAAAGGTATTTTAGCACAGAAGTATAAGGGCCACTTAAAGTCTGCAATGTCCTAACTGACTTAAACGACATTGACTTTCACAATATTTAATAAAACTTTCTCTATGATGATCTTTCACATGAAAATGGCTGTGCCTTTCTGTAAATGATGGAATTAGACTGTACATTGAGAAAATGGTTCAAATTTCTTTGCTTATAGAGATATAAGGGTAATGCCATTAATCATTTAAAATAATTTCCCATATTGAATACACTTCAATGTACTCGTAGTAGTTGTAATATCAACTGAGCTAACAAATACTTTAATTCATAATAAAATGACCTACTTAAAAACATTCTGCGTCAGTTCCAAAAATTGCATGGAGATAACAAAAAGTACAAATTTTTTAAATGGATGGATCAAACTTAAAGAGAAATGAACTGTATAGTATTTACTAGTATATTCATGGATAAAACTTCAAAAGCAGAATTTTATAAATATTAACTTTAAATACTTTTTTAAATAACAATTTTTATACTCTGTTTTCTTTGTGGCTCCTGTTTTTTCTTAACTCAAAACATTCAAGTACTAGGAAACTGAAAGTTTCGTTAATTACATGTAATTGCAAATACAAATGGCTAACATCCCCAGGAGTCAGACTATCTGGTTGTCTCTTGAAGATAGAAACAATCTTCTCCGTCTGAATTATTTGACTGATTTTACAACCACTCACTTCAAGGAAGGAAGATAATGGGGCTATTCCTTGTGAGTGACTTGATCACTTCACTCACGTTAAGCTATTTTATAGCTTGGCAATAGTCCAGAAACCTAACTGGAGGAATACTGACAAAACTTCTGGTGCATGTAGAACTCCCTGGCTGCATTCAAGCCTTTAAAACACAACAAGAGAGTGTGTCAAGCATGTGGAAAAAAATGTTTTAGGGTTATCCAGCCACTCACTATTGCTATACTTCCCTGTGGTTGTGTGAGTGTAGAGTCATTTCAATTATATATCTAAAATGTGCTGTCACTTGTGGCAGTAAAACCTGCAAGCTAAGGTTAAAAGACTATAGTTGGTTTTGAAAGCCTTATTGTAATTACTACAGTTCTCAAAAATTAATTAAAATAATGGTAAATGTGTATCTTAGAAATAGGTGTTAAAATGACAGTGGTCTGCTTCAGGTGATGTGAAAAAAATCACCTACATCCTAAAAGAATAATTTCCAGAAATACGAAGTTATACAACCCTTAAAAATTGTTAGGACTCAAATAATATGTCAGCTTCTTTAAGACTGATGTAGAGGTAATATCTGGAATTATACAAAAATATCAAATTTTACATACTGATGAGGGCACAAAAAATATTCTAATCTTTTAAATAACTGTTACATTCTAGCATGAGAACAATTGTATATTAACTGTACCTTTTCTAGAATTCTCAGAATTGATTACATTTATACAAATGTCTATACTAGTGTTAAACATAATATGGAGGTTCTGAAGAATAAACTATAAATTATTGTACTTGGATTCAGAATTTAAGAATCATATTCTAATTTTTTTACGTCTTGTCTATAGAATTTGGGACAAATCATTAAATTTCTTTGAATATAATTTCTTTTATCTATCAAATAACAGGAATAATGAATATAAATATATCTAAATATTAATATCTGTCATTTGGTCCACATACATCAATTAGAAAAATAAAATGAACAGAATTGATTAAAAAAAAAAAAAAACTTGATCCTACTGTATGAATTTGAGAAACTCACCCTATATTCAACAACATGGATGGTTCAAAGTAAAAGCATGGGAACAGATATACCATTGAAACACTAAATTTAAGAAGTTCCTGTATTAATAGCTGATGGACTTTAGGGTAAAGAAAATTGCTAGAGGAAAAGGGAGACATTTCATAATGATAAAATGGATAAATCTATTAGTAAGACATAATCTTATCTTCTTCCTATCTTCTTATCTTAAAGTACAGGGTTAAGAATTCTAAGCTGAGCAGGTTTTTTTTTTTTTTTTTTTTAATACCACTTTACAATGCCTTAGCATTTCTTCCAGTTTGCATTATTTGTGACAATAATTCTGGTGTCATTCTTATCATTGTTGAATTCATGTTATGTGTCTTTTAACTCTGGCAACCTTCAGAATTTTCCTGTTTATATTTGATTTATGTATCATTTTATCATATTTATTGTGCTTGAAATTTTCTGACATCCTGGGATATAGAGATTCATTTCTTTTATGGAAAATTTCTACCATTTTTTCTTCATACATATTTTTTATGCTCTATTTTCTCTTTTCTACTTGTTCTTCAATTTAACATATATTACACTTTATGTTGTTGATAACTGTCTAAGTTTATAAATTCTTAGTCTAGAATTATTCAGTCCCAGGATTTCAATTTGATTGATTTTTATAGTCTTCAGATCTCTTCAGATATTCTTCATCTGTTCATTTATCATTTCCATCTTTTTCTTTGGGTTATGATTTTCTAATTCCAATACCTGGATCATCAGTGTTTTGGAATGTATTTGTTTTGACTGTAGGTTTTATTTTCTTGCTTTCTAATATCTCTTTTAAGTTTGTAATATATGGCAGAAATGATAAATAGAGTAAAAGTGGAAATTAACATGTACTACTGTTTTGCTCTCTTTGTTTTTTTGCTGTTGCAAAAAAGGCATGTTCCCTCTTATATCTGCTGGTTAAATTGAGGAGGTGATTATTCACAGTTCACCAGGTATGAATTAATTTGAGAGTGGGTCATAGTTTTAGGCAACTGAGCTCACCTGTTATGCTGTTGCTCAGGAGGGTAGCACCAGCATTTTTGTTCTTTTTTACTATTGAGTCTTGAACCAGGAAGGAATAGGGCTTCTACTTACCTTCAGATTCATTAGTAGCACAGCCTCTAGTTTTGAAGATAGTTAAAATACACAAATGCCATGGTAATTGATTGTTTTAGTTCCAATTTCCTTAATTTAACTTTCAAAAAATGGAAAAATAGGCAATATTGAGAGATCGCATAACAATTTAGCTGGTGAAAACTAAAAAAATGAAAAGCAAAACCCAAAGTAATTCTTATCTGTGGCAGTATCTCTGTATGTGTGTGTGTGTGTGTGTGTGTATATGCACACACACAGTATACATATATATACACACATATATACATATACATATATACATATATACACACACACGCACAGTATACATATATACACATATACAGAGATACTGTATATGTATATACACAGTGAATATATATACACATTGTGTGTATATATATATATACACACACATATATATATATGTTGTTTCACACATAGTACTTTCCAAAGTTAAGTGGAAGCCTCCAATAGAAATTATAGAGCATTAAATAAATATAAATTATAAATAAATATTTCGCTAATATAATAAAATATTATAGTATGAAATGGCATTTGAACACAATTGCTTGTATTTATAAGATATAGTAATTACATTTCTCCTGAAAATGCTAAGCAAACAATCTTTGGGGTCTCTTTTTGTTTGATTTTTCTTCTTGTAAGAACTTGCACATTTTTATCTGAAATCCAGCTCAGATGTAATATTTTGTTTCTGCCAGCAAGCTCACCCCCATTTTTTGCCTTGAACATAAAATAATGAAACTTAGAGATTCATGAGCCCTAAGATTCTTTTTAAAGAAAAAACTTGCTTGTAAAACTAATAAAGCTAGGTCATGAAGATAGTATTATTCTCATTGATTCAATTACTAATTCTTGAACTTTTTAACTATAATTTTTTATAATTTACAAACATTATTTCTAAAATATTCCCATTTCTCACAATGCAGGCTGAAGAACTATGTGAGCTAGACACCTGTTGTGAAAGTGGTTTGATTGTGATACAGAAATATAGAGCAGGTACATATCTCCTCAGTGAAGGACAGAAATAGCACTAAAAAGATAATTTATTTATTTATTTATTTATTTTGAGATGGAGTCTCGCTCTGTCACCCAGTCTGGAGTGTAGTGGCGCGATCTTGGCTCACTACAAGCTCCGCCTCCAGGGTTCACGCCATTCTCCTGCCTCAGCCTCCCAAGTAGGTGGGACTACAGGCGCCCACCACCACGCCCGGCTCTGGCTAACTTTTTGTATTTTTAGTAGAGACAAAATTTCACCGTGTTAGCCAGGATGGTCTCGATCTGGATCTTCTGTCCTCGTGATCCGCCCACCTCGGCCTCCCAAAGTGCTGGGATTACAGGTGTGAGCCACCACACCGCATCTCCACGTCCTTCTACTTCTACTATGCAAAAAAAAAGCATAAATGTATATATGTATAAGTTATTCCACTATGGAAAATGTATTGAGCTAAATTGTAAAAATGTTATCAAGCATTTATGCTTTGATATACTATACATAATACACATGCACAAAAGCATGCTTTTGCAATATACGACAAACTGCATTTAGTATTTTAGAAAGAACCTGAAACTGTAGTTTAAGAGTTCAAAATCATACTCTACACTGGCTAAGTGACTTAACTTCTATTCATTTAAAATATCAATTTTTGTTTTATTTGTTTTATTTTAGGAAGAAAGCTTGAGATGTGTGTGCAGTGTGACTGGCATATAAATTATATTTATGAATATAAATAATTATATCAGGAAAATCAGAGGAATTTTTATGAACACATTCATAAATACAAAACCAAAAAGGTACAATTTTGCTCTGGCATTGATTTTTTGTCTGCCTCAGCTTCTTCATGACAACTCTAGAAATACTTAACCATCCCACAGTGTTTTCATGTGGGTTAGCCAGTAGGTGGTTTTGTGCTACTCTATTAAGTGTATTCAAGTGGTGAGTCCTCTATCTTACTCAAAAATGATGTGATGTTCATTTATGAGCATGCAATATGAGTAGTCACCACAGGCATTCGGAAGTTCCTATCTGAAATGATGATTTATGTATTCTGTTTCACCTACATACCTGATGCCTCTTGTACTCAGCAATACTTATATCTGGGAATATGCTTTCAATAAGTGAATACAGAACATAAAACAAAAGAAAGGGCTTGCAGTTTTTCTTATGAGTCAAGCAATTTGACAGCTTCTCTTCTTCTTTTTTTTTTTAGTAGGGGATTTCCTTATATTAATCCTGTTTATATTGTGAGCACACATCTTATTGAAACAGGTTAAAGTATTCATGAATGCATGTATTAGGTTAAAATTTGTTTTTGTTTTGGTCTATTTGCACTGGGGAAAATTGAGAGAGGTTACAGATTTATTATATAAAAGAATTATGGAAAGGTCTGTATTAGACGTATGAGGCTGCTTACAGCAGTCTTATGGAAAATGGAAACTATTTTAATGAATTAGCCAAAAGAAAAATTAATACATTGTGATGCTGCAAAACCAGATACAGGATAAATTAAAAAATCAAAGTTACATGCTTCTGCTCTACTATTGTGCCATAAATCCAGAAAACTTTCATCGGTGTGGTCAAAGGCAAGAAGTATCAATAGTCTACGTTTACTTGCCAAAGCAAACCTCACTCTTTGGGTTGTTTCTCATTAGCTGGATTTCACTGAAGGACACTGAAAGTCCAGTTTTTCTTAGCCACTCCTTTAATCACATCTTGGAGCAATTCATCTTGCTTGAGTGTTTCTTTAGTGGGCAGCTCATTAATTTTCATGACATCTTCTATTGCCGAATAGCTCTATTATTTATAACAGAACAAAACTATCAATGTTTTAAAAATTTTCCAAAATATATTTCCCTGTCACTTCTTCACTTCTTTTCAAATATCTATCTACCTAAATATCTGTCTAAAAAGAGATATTTATAGGTGAAGATATCTATACTGATCTATATAATGTCTGGATATATAAATTACTACATCTATCTATCTGATGGTGAGACTGTCAAATTAACTAAAAGGAAAATTTATACACAGAAGAGCAAAAAGCTATAGTCAATAAGTAAATATTTGACTGAATGAATGACATTTGAGAGTATTAATAAATTGGATATTGACGGCTTTAATGGTAGCTACTTAGTAATTCTCCATTGTTTAATTGTGGTAGATCATAGAACTCGCTGAAAACAACATTGACAAGAAAACTATTAATAGTACTTATGATATTATATATCTAAGAACAAAGTAATAAAATCAATGATTTCTGTTAAGAAACTTTCTATGTGTGGTACGGTCTCAGAGATTCTGAGCTGATTCTACATGTTAACAGAGTCAGTGTTTCCATATTGTCTGGGTGTCTTCCAGATTAAATTTCCTGAGCCTGGACCATATTAGCGATTCTATAGTAGCAGAATTGCATCTGGAGAACATACGTATACTTTCTTTCTTTGCAATTTTCACTTGGTTGTATTTATTGAACTTACAGAAGTGCTGAGTGAGTCATGGCAAGCAATCTGACAAGTAAAAGGTGCCATCAGCTTGGCTGAAGTCAGCAAAGAGACTCAACATCTTTATAAGCAAGTGGCGGCCGGGCGCGGTGGCTCAAGCCTGTAATCCCAGCACTTTGGGAGGCCGAGACGGGCGGATCACGAGGTCAGGAGATCGAGACCATCCTGGCTAATACGGTGAAACCCTGTCTCTACTAAAAATACAAAAAAAAAAAAAAACTAGCCGGGCGAGGTGGCGGGCGCCTGTAGTCCCAGCTACTCCGGAGGCTGAGGCAGGAGAATGGCGTAAACTCGGGAGGCGGAGCTTGCAGTGAGCTGAGATCCGGCCACTGAACTCCAGCTCGGGCGACAGAGCAAGACTCCTGTCTCAAAAAAAAAAAAAAAAAAAAAAAAAAAGCAAGTGGCTGGTAGGCAACAACTTTGCTTCACAACTGTGTATGGAAGAAATGAAATAAATGCTATTAGATGCATGAAGTTAGAGTTGTTACAGATTTTTACTCTTTTTATCTGATGTGGAAATGCCTTTTAGAACATTTCATTGAGATGTCCATTCAGACAGTCTGTATGTTCCCAAAACAAGGGTAAGTTAAACATTTCCATTGTTGAGTGATTCCAATTGTTTCCTATAACTTACCCTTTAAATTGTAAATTTTCAAGAAAATAGATAAAATCCAGCCCATCTGCCTAATTTTTCAAAAGAAGAAACTAAGAATTTAGCATCTCAGATAACATCTGTGGTCTCCAGGCATATGTGGCTCCACTATTAAATTAGAAGTTGTACTGACTATTCATAACAAATTACAACTCTCTGATTCTGTCATTCTAAATTACTATGCTTGTCAGTTTCTAAAAAAAGAAATTTTTCAAATTTTTTCACCTGACATGTGTCTTTTGCATTTCTCGACATTGATGTCAGCACTGTACAATAACAAAGTGACTCTCAATGGAGAAATGGGGGCAATTTTGCCCCTTCGGGTACAGTTTGCACTGTCTGGAGACACTTTTGGTTGTCACAACTGGGAAGGTTTGGTGCTACTAGCACCTAGCAGGTAGAGGCCACAATTATCTGAGCCAAATTGCCAATTGTTCCTAGATTGGGAAACTTATGTAAGCCTACACAGCTTAAATCTAATTATTTTAACATATACTATACTTTTAAGTAGAAGTCATATTGTTTTCTACATTTGTATAAGAGTATATAAGAAACTGAGAAAAGGGGCTTGAGCAGTGTCATAGAGGTAGAAATGCTTGAATGAGTCGAACCCAGATCTACCTAAATTCATAGCCAATGGTTAATCTAATCTATGCACTGGTACTTAAGACAATGCTGACTTTGCATGGCAAAGTGGTAAATCATTCCTCACCTTGTACCAAGACAGTTAACCAACACCAGAGGAACTGTAGAATGCCCTTCAGCACGTTGTTTTCCTTTTAGCTATAGGGCATTTGGCTACCTATTCTTTTATCTGTCATGGCATAACCAAATGTGATTTAATGATTTCTCTCCTCTTCACTTTATATTAGGTCTGCCAGTGACTTCTCTCACATTTCTTTCCTTTTGACTGGGTGGGAGGAAAGAAATGAGGTGTGAAAAGTATAAATCTCCTACAGTTTACATCAGTCTGTGGGTAGCAGGTGTTCACACTCTGTCTAGAGTATTGATGCACTATTCTTCCTATTCATGAATTGTATGGATTATTTGTGACAAATTTGCACAAGGAATATGGCATGGTTTGAGGGGTCCATGGTCAACTAATAGTCATAACTCTTAAATATTTCAAACTTATGAAGTAAATAACCTTTTATATAATAAACAAAATTTTAAAAACATTTTCTGCTCATTTTTTAACTAGTAGTGTACAAATTTGTTGAAATATTTGCTTACTCTTTTATTTTAACAGCCACATCAGTGTTATTTAATCATTTTTTTCTTTTACTTATTATAGAACCTGTTTTAAATGTAGCTTTACAAATCTCCATATACATTTTTAATTGTTAACATGGTTAGTTGCTTAAGAAATATTTTGCTATTTAAAAATATATTTAAATGCTTCATTTATTTTAAAATTAACATCTATTATTTGAGTAGTTTCTGGAAAAAACACTAACTGCTACCAAAAACACAAAGGACACCTACATGTCACCCTAAATTTGCTTTGAAAATAGTTGACCAAACAACAATTCATTAAGTATTCACAAAGTGCCTGTGAATGTGGTAAGGGCAGAAGATAAATAGACAAACAGTACAATTCATCTTCCCTAGAGAGATTATAGTTAGTGGGAAAGACCAAAAGTGACATTTACAACAAACTGTTTATACAGCATACACACACACATACACACACACACACACACACACATTCTGTAATTAGAAAATTGGTATATTTAATTTTTGCTGGGTATAAAATAAAAAGATCTATAAAATGCAACATGAACTATTTTATCAGAATCCTTCATCACACTAGAATTCACAATCTTAATTTTCTTGGCTTAATTCCAACTTTAATATTACTAAGTAGATTGTTCGACTAAAATAATGCACTCTTTTTAAATTTTATTTTAGGCTTAGGGGTACATGTGCAAGTTTGTTATATAGATACACTATGCAACAGGGAGTATGTTGTACAGATTATTTCCGCACCCAGGTATTAGGCCTAGTACCCAGTAGCTTTTCTTTGTTTTTGTTTTTTTCTGCTTCTCTCCTTCCTTCTTCCCTCCACCATCCGGTAGGCACCCATATCTGTTGCTCCTTTCTTTGTGTCTATGAGTTCTCACCATTTAGCTCCCACTTAAAAATGAGAACATGTGGTATTTGGTTTTCTGTTGTTGTGTTAATTTACTAAGGGTAATGGCCTCCAGCTCCATCTTGCAAAGGACATTATCTCATTCTTTTTATGGCTGCATAGTATTCCATAGTATATGTACCACATTTTCTTTACACAGTGTATCATTGATGAATATTTAGATTGATGTTATGTGAATAGTTCTGTAATGAACATATGTGCGCATGTGTCTTCATAATGGAATGATTATATTCCTTTAGGTACATACCCAGTAATGGAATTTCCTGGTCAAATGGTAGTTCTGTCTTTAGCTCTTTTAGAAATCACCACACTGCTTTCCACAATGGTTGAACTAATTTATACTCCCACTAATAGTGTATAAGTGTTCCATTTTCTCTACAACCTCACCAGCATCTGTTACTTTTTAAGTTTTAATAATAACCTTTCTGACTGGTGTGAGACAGTATCTCATTGTGGTTTTGATTTGAATTTCTTTAAAGATCAGTGATGTTGAGCCTTTTCTCATATGTTTGTTGGCTGAATGTATATCTTCTTTTGAAAAGCGTTGATATCAAAAGCAATTGCAACAAATGCAAAAATTGACTAATGAGATCTAATTAAACTAAAGAGTTTCTGATCAGTAAAAGAAACTGTAAACAGAATAAACAGAAGACCTACAGAATGGAAGAAAATTTTTACAAACAACGTATGCAAAAAAGGTCTAATATCCATCATCTATAAGGAACTTAAACAAAATTACCAGGAAAAATAAACAACTCCATTAAAAAGTGAGCAAATGAGACGAAAAGCCACTTTTCTTTTTTTTTTTTATTATACTTTAAGTTCTAGGGTACATGTGCATAACGTGCAGGTTTGTTACATATGTATACTTGTGCCATGTTGGTGTGCTGCACCCATCAACTCGTCAGCACCCATCAATTCATCATTTATATCAGGTATAACTCCCCAATGCAAACCCTCCCCCCTCCCCCCTCCCCATGATAAGCCCAGTGTGTGATGTTCCCCTTCCCGAGTCCAAGTGATCTCATTGTTCAGTTCCCACCTATGAGTGAGAACATGCGGTGTTTGGTTTTCTCTTCTTGTGATATTTTGCTAAGAATGATGGTTTCCAGCTGCATCCATGTCCCTACAAAGGACGCAAACTCATCCTTTTTTATGGCTGCATAGTATTCCATGGTGTATATGTGCCACATTTTCTTAATCTTGGAGCTCATTATCCTTAGCAAATTAACGCAGGAACAGAAAACTAGATACTGCATGTTCTCACTTATAAGAGTGGAGGTTGGAAGGAGGAAGAGGATCAGGAAAAACAACTAATGGGTACTAGGCTTAATACCCAGGTGATGAAATAATCTGTGCAACAAAGCCCCACAACACAAGTTTACCTGTGTAATAAACCTGCACTTGTACCCCTGAACTTGAAAGTTAAAAAAATACAAACTAAATATTATAGCAAAGAGAACATTGTTAGGTAAAATGCTTTCAAAGATTTCATCAATTATATGATTCAATATATATTCATTGTTTAGTCTTTCTAAAACTATAGTAGTGAAAACTAAAAACTATATTAGTTTTTTAATATAGCTACTTTATCCCGGTAGGTGCTGAATAAATTATGTCACTTGACAAAAACAAACTGTCCATGTAATTCACCAACTTTTTAAAGGAGTTGTTTGAATTTTGTTGTTGTTGTTATACATTTGTTTACATTCCTTATAGATGCTGAATATCAAACTTTTCTCAGATGTATAGTTTGCAAAATGTTTCTCTCATTCGGTAGGTTGCCTGTTTACTATGTTGATAGTTTCTTTGCTGGGCAGAAGTTCTTAAGTTTAATGAAATACCATTTGTCAAATTTACTTTTGTTGGAATTGCTTTCGGTGCCTTCATCATAAAATCTTTGCTCATTCATATGTTCCGAATGATATTGTCTAGATTGCCTTTCAGGGTTTTTATAGTTTTGGGTTTTATATTTAAGTCGTTACTTATCTTGACTTCTTCATTTTTATACATGGTATAAGGAAGGGGTCAAGTTTCAGTCTTCTGCATATGGCTAGCCAGCAATGCCAGTGCCATTTATTGAGTGGGGGTCCTTTACCCATTGCTTGTTTTTTTTTTTTTTTTCAGTTTTGTCAAAGGTCACATGGTTGTAGGTGTGTGGCCTTTGGGTAGGTAATGTATTATTGTGTGCATTTCAAAAACAAATTTTAAAAACCAGCAAACAAATAGCAAAGCTGTTGTTTTGAATATTTTTATGATAAATTCAATGAAAATCACATCAATATGAGCAAGATCTTACCTCGTATGTATGAGGTTGGTATATCAGAAACTCTTCATAATATTAAGATAGAACCCACTATCTCTCATTTTCCTGTACAGATTATCATCTCTCAAAGCACCCCATTCTATTTGGTGATAGCAGTTTCATTTAGCCTAGAAATTTTTGCAATTTTATTACATTGCAGTTAAATGGACCCAAATAAATTGACTTCTGTGTTACTTATTTTTAATTAAATTTTAATAGATCTGAAACCAAATTTAAAATCATTAATTTTTCTATGGTCTCTTATATAATAGCTAGTTTATATTTGTATTTATTCAGATGTAATACAGTACCTAGCAAAAATAAGCATTAGATATATGGTAATTTATACCTATATATTTTCTGAAAAAATACAATTAAATCTTTCAAGTAATCTACATTTACAATAGAAACTGTAATGATGGTCATATTCACATATATAATTTTAAATGTAAAAGGCATTTAAAAACATGTAAGAATTTTATTAAAAGAGAGCACAGCATAGATGCAAAAACTTCAGAAATGCCATGTAATTTGTTCAAACTGTATCTTAAATTTTTTGCAGAAACTAAGCAGACTTCATCTATTTCACCAATGTGTTTATTGACTTTACAGATGAATCACAAGTTTTTAAAGCACAGTGATTAATTAAAATAAATGGACTCTCTTGCCCTGTGTAAATCTGGAATTCACTTGGTAATGTACAAACAGTGAATGAAATATAAAATATTTCAACAAAATTTGAAAGAAAATATGTTTATTCCAGTTATAATTATTATTACTACTGACCTATCTTCATAATATGTCATTATTTCAAAGAGAAGAAATAGTTCATTTCTTGTGAAATTTAAAATGAAAAAAAATTAAAAACTTCCAGAATTTTCTATAAATAATTAATGTTGTGAAATGCAATCTAAGCTCAATTTATGTTTTTTTATTTTTTACTCATTGTTATGGATAAACATTTATATGAAGTTGAGTTTTAAGAAATGTTCTTGAATTGTTTTTGATACTGTCTTCTGAATGTTCAGTTTTCTCTGTTCTCTTTTTTACTGCAATTGTTTTAGTTGCAGTTTGGGGATCCTGGTTTGCATAAACATCTGTTAACTTATCTTCTCTAGTCTGTTTTGGTTGTAATTTTTAGGCTTTCTTTTTAATTTGCATTTTCTTCAGTTCCCTGAATATTGTATAGTTTCTCTATTGTCAGTTTTGTTTTATTTATTTGATATTTCATTTTCATTTTACAGCTTTTTTGTCAAGTTTTTCAGAAATTATTAATTGTTTTATATTTAAGAATCAAGCTTGGCCAGGCGTGGTGGCTCACGCCTGTAATCCTAGTACTTTGGGAGGCCAAGGCAGGAGGTCAGAAGTTTGAGACCAGTCTGACCAACATGGCAAAAACTCATCTCTACTAAACATACAAAAATTAGGCTGGGCGTGGTGGCTCACACCTGTAATCCCAGCACTTTGGGAGGCTGAGACGGGTGAATCATGAGATCAGGGGTTCAAGACCAACCTGGCCAATATAGTGAAACCCTGTATCGACTAAAAATACAAAAATTAGCCAGGCATGGTGGCACGTGCCTATAGTCCCAGCTACTTGGGAGGCTGAGGCAGGATGACCACTTGAACCCAGAAGGTGGAGGTTGCATTAAGCCGAGATTGCCCCACTGCACTCCAGCTTGGGCAACAGGGTGAGACTTCGTCAAGAAAACAAACAAACCAAAAAAAATTGGGGATGGCGGTATATACCTGTAATCCCAGCTACCTGGGAGGCTGAGGCAGGACAATCGCTTGAACCCAGGAGGCGGAGGTTGCAGTGAGCAGAGATTGCGCCATCACTCTAGCACTCCAGCCTGGACAACAAGTGAGACTCTGTCAAACAACAACAAAAAAAGGAAAACAGAGAAACTACTCTGTGTTCTTCATTCTTGAGTGGACATTACCAACTGTTACACTTCATTCTAGGATGAGTTGGTGAAGAGTCTTTCATCATATTGAACTTTCTCAAATACCAAAATTCAGATGCTTCATCCTTCATCCTGGGGTATAATTCCACCCTAGTCCTTCCCAATCATGTAATCTCAACTGTTTGTGTGTATTTATCTAAGAGGTAGAAGCTTGCCTTCTATTCTTCCTGTGAGGTAGAAGCTTGCTTTCTATTCTTCCTGTGTACATAAATGTTGGGGTGGTGCTGACAGGTGTTCTGCCTTTTATATCATGGCCTCTATCTCTTATTCAAGAAATCCTGTGAAATTCAGAACTGATAAATAACCTATTTTCTCTTGCATCAACCCTTTCAGAGCATGTCCTAGTCTACGGCTTCCAGTGACCTGTATTATCAGCCTACACAACTGGTTCTTTTTCTTCCAGATTTTGCCACAACCATCTTTCTACTAATGGTCCCCCACTGCTGTTGTGTTTATTGATTTGGGTTTATATGTCTTTCACAATAATTTTAGTTAGGAAAGCAGATAAATTCAGTTCAAAATATTGAACTGGGATCCCTAATTACCTACTTAACATTTGTTATTTTGATTAGTCTGAATCCTTGGCAGGAGATGCTATCTTACTCATCTTTTCTTCCTTATTATAGCACTTGGCACAGTGTTCAACTGAGTTGGCAGTAGTGATGTTCACTTGATGAATTAATGTTTCTCTGCAAAATGACCCTTAATTGACACTTACCATCTTTCAGAGAGTGAAAGGAAGAAATTCTCTATTTATAGCTGCGTTTTATGCATTCTTGTTCTTTATGCTCCAAGAGGAGGTCTAAGAAAATGCCACTGTACGTCTACCAGTTAATCTGAATTTTGGTAAAGCAAATATCCCACTATGGACTTTGGAAAGACAGCAAATTATAAACATGAAAATGAACGTATTTGTAATGTCATTGATTTAGTAAATGCTTCCAAATTGAATACATCATTGATCGATAATTCTATTAACTTGGATATCCAAACATACTTTTAAGAGATTTAGAAGGAATTAGGTAACTGTGGATAAAAATAAACAGGTCAAATTTAAATTTGAGGCAAATACTATCATTTGATCCAACTTTTATTTTTGATTTAATAACTATACTAGTGTATTTTTGTTTATCCTAAATTTATTTAGGATAAATAAATAGTAAATTTATTTAGGATAAATCCTATATATCCTAAATAAAAGAGTAGTGATTTAATTAAGCCATTTTCTTTTAAACCTTTTTGAAAATTGAAAATTTTATTAAGCATGAATTATGGTGATCAAATATTTCAGGAGGAGACATAAGTGTATTAATATTAAAAAGAAAATTAACATCCAGTAACAACAAGGACAACCCAGCATCTGCTATTAAGAAAAAGTAATTCTTGCAATTCTAAAATGGTCATAGAAGCCTGAACTCATAAAGCCTTTACTATGATTAAACAGGATTTCTGAACTGGAAAGTTGGGCAACATACTCTGAGTAAAATTTGAAATTATTAAAAATAAGATTGATAAGCATGTTTGAAATAAAACAAACCTTAAGAACTGTTTTTATGCAACATTTTTATGTCATAAAAATGACGATTTTGTTTTTATTTCTAAAGAGCACTTTTTTTTTTTCACTTGTAAACTCTTAATTGGCCACGTTCTTATGGAAGCTATCTACACACTGTGCTCAAATGATGCCTGTCTTAAAATTTGTTGCTCACTTCACTGCTCTCTCCTGTCATCAGGCTTAACATATCCTCTATTGAACTCCTTTCAATTTACTAGAAAGTCAAAACTCTTTATCTGTGTTTCCTGAGAGGAATCAACTAGGTAAACTATTTCAGCAGCATCAGAGATTTGTGACCAACCTAAACAATAGCATTTAATATGAAATATTTAACACTGTTCATATCCAAGAGGGTTTTAGAATAAACTTTTCCAATGATTTTCTTTCAAGTATATTGTTATATTTAGCATCATTGGTTAATAAAAGGAACATTGTTTTCAGAGATAGATGGTCCTAGGGTTCAACTCTGGCTCCACAATTTCTGTCATCTTGAAAAATTTACTTAACATCTTTATAATTCAGTTTCTACATCTGTAAAGAGCTTGTGTGAGGATTAAATAATATAAGAGTATCACAGTGATTGGCGTAGTAGATTCATAATATATGTTAGTTTTTTCTATCCTACCTTAGGACCGCATCATGAAAAAACAAACCAGAATGCCATGTTTAAAAAGTCATCATCTCAGCTCATGTAAGAAGTGTTTATTGGGGGCAAGGGGAGGGAGAGCATTAGGACAAATACCTAATGCATGCGGGACTTAAAACATAGATGACAGGTTGATGGGTTTAGCACACCACCATGGCAAATGTATACCTGCAGATGTCTCCCAGAACATAAAGTCGTTTTTTTTTAAATGAATAAATAGAAATTAAAAAGAAGTGTTTCTTGTCAAAAGGAATTTTGTAAGGCAAACAATTCCTAACACTCTTTTAGACTTCATTTACCATAACTAAAGCATGTTTTGTCTCAAGACAGACTGAACTTTCATTGGTGTTGGCCTATGGGAAAATAATACTGAACATGACTAAACATGGAGAGATCTAGATTGTTGAATTAGCTCTCAAGAAATTAGTTATTTAGACTTTTCGAAGAACTTTGTTTAGTCTAGCTTTATAATCAATAATATGTGAGAAATAAAAGTTGCTTTATATTAAAGAGAATTAAATTTCAATAAATGGGGAAACTGGCCAAATTACTTAACATTTCTAAAGTATAGCTATGGGAGAAAATCCATATACTGTATATATTTGTTTTGAGAGAAGTAAGATAGGAAGAAGCATACATATAAGAGTGGACCATTATGTCACCACTCAATAATTTATAAATAATAAAAATATCAGTAACTAGTGAAGTTCTAAGAACAAGCAAAACATGAAGTCAAGAAAAATAGCAGGTTTGAGATTATGAAAGATTAAGACATTGAGAATGAGGACTTAAACCAATTCTCTGAGTTGCTGAATGAATTATCCTTGCTTGAATTCCTGAAAAAAAAAAAAAACAAACTTTTCATGAGGAAATAAAGTGAAATGTCCAATCTCATGGAATAAACTAACAAATGCAAGAAATGGGAAGTCTGTAGTTCAGCAGATAATAATCTTGCTTAGGCTATTTCCCAATATCTCTCATCACAACAAATTGGACCTATGGTTGACTTAGAAACTGGGCAAAACCAGATTTACAGTGAAAAAACTCACAGGTAAGGCTAGAAAAAGTAGAAAGTAATAATAGGTTACTTTCAGTAAAATAATTGTAATGTGACATTACTAGTTGTGATATTAGGTTGCTATCATCTTTGAAGATGATAACAATTATTTTACTGAAAGTAACCTACTATTAGTTTCTACTTTTTAATTTAATAATTTCATGTATTAATTTAAATTATTATTAGTTATTGAACTCAAGATACTGGGAAGTTGGAAATTAAAGCAGGTGAATAAAATATAATTTCAATGTAATGGCATTGTTTTTATCTGCAAAAGCTATGTATCTTTATTTTTGAAATTTGAAATTTATAGAAGTTTGAACAATAGTGTAAAAGGGCACAAAGAAGAAAATAAACATTCCATATAATGTCGTGTTGTCAAAAATTTATTAAAATGTCAGTATTTTAAATAATTATATGTATGTGTATGTATGTATATTCACATACATATATAATTTTCTTTAAAAAATTGAGAAATTAATTACATAATAAATTGTAATCTTTTTCACTTTATACATTGTGATCATTATCTCAATTAAAACATCATTTATAACTCTATAGTTTTTAATCATATCACTTGATAATTACTTAATTTCTATCTTTGCCTCTAAATTATTCTATTGGGGGGAAATTGTTGTCTATTAGGTTATTCTCAAGTTTTTACTCTCTCCTTATAATATTAATAAATATTTAATATATAAAAGCCTGTAGCCATGTGACTTTGCAGCGCCTCCCAGTAAAGAGGTGAATATAGGCCAGGCGCCGTGGCTCATGCCTATAATCCCAGCACTTTGGAAGGCCAAGGAGGGTGGATAATGAGGTCAGGAGATTGAGGAGATCAAGACCATCCTGGTTAACATGGTGAAACCCTGTCTCTAATAAAAATACAAAAAAAAAAATTAGCTGGGTGTGGTGGCGGGTGCCTGTAATCCTAGCTACTCAGGAGGCTGAGGAACGAGAATGGTGAGAACCCAGGAGGCAGAGCTTGCGGTGAGCAGAGATCCAGCCACTGCACTCCAGCCTGGGCAATAAAGAGACACTCCGTCTTAAAAAAAGAAAAAAGAGTTGAATATAATCCCTTTCCTCCTCATTTCCTTTGACTTGTGCCTTGGTTTTGTGGCTTGCTTTGAACAATGAAATATAAGAAAAAGTATAATAATGTAGCTCCCATAATCCCCTCACATTGTGGGAGGGACCCAGTGGGAGATAATTGAATCACGGGGGCGGTGTCCCCCATACTGTTCTCATGTTGGTGAATAAGTCACACAAGATCTGATGGTTTTATAAGCTCCTTTCTCTTGGCTCTCATTCTTCGCTTGTCTGCCACCATGTGAGACGTGCCTTTCACCTTCTACCATGATTGTGAGGCCTCCCCAGCCGCGTGGAACTATGAGTACATTAAACCTATTTCTTTTGTAAATTACCTAGTCTTGGGTATGTCTTTATCAGCAGCGTGAGAACGAACTAATACAGCCAGTAGAGTCAGGTACAGTCAGAGCTGTCCTGCAGCATTATGTGCATGAAATAAATGCTTAATTTTATAAATGGAAGTTTGGGGTGGTTTATTATTAAACAAAGTTTGACCAGTGCAATTATTATATAGAGTATTGTATCAACAATGTCTGTAGAATTATCTTTCTGTAGGTTAATTATTCTATTCTAATAAATATTGGAATATTCATGGCATACAGCTATATTCAAATAATGGGAACTGGCATTTTAAAAGGTACTCATATTTTTAAAATATATAATTTGAATGTCTAAATTCTATTCTGAAATATACATAACCTGTTACTCCATATATATGGAGCAAGATATATGTGTGTGTATATATACATATATGTACATATATACATATATATGGATAAGAGGGTAAGTATATACCCTCTTACTCTATATCTATATGGGATAAGAAGATATATACATAACCTCTTATTGATATATATGTGTGTGTATATATATGTATATGTGTGTATATATGCGTGTTTGTGTGTGTGCATATATATATATAGTCATTCATCTGGATCATGTCAGAAAAAGAGTGGGATATTAAAATGCATGTATATAACATGATCTACCTGCTTATGATGGCATATTAAATGAAAGTTACACTATATTACCTGTAATATTTTATAAAGAGCTTTTTACTTTTTTTCTAAATAAGAATTTAAATATTTATTTTGAAAACCCAGTACACTGTGGAATACTCCGTGGAAAAAATATATTTGACTCAGATGGCAAATTTTATTGTCCCAATGCTATGATTCATTCTCAGATTGATGGACCCCGAAATCTTTAGAGAATATCAAAATATCCTTGTTATCCTTGCATGAAATAATGTAAACGTGTCTCATATTCTTAGCAAAAAGGAATATAACTGCACACTCTGTTCATCAAAGGACCTATTATTTGTTAGAGATTTCATGAATATCAGTAGACTGTTAATTAGGAGTACCAGAGCATTATACCACTAGCAGGCTTTATTATGTCTTTACCTGTGTAAACTTTAAATTTAGGTAATTCTCTTTTAAATATACCTAAAGTACTATGTATAGTGTAAACAGAACAAGAAGTTATTCAACCATAGAAAACCATAGCAAAGCTGCTAAGTCAGGTCTAGGTGGTCTTTTGCTTGGTGTCAATCCAAATTATTAAGGAATAGGACAGGAAACAATAAAAGAGACATTAAATAACCATTATTTGTCAGCTACTGTACCAGGTGCTTTACAAATATTTTTATAACAGTTGTTAATTGTTTTCCTCTATAGATTCTTTCTCTCTCCTTTTAGAAAGGATGTTTTCCTTACCCTGAAGGGTTTAATTATAGATGAAAACTTATCACTTTGCTAATAAATATATTTATTACAGCTGGATGTGAACATGTTGGTAAGTGATGCTCACAATTTCCATATCAATTTTTTTTTTTTGCACAAGAAAATCACTCTCCCTATACTTCTCTTCCATTCTTTCCAAGTGCTTAAACTAGATCATGGTGTTGTAAATGACAAGAGATGATGGCAGAAAAAGAGAGAGAGAGAGGAAGAAGCTGGATCCCTGAATGGTTCTGTAGAACAGACTACAGATTCTCTCAATCCCTTACTTATTTCTGCACAGCTGAGACAAAAATAAATCTTAACCTAGTTTAAATCACTTTATCTTCAGACTTCTTCTTTTCAGTGATATATATGCTGAAAACACTGAGGAATCTTAATCTTAGCCACCATTAACACACACACACACACACACACACACACACACACACACATACACCTCTGAACTATGTGGTGCTGGCTTAAAACTTCAGACGCAGATAGTCTGGCAGGCTGAAAAGCTGGTGATCCTCATTATGCAATTGCAAAACATTTGGTTAAATTATTGTGTGATAACCTTGAAGGCAGAGCACATGCTCACCAAGCCTATAGCTACAGGAGAAATAGATGAGAATCCAATAATTTGAAGTCTCTCAGAGGTTTGGAAAAGCTGCTCAATTATAAATAGCAGGAGATATCATTCCTATTCAGAGATTTTCTCTGAGGCCTCTCCTTAAGCATTTCAGCCAGATTTTGTGATTCAGCCTCATGGCAAAAATTCATTAAAGAGAGCTGTTTCAGGTAGCTTGTTGCTTTGCGTGACTTCATTAAAACCAGTGGGCAACAGATGACTCACCCACAGAAGACGGTAAATAAAAAAGAATCCACAAGCTTAACTATGATGTCAAGAAGAGATCTTTAGATTTGGTTACTCAAAAGTGGAATTTTCTGGAAGCAATCATACTAGAAACCTACTACATAATTTTCTTGCCAGAGAAACAAGTCTAAATTACAAAAATACCTGTGATTGTTTCATTTCTATAAAACTTCCTGGATTCTCAAACCTGCTGTAGCAGGAAGTAGATTCCAAAAACTCATCACCCCCTGGAAAAGGCACACGTTCCAATATGCATTTCAGTGTGGTTGTGAAGAAAAATTACGTATCAGTCAATGTAGACTGTGTTTTGCTACATTATCAAAATATCTGTGGTATAAGACTTTAGAAAGTTTTATTTCTCGAGCCTACAATGTCTGATGTGAGTTCAAGTCTTTCTTGGGCTGATGGCCTCTATAATTTAGCATTATATTTTTGTACCCCCATATTAACATATGTTTACCCCATCACAAAGGTGCCTCCATATATTTTATTGGCCAGTGCAAGTCATATGGCCATAGTTATCTTTACGATGGCATGTGAGACCAATTCATTCCTATGCTTGTAAGTGGGGAGCAACTTGCTGATATTGAACACTAACACTGTCTACCCTAATCACTAAGAAACTACATCTCCAAGAGCAAAACCAAGAGACATAGAGAACAAGGTACGGAAAAGTAACTTCCAGAGAGAACCAGGTGCAACCAGGTGGGTTAACCAAATAACTTTACAGACAAAACAGTATTCTCCTTGATTCCTGCCTATTCAAAACTGATCATTGAATATGCCCAAATTCTTTCCAAATGGTAGTGTTTATTGAATTTAATGAGGTCCAATTCCACCATTGTATAGTCAATGTGAGAAGGTAATTTATTTTTTATGTGTGCATCGGTTTTTCAGGATTATATACCAATTAAATGGAAGATAAATTGCATTACTAGAGATACTGAATTTTGAACTGGATGAAGCAATTGCTTAGAAATGTGGATTTTCTTCAGTGTAGAGAAAACCAATGTGTTTTATGTAAGGGAAGATTGATCTGCATGGATACTTATTGGAACAGAATTGCAGATGATTACAGGGACAGTTAACTGTCTCTGAAATCTACTATAAGTGTTCTCCTTTTTGACAGAGCCCCTAAAGTTTTAATCGGACTTATGATCATCTATGTCCCTTTGGATCCTCTGGAAAGCAAATGCCAGGGCAGAATTTGATGTAAAAAAGATTTAACTTCCAGGGTAAGTGGAAAAGTGTTAAAAGTTGGCAAGGAGCATTTGCTGACCACAGTCAGTGTAGTATGCGAAAGGAGAAATGGAAATACGTTGATTGGTTAATAAGAGTCTTAGAATTTAGTATAACTTTGAGAAAGTATAAGCCAAACCAATAAGCGGTTCCAGAAAAACAAAGAAAGAGAAAGGAAGAAAGAAGAAAGAAAGAAAGGAAGAAAGGAAGAAAGAAAGAAAGAAAGAAAGAAAGAAAGAAGGAAGGAAGGAAGGAAAGAGAAAGAAAGAAAGAAAAAAGAAAGAAAGAAAGAAGAAAGAAAGAAAGATGCTTTCTAGTGAACTTGCAAGTTG
>NW_012114364.1:7860896-7910338 GCF_000951035.1 Colobus angolensis palliatus | reverse complement strand
CATGCCAACAAACTTGGTGAATAGTTCGGTACAGGCCGAAGAGAGCATGACCTTGACTGAAATGCTACAGTGAATTAACCGGATAAAGTCAGACAACTACACCTGTTGCGCTATCTTCTCTTAAGGGAGATCTGAATGGCATATTTCCATGGCTGCCCTAACAACCTGTCTAAAACTACCTTTTTATCAGTTTCTCTAGTTTCTCTTACAGCTAGGTGAGGCTGTATATCTTATTTCTCTCAATGGAGGAAAAGAATTAATTTGCAGCCAGTCTCGGTGGCTCATGCCTGTAACACCAGCACTTTGGGAGGCCAAGGTGGGTGGATGACTTGAGGTCAGGAGTTCGAGACCAGTCAGGCCAAAATGGAGAAATCTCATCTCTACTAAATATCCAAAAAAAAAAAAAAAAAAAAAGTTGGCCCGGAGTGGTGGCAGGAGCCTGTATTCCCAGCTACTCAGGAGGCTGAGGTAGGAGAATCGCTTGAACCCAGGAGGCAGAGATCGTAGTGAGCCAAGATCATCCACTACACTCCAGCCTGATCGACAGAGCCAGATGCCAACTCAACAATAACAAAAAGTATTAATTTGTTCCACTTCAGTACTTAAGGATAGCATTTTATAAGGCAATTGCTTGCTTTTCATTTTCTCTTTTTTTCTTCATTGCATAGGCTAGAATTTGGATGCGTTTATGTGAAATAAAGATTCTAGGTGATAATCAATCAAAAGAAATCTGAGTCGAGTCTCTATGATTCTCTAGTGTTCTACTTCCATGTTGGATCAGCTTCCCACTGTTGAACCAACTGCCCATCTCTAGGCCATCACACAAGGCATACTTAACCCTGTATCTTGTTTGGGTAGAGAGGTCTTGGAGCCTCTTTGTAGTAGCAGTTAAACTTACCCGATACAAAAAAAAAAAAAAATTTCCAATACCGAATACAAAAAAGATTATCCCAAAATAGGAGCAGAGGTAACCGTAATTCAGAAATACATTCCCCAAGTTTCTATCAATAGAACTAGTCATCAGTGGAATTAGTCATCAACAGAACGAGTACTCAAATCCAAATTGTAGAACAAGCCCTGGACAGAAATAAGTTTAATGTTTACAGATCTTTCCTACATTCAGAAAAGCAGAATTCAAATATTAGCTCCAGTATTTACTAGCTGTGTGATTTGTGGCAAATCTCTAAAACTCAAGTTTATTTCTACTTTAACATGGTTATTATAATTGTACCTGTTTTGTAGAGTTATGAAGATTAATCAAGTATGTAAAGAACATAGTATTTTCAATAAATATAGAACTTAAATGTTAATCATAATTATTGCTGTACTCTCTTTCTATATTCCTTACATTATTCTCCTTATTCCCCAGCTATTTGAACCCATGTTTATTTGTGTCCCATTTTTTGTAGGTACAAGTTGAAATCACAAATACAACGACTAACATTTTTAAGCAATACCATTGTAATACTTAAAAAACTGTCTTTTATCTGTTTACTTATATATTTTAGTTTAAAAAAGTACAAAAAACATGGAACAGACTGTGATAACTTAGTGTATATTCTAAGGTCATATTTTAATAATTTAAAATGCATAGCAATGAAAGAAAAGTTGAAGGATTATGGAGAGACGCCAAGAAGAAACTCAAAAGTGTTGAGGAGACAAATAAAAATGGTACTAAACATAAATGAATTATCAACAAGCATAAGGATATTTGTAAATAAAATATGACCAGAAACTCAGACAAGCCACCAAGAAACTTAAAGTATATAAACTGTATTTGTCAGAGTAGAAAAGGTGTAGTCCATGAGGAAAAAACATAGTGAAATATTTATAAGGTTACGAAAAGTAATGGTCTTTTTTAAGTGAGTGGTTGTTCAAACGTTTCCAGTAATGTAGAAATGAGATGGGAAATCATAAGTAAATGCCATTTGAGACAAATTAAACAGTCAAATCTATCAGAATCAACGTGATTTAACTATATCTATTTAGGTAAAAAACTGGACTCTAAGAGTACTGATATAGGGAAAGGAGAAAATAAAACACATGCACATTTTATGCCAATCATTTTTGGAAGAACATATATAAAAAAACAGTAATTTTAATGAAGGAGTTGGGCTGAAAGTGCATTTGGCTTCTAAGGAAGAGGACTGGAACTGACTTGAGGTGTTTCTCTTTAGAAACAGCATGTTCTGGCCCTAATTTGTACACACCATCTGTGATTAAACATGCAAATACCTATTAGCTTTGGGAGGTTAACTAGATTCTCTTGATCGAAGTTGTTTTCCACTAAATTGCTGCTCTGTATGCTTTATACCATCTGAACATTTACACATTTCCTTTTTTATGTTCTTGTCCTCTGTTAAAGACAGATCTTAAGTTCTATTTCTGTTCTAATTTGTACATGATGCAGTTATCATTATCAAAAATATATATTACTTTTATTTTGGTTATGTGAGGCATTGCAAAGTAAGCTAAATTGACTCACCATCTTTGTCTCTGTCTCTTTGGGGGAAAATTGACTATTTCTCACATGTGCAAGGCTAATCTCACCATCTCTGCCTCGAATCTGATCACCTCCTCCTTATTCCCTCCACTAAGACTTCCTTATCATTTAACCATGCTTTAGTTTTGAATTAACAAGCAAGTAAGCAAAACCAAAAACAGAGAAAAAAAAAAAAAACACCCTTAAATCCATATTCGCTTTGACCGTAATAATCTCTTTCATTTACACCCAAGAATCGAATTAACTCTTTGATTCACACTAAGGCTTGTTTTACATTTTTCTTCTATTCATTTCTCAAACACTTGAAACCTGTTTTTTACACTGAAGTGTGTGCTGAAACAAGTCTAGTGTTAAAGTTGTGAATGGTCACTCTGTAGGAATATTGACTTTCAGTTATTTTGCCTGGTTCCTTTTCAACTTTACACTGTTGACCACTGTTATCCTTCACTTGCTCTTTTGTCTTGAAATCCTGGATAACATACTTTCTCCTGCATATACTCTACGGCATCTGCATCATGGCCTTTTCTGTCTGCTCAGTTCTTATCTCTTGGTGTTCCCCAGTTTTCATTATCTACCACCATGACCTCTAAAGACCCTTTTTTTTTTCTTTTTTTGGCGAAAACACAGGTCAATGATTTTACTCATTATTCATATGCCCATGAGTGTCAATTTTTCTATCTGCCTTGAGTTCTGTCCTGAGCTCATATTCACCTATTAAATTCCATAATAAAAAATTGTGATTTATATATACTATAAGACACCCTTAACTCAATGTGTCCTCAAATAAATTTATGAGACTCATGTGCAGCCTATTGCAGTAAGGAGTCAGGTCCCAAACTGATTTATTATCTCCCTTCTACCACAAAATCTGCTCCTTTTCTGATGGTAGCAATGAAGAATATGGTAATCTAGCAGTGTCTTAAGCCAGAAATCTGGATTTAAGTACTGGTTAGTCTTCTCTTTCATCCTCGCATTGAAACAATGACTGAAGTCATCCCCATTTTCCCTGTCTCCTTCGATACTACTTATTTCACATGACAGTAACTGCTCACAAGATTAATTCCACCCCCTTCTAACTGCACTTTATTTTTTTCTTTGCCTTTTTCCCACTCTTTTTTGTCTTCCATGTTGTTGTCAGAACGTTTTTCCTATCACTAGGATTATATTTTATTTTGCAATCTTTCCCCATATCCTCTCTCGCATTATGTTTCAGTATCTCTACCACTCACGTTCCTGTTTTTCAAATGTCTTAAACATCCACAATCTCAACACACTTTCCATCATATCAGAACCACTGCATAGGCTCTCTCTTTTGCCTGGAACTCCCTTCCAACATAGTTGTCCTAACTTGCCTAATTCCTAATTTTCCTCAAAAGTCAGTTTAGCTCTATCATCTAGAATATTCTCTTTAACCCTCCATAGCAAGTCTAAATCTTTTTAGATACAATAGATACAATAGCACTGTTATGGTTTAAATATTCATTCCCCCCAAAACTCATTTTGAAATTTTATTCCCATCATAACAGTATTAAGAGGTGGGTCCTTTAAGAGGTATAGATTAAGAGAATAGAATGGATTAATGCCATATTGCTGGAGTGAGTTTGTTATAAAAGGGCAAGTTTAGCCCCGATCCCTTTTTCTCTCTCTCTTCTCTCTTGGCCTTCCACCCTTGGCTATGGGATAATGAAAAAAGATGACCCTAAACAGATGCCAGTCCCTTGATCTTAGACTTCCCAGCCTCCAGAAATGTAAGAAATAAATTTCTGTTCTTTAAAAGTTATCCAGTCTGAGATATTCTGTTATAGCAGTACAAAACAGACAAAGACACTCACCATCTCAAACATAGTATTACACTGTGTTATAAATGCTCATTCACTTTCCTGTCTGTCCCACTAGGAAAACATTCTTTGTAAGTTATATTTTATTACTGGCAGTTAATTTAGTACTTCCTATTATAAATGATTCATTCAGAACACTGATATTAGTGTCAGATGTCCTGGAATCAATATTGTCACAAAATATATAATATTCAACACATTCATAAGCTCTCATCTACCTCATTTATATTATTTTTAAAATGAGAAGCACAATGATACTTACAAAGAGTTATTAGAAAGAACAAATGACCCACTGCATAACATACGCCTAGACCTAGCCTGACAGTAAATGCTTAATTTTGTACATGTTATGCAGTAGTTGTAGTCGATTAATAAAGAAAATAATTCTATAAACTAAAGTGGGAAATTTTAGGAACAGCATACTATCATAGATATTAGATAAATAACCATTTTTGATTAATAGGATATGTAATTATTTTGCAAGAAAACCTGCCAAGTTGCTGGAAATCAAATTTCCCATATAGACTTAGAAGACTGTATCTTGTCTCACACCAACAAATTCTACCAAAATTGTAGACGAATAGTTTTAGAGCAATGCAATGGGACTGGATTGGGGATACAAAGAATAGAGTGGAAGTTGTAATCATATTTCTGTTTCATAAGTTTGCTATAAGTATTGAGTATGATAAGGAAAATGTATTTTGCACTCTATATGATAGGTTTCATATATAAGTATCTGCTGTATTTTTCTCTAATTTGTTCCTGAGGTGTCTGTCTTTCTAAGTGGCCATAAACTGTAGCCTTGTCCTGAGGGAGCTCCAGAGGATGTAGCTGTGGCTGTTTACACTGATGTGCATTTAATAAGACACCTCTTTATCCTGTCAGATGGCCTAATGTGAAAGCATCTGGCCTGTGACCAAGTGTCTCTCAAAGGAACCTTGTTTATATTGTCAAATACCCTGTGACTTTTGCCTGACCTGTGTTCAGTTTATTCCTACCAAGATAGCTACTTTCTAGAAGAGCCCTGACTGAAAGGAGAGTTCAGTTTGAGTGTATTGGTCTGATGAAATACGGAGGAGGCAGTGAAACAAAATACATGAAATAACAGAATCAGTACATTACTCACAGTTCCCAGCAAGATAACGGCCTTATGACCTCATGCTCACAGAGCCAGCGGGGATGGGGAAGCCACCCAGGACATGCATGTTTAACCAGAGGGTAGGGAGCACACGCGAGAGAGAGCGAGAGAGAGGGCCTGTAGAACGAAGGCTTTCGATGGAATACAGGGCATTACCGAATCAAGTTTCCTATGGAACTTCCTTCCTTTCTTTCTTTCTTTTTTTTTTTTTTGACGAAGTTTCGCTCTGTCGCCCAGGCTGAAGCGCAGTGGCGTGATCTTGGCTCATTGCAAGCTCTGCCTCCCGGGTTCACGCCATTCTCTTGCCTCAGCCTCCCGAGTAGCTGGGACTACAGGCACCCGCAACCATGCCCGGCTAATTTTTTTTTGTATTTTTAGTAGAGACGGGGTTTCACCGTGTTAGCCAGGATGGTCTCGATCTCCTGACCTCGTCATCCGCCCACCTCGGCCTCCCAAAGTGCTAGGATTACAGGCGTGAGCCACTGCACCCGGCCCCTGTGGAACTTCTAATTGGTGGATTTAATGCCAGCAGGCATGAGTTCCAGAAGGTCACTTTGTGACTGAGAAGCATATCTGCTGCACAACCCATGCAGGGTGTGGGTGGCAGTGGGGTGAATCAAATAGGTTTTATCTAGCTGTGTGATACGAGTGTGGTCAATAGAAGGTGGCTGAACAGGGCAGACATCTGCATCAACATTGAGAAAGTGGGCGTGGTGGAAAACCAGAAATTTTGGTAAGGCTGTCTTAGCTCTGCTTCTGGTGTGAGAAAGTCCAACTTATTTTTAAAATGGATGGTGAAGTAACATAAAATTATAAGAATTTACTACAATATCATTTTTGCTTATATTACTGTTCTCTATCTTCTTTTACTAATTTATGCTGGTTATATTTTTCTGTATGTCTTCTTTCACTATCTTATTTTGGTATATTTTTCTATACACTTCTTTTGTGTTTACTTTTTGCTATAACTAAAACCTGATTATTTCCATAAGCCTTCAAATAATCTTTTAAAAAAAAAAACTGTTTAGAATTATTTAAGACTTCCTAGAATATAACACAGCTGTTTCACATTTTCTTCCTGTCTATCCCTTGCTATTGTATTAGCAACATAAAAACACATTCTTCTAATATTTCAGAATCTTTGACCGTAAAGTTATTCATTGACTATGCCGACCCCTTCGATCTTGCCATATTAGAAAGCGATATTATATATCAAACTTCAACAAAAGACCTTTAACTCATGTATAATGTCTGCCTCTCTCAAGCCATTATTCATTCTACATTTTCTCAGACTTAGTATCTACTCTAGAATCAATTGTCACATTTTATGACACCAAATATATGTTATTGAATGAAGTAAAATCAAGATATGCATTAAGTCATTGCTATGTGCGCTGCTCATGAAACAGATAAGAGAGTCTGGGATATAGAGTTAACATAGCAATATAGAGAATATCATTATTTTAAGGATATTAGCACTTGGATAAAATTGGATGTAAGGTAGGGAGGGGCTGATGATAGCAGAAATCGAAATAACAGATTATATTCAACAGAATATAAAAGCAGGAGGAAATTATATTTGTCTACTTTGTTTATTGCTCTTTTTGTCTTTGCATTCATTCCTTTATCCTCAGTGTTTAGCAGTGTCTGGCATGTAATGGGCATGGAATAAATATTTTTTAATTAGCTTGTTTCTCTTAAAGAGTATAGGTCAAAGAGGATCAGAAGCTTTATATGGCGCTTGAAAAAAACAGATTTTAATGATCAGATATATAAAATTAGAAAATTCTGGGGTCCTAAAAAGCTAATAATTATGCACCCTCTCTTACCAAACTCTCATCCCACTATGGAATAAAAACAACAAAGGATAATACCCCACTCCTTTTGATTTTTTTCTGTTATCGTGGAATCTGAATGGCAAGAAAGTGAGAAATACAATTTGGGTACATATTACAAGTGATTTTGAATGCAGATTGTAGACTCCTTACCTATTTATACAGTAATGGAAAAATAGTAATGTTTACTTTAAGCAAAGTAAGATCATTATTTGAATTATACTTTGGCAGGAAAATTATGGTAGGAATCTGCAGGCTTATTTGAAGGGGAAAAATATAGGGGATGAGATCATTAGAGAAGCATGTCAAAATGTGATTGTTCCTACCTCAAGAGTAGGAAGAATCCCAAGAATCCCAAGGTCAAGACTTAAATATAGACTCAAATACCACCATATTCTAAATCAAGTTACAGAACCATCTATTCACCATATGCTAAGAGAGTATGAAAGTGGTTCTACTAGCAATAATCTGTCATCTTCCATTAGACAATGTAAGAAAAGCAGAGCATTTACTAAGAATTTAATGAAAGTGAAGAGTGAGTCTTTCTTACTTCACATAAGAGATATTAGCATATTATATGTCAATCATTCTCATCAACTCCAGTCCAGTGAAAAGGGATTCAATTGAACAAATTTGGAAATCTTTTAAATAAAGCTTTACAGATAGAGTTGAAATAATGTTTTTAATTTCCTCCACAATCTCACTTTTTTCTTTCGTTTTCAAAGTTAAGTACTATTGCATCTGTTTTTATCATATTGCTTATGCATATGACTATATGGGCATGTATTTACATACATACTAATATATAATACATATAGAAACAGTAAAAGTAGATTGTTTCAAATATACAAAAATAACTTGCTGTCATAATATATGTTTTCAAACATGTTTTAAACAAAATTATTTTTAAGATGTATCTATCCTGGTAAATATAAATCGAGTTCATTTATTTTGCCTTCCACTTGACATGCCATAGTGTGAATATTTTATAATTTATTTGTACTTTCCAGTATTGAAATCTACTTTATGGGGTTTCTTTACTTTTGTAAGTGATATGACAATGAGTAACATCATAGTCCTCTTGCTAAACAAGTATAAGTAAGTTTCTCTAGGATGTATTGGTAGCAGGGATTTCCTGGGTCCTATATGGTCATCTTCTAGGACTTTCTTTGCCTTTTGCACTCATAAGGATACCTATAGCATGCTTATATTTTTTATAATGTTGAAGTTCTACTTCTACATTTTCTATTTCTTTTTATTAATTCATTTGCCTATGCTTAGCCCATATACCATAATCCTTGAATTTTATAGCTTAATATTGTCCCTTAAATCTTTATGTCATATATTCATTCTTTATGTTGCCATATTATGTTGTGTTGACTATCCTTGGCCTTTAAAATGTCATACGAATTTAAAGAAGATTTTTTCAGTTTTCATGAAAAAAATCCTTAGTGGGTTTGATTTTATTGCTTTAAATTTTTAGGCTAATTTATAGATAATTGAAATTTCTTGAATATTAGACATTTTTATTTATAAATATGATATGTCTTTACACATTTTAGTCTTATTTTAAAACATTCATTAAAATGTATAATTATATCCATAAATATTTTTCTTATTTTACTATTCTGAAGTACTAAAAAAAGAACTCCTACCACTGTGTTATTTTAAAATTATATGTTCCAGTTAACTTTCAGTAGCATATAAAATTGTTTTTTATATGCATATACATCCATGAGACTGCTGTGTTTAGGTATAATTTTAATAAGTAATCAAAAATTTGTTAGATTGTCCATTGCAGATAAGTATATGATCTTCTGATGAAGAAAAATATTTCTCACCCCCAGTTCTTGTATACATTATTATTAAAATACAAAACCACCCATGTAATATGAAAAGCAGTAAAAACAATTATAGTATTTTTACTTTTACTGACACTAAAGGACATATTTCTAATAGTTCTCTATTTACTAAAATATATGCATTTTTTATGGTTTTGTTTAATTTTGATCTTGTGAAGGAAATTTGCTTCTATTCCTTCTTTGCTAACATGTGTGAATTTTGATAATAAATAAATGTTGAGTATTTATCAATTTCTGCACACATTTAAATCATTATCAAATTTTTATATTTTTATTTAAAAATAAGGTACATCTTACTGCTAGATATAATATTCTGGTTTCAAACATCCATTCCATTCCATTCCAAGCATCCATTCTATTCCATGATTCTCCACAATATATGTAACTTATTCATGAGTGAGGCTGTCTACAGTATTTTCATTCATACATCTGTGCTTCCACCATTGCAGGAAATTTATTTTTTGCTCTCCTAAAAACATGGGGACTAGATCAAGTCATCTCTCTTCTAAAATTTCACCTTGCTCTTTAGAATCCATACTGATGTCAGTTTCTTTTTTTAAATTTCTAATTGAAATAAAATTATTGTACATGTTTTGGGGGTGCATGTGATATTTTGATACATGTATATAATGTGTAATAATCAAATCAGAGTAATTAGAATATCTAACACCTCAAACGTTTATTCTCATGTTGGAACATTTCAATTCTCTTTTGGCTATTTTGAAACATACAATAAATTATTAACAATAATCATGCTACTGTACTATCAAATCAGGTTTTCTTAATTTTTGTTGCCTTTGTAGACAATTATAACTTAATGTTATAATTCTTTAATAGAATGTAGGCCAGGAGCAGTGGTTCAAACCTGCAATCCCAGCACTTTGGGAGGCTGAGAGGGGCGTATCTCTAGAGTCTAGGAGTTCGAGCCTAGCTTGGGCAAAGTGGTGAAACCCTGTCTCTAAACACCTGTAATCCCAACACTCTGGGAAGCCAAGGCGGGAAGATCATGAGGTCAAGAGATTGAGACCATCCTGGCCAACATGGTAGAAACCCTGTCTCTACTAAAAATACAAAAGTCATCTGGGCTTGGTGGCATACGCCTGTAGTGGCAGCCACTTGGGAGACTGAGGCAGGAGAATCTCTTGAATCCGGGAGGTAGAAGTTGCAGTGACCCGAAATCCGCCACTGCACTCCAGACTGGTGACAGAGACTCCATCTCAAAAAAGATAAAACAAAATAAAATTAGCCAGGCATGGTGTACAGTGCCTGTGGCCCCAGCAACTCTGGAGGATGGGGTGGGTGGAATTCTTGAGCCCGGGATGTGGAGGTTGCAGTGAGCCAATGCTGCACCACTGCACTCCAGCCTGGGTGACAGAACAAGACCCTCCCACTGCCCCCAAAGAACAATGTAATGTTTCAACTTAAATAAGCCAATTGTCTTTTTACCATTGCTAGAAATAAATAACTTTGCCTAAAGTTGTTATCTCATTGGTGTCTAGCACACTGTGGCATAAGATTGATAATCACAATGTGATGTTTGATTGATTGAATGGATAATTGATTAAAGAAGAACACACAGAGATAGAAATATAATATGTAAACAGGGAGAAGACATGCATAACATACACGTACACACACACAAATAGAGAAAGCAAGGTACATATTGAGAAGAACGGATGAAAAGTGGCATGAAATGTTTTAAAAAAGTTTGATATTGACAAAGGCAAAAGGCAACGTGTAGATGAGTATTTTAACAGATATTACATATTGTTTGAATACAACTGTTTTGGGAAAATTTGATGTTCTATTACATTTGTTCTCTTAAATTATCACAATTTGTCCACTTTTTTAAACCAGAGATCATAACTCAACAACTCTACTCTGAATGCAGTGGTGTTATAAAACAGTGATAAAGGGTACCGAATAGATGACAGAAGATCTGTATTTCCATCAGATCTGTATTTCTAGGATCTATATTTAAAACCAAGTTCCACAATTAATTATTTGTTTGATCCTGAGCAAAACATCAAACAATTATCTCTTCATTCTTTTTACATTTCTGTGAGATGAAAATTTTGCCCTTAACAATGTTTATTAAAACACACTTATGTATCTTTCTGTCAATCTATCTATCATCTGTCTTTCTATTTATCTATCTAGTATATCTCTCTATGTATCTATCTAGTGTAGATACACTAGTGTAGATAGATACATAGATAGGTGTGCATGTATATTTACATGTATATATGTATACACATATTGATATAGTCTTGCATTTTGCAGAGGTACCTATGAAAGACTAAATAGAAAATATGATATTTTCAAGGTAACTTCCTTAGTGTGATTGTTATTTGGTAATTCTAACCCTAGTGATCTATTTAAAGAAAGAATAATTATAGAACTGCCAGAATAATATCCCACAGAAAATTATCTCATTGACTGCAGCAATTTAAGCTGATAATTCATCTTATGCCAAGAGTTTTCATGTTGAAGATCAACAATAAAATAAAATACTAGAATATCGAAAGTTGCCATGGGTGAGATAATCTAAAATTCTTGGACATGAATATTACGTGGAGAAAAAGCCAAGAAGTTTATTCATGTACATACCTTAAGAAACAACACAGGAGGCCGGGATCGGCGGCTCATTCTTGTAATCCCAGCACTATGGGAGGCCGAGGCGGGCGGGCGGATCACGAGGTCAGGAGATCAAGACCATACTGGCTAACAAGGTGAAATCCCGTCTCTACTAAAAATACAAACAAAAAATTAGCTGGGCATGATGGCAGGCTCCTGTAGTCCCAGTTACTCGGGGGGCGGTGGGGGGGGGGGGGCTGAGGCAGGAGAAAGGCGTGAACCTGGGAGGCGGAGCTTGCAGTGAGTTAGATCCCGCCATTGAACTTCATCCTGGGTGACAGAGTGAGACTCCGTCTCAAAAAATATATATAAAAGGAAGAAAGAAACAGCACAAGAAATACTCAACGGGTACAAATCACGTTCAGTGATGTTTTTACCTTTGTTCTTCGGAAATGTGCAGACATTTTTCTATTTGTGCATAAATAATTATTTGATTTTTAGCATACACCAGAAAGCTTTTTAAAATATGATGTTAAAATATATGCAGGCATATGTTATTCTTTAAATTAAATCAGTTCAGCAAAAGTAGAAAAACTTTAAGTAACGTGATTTTTGTGTGTGTGTGTGTGTGTGTGTGTGTTTTCTTTTTTAGTAGAGACGGGGTTTCACTGTGTTAGCCAGTATGGTCTCGATCTCCTGACCTCGTGATCCGCCCGTCTCGGCCTCCCAAAGTGCTGGGATTACAGGCTTGAGCCACTGCGCCCGGCCAGTAACGTGATTTTTATGAAATATCTTGAGTTTTAATATTTGAGATAAAATGAGCAACAACAACAACAAAACTGAGTGTAGAATGTAAACTTGACTCCAAATTCCCAAAGAGATTTTATGGCCACTTTTGGAATTAGTGAAGCAATGTTAATATTTTTAAATAAAAGACTTTTTATTTGTTAAAAACACATTACTAGTACTGATTTTTAGCATCTTGTAGATTTCTTTTTTGTTATCATATGTAAGATATTGAAACTCTCTTATGAAAGCTGGAATTAAAGAAAGCAAAAACATACATGACAAACCTACATACAACAGCATACTTAACAGGCAAAAGCTAAAAGACTTCTCCTTGGAAACTGCAACAAGACAAGAATGACTACTCATAGCACTCCTATTCAATATAGTACTGGACATTCTGGCCACAGCAATCAGACAAGAAAAAGAAATGAAAGGCGTAAAATTTGAGGAGAAAAAGTCAAATAATTTCTCCTTACAGATGATATGATTCCATACCTAGAAAAACCCACAGACTATCCCAGAAGACTCCTAGAACTGTAAGTGACTTCATTAAAGCTTCAGGATACAAAATCAACATACAAAATTAGTAACATTTCTATACACCAATGATATCCAAGCTCAGAGACAAAACAAGAATGCAATCTCATTTACAATTGTCACCAAAATAATAAAAAATAAAAAGAAACTAGGAATACAATTTACCCCGGAAGTGAAAAATCTCTACAATGAGAATTACAAAACACTGGTAAAAGAAATCAGAGATGACACCAACAAATGGGAAAACACTCTATGCTCATAGGTAGGATAACTTAATGTTGTTAAAATGGCCATACTGTCCAAAGCAATTTTTAAATTCAATGCTATTCCTATCAAACTACTAACATAATTTTTTTCACAGTATTAGAAATAAACGATTCTAAAATTTATATGGAAGCCAAAACAGAACCTGAATCATCAAAGCAATTCTAAGGAAAAAAGAAAAAAAAAAGTCAGAGTCATCACCTTACCTGACTTCAAACTATACTGCAAGGCTACAATAACCAAATAAGCATGGTACTGTATAAAAACAGACACACAGACCAATGGAACAAGATAGAGAATCCAGAAGAAAGCTACACACCTACAGCTATCTGATCAACAAAGTTGGCAATAACAAACAATGGGGAAAGGACTCCCTTTCAACAAATGGTGCTAAGAACTGGGCTGGCCATATGCAGAAGATTGGACCCCTTCTTTTCACCAAATAAAAAAAAAAAAAAAAGTAAGATAAATTAAAGACTTAAATATAAGGCCTAAAACCATAAAAATTCTAAGACTAAGGAAATATCATTCTGGACATGAGCCTTGGCAAGAATTTGTGACTGAGTCTGCAAAAGCAAGTACAACAAAAACAAGAATTGACAAGTGAGACCCAATTAAACAATAAGACTTCTGCACAGCAAGAGAAACTATCAAAGAAGTAGGAGCTAAGAATTGAATACCCATGGACACAAAGACAGGACCCATAGACACTGGGGACTGCTTGACAATGGAGGGTGACAGGGAGTCATGGATTGAAAAACTACCTATTGGATACTATGCTGACTATCTTGGTGATGGGATAATTGGTAGACCAATTCCCAGTGAAACGCAATTTACCCATGTAACTAACCTGCACATGTGTTCCCTGAATCCAAAATAAAAGTAGAGGAAAAAAAGGAAAATAAATCAGAAAAAAATGATGAAAACAGAACAAGTGATATTTTCATAATTTTACTGAGCAAATAAAATACTTGTGAAATTAATGAATAATGATGGAACAATAACAGATGAAAAGTAAGATAATAGACTTGACATTCTTAGGTTCATAATTGGTGATGAACAAAAGGAATTTAGAGAATTTGAAGACCTTACATCTCCTCAATAGAAAACACAGAATATGCTCTGTTTCAACAATAGTACTTCCTACACTCAATTTTTATCATGTAACTACTAGTTTCCTATCCTAGTAGACTGTAAGCTTTTTGAAGGTAAAGAATGGGTACAGTAGTTTCCTATGTTAGCCACCAAAGGTAATAATGAATTAAACAAATACTGACCATTTGGATTTGATATCTCTGGGATATTCTGTGGATTCTCTATCTCCTTGAATCTATCATATTAACTAGTACTTGTATTATTTAATGGAATCTTGGTTTGTAATTATTAAATGTGTTATATTTCAGAATGGTTGGTTCAAATTTAATGTTAGTTTTAAGAATTATACTTTAGAAACTATATTCAAATTGAAATGTAGGCAAGGGAAATAAATAGTTATAAGATATATAAACCATAATTGTTGGAAGGTGATTCAGCTGTCCTGAAAATGGCAATGAGCAAAATAGGAGGAGTGGTAGAATAAAGTGGTTGCCTTCAAATATCTGGAAAGCAGACTAACATGAGTGGTATCAGATACCACAGATATTGTTTGATCTCATTATCTAGAGAGTTAATAAGTTCCATGAAAGACAAGGATATACTTTTCAATTGTCTGCCTCAGAAAGTGGAGAACTTCTATCATTGGTGGTCTCAAAGCATAGCCTGACAAAAGCAGACATTTGCAGAGGAATTAAACATCAGAAAGTTAAGGTTTTTTAGTATTTCATCTAACTCTTATATACTATAAATCTTCATTTGTGGTTAACCTCGGCAAATTTGCTCTTGGCATCTAAGAGAAAGTGATAGTTGTACTAGATAAATGTTCCGTTCATTCATTGGTGTCAAACTATGAAATCAGCTTGTTCTTTCTTTGTATTATCTGTAAATAAAATTTCTCTGGGTTGAAGTCATTAATCTTTCAGCTGTGCTGTAAATCTGACATCTCAAAAGGGTTCTTTCATTTTGGTAGAAATTTCATTTCATCTAGCACGTTGAAAAATGAATTCTCTATCACATGGTGAAATATGTAGTTTAATAATGCATCAAATTGTGTGTCAGCCAATAGATCTTTTGAACCCTCTGTTTGCCTCTACTTGAATGATTTTGGCCTTTGTTCTGTGTCATAAAAAGGGTCTTAACATGTGGAAGAAATCATCATAAACTTGAACAAGATTTTATTCTTATATATATAAACTTGAAGAAATTCTTCACAATGACAGGGCTATCAACGGAGTTTGGCATCCATCTGGGAAGGTTCTCCCGAAGTCCCCCTCACCTCACCCCATTTGACTGATCCCCAGTCAAATTGATTGGTGCCAACTTAAGTAAGGAGTATCTGACCAGTAACTTTCCATAATGCTGTCAATCAAGGATCCAGATGCTGCCACCGCTGCTGTTACTCTTGCTGGGGAAAAACAAAACAAATGTGTCAACTAAGTTACTCCGAACTGCAGCTGTACTATTCCCTATACATCCATTGTACCTTTATTTTACACCTAAAAAAAGTAAAAAGAATCAGAGTTTCAAAATCATGTGTAGAATATGGGGCAGTCAAAAGTGCATTTACTTACCAATTACATCTCCTAGCTTAAAACAATATTTTGAGCCCTTGCTAGTGCTCAGTGTATTTGAACAGCATGTACTCTTCTATTGTTGTGAAGGTCATGTTTCTTCTTTTGTGGTCTTAACAGCGTTGCCCAGCTTCATATTTAGTGACATGCAAAGCCAGGCCTAATGCATTCTCAGGCTTTGTATGATGTTAATACACTCAAGGTTCCACCTTTATATGAAAGTAAAATAATACAATCAGTGAGATTGGAGAAGTGATTTATTGTAATACTTTAGTAGAATGTTTTCCGACTATTTTGAGCTGATTAACAGACCCTGATGGTAAGCTTTCAAATGATTATATACATCATAATTTACCTGGCAATGTATCCCAAAGTACTCTCTTGCTAAGTCACATTAAGGAAGGTAAGCTATGAACCTGTTCTAAGATATGCTTTAATGGGGGGGGGGATAATTAATCCTCATTTTGGGAAAATGGGTTGCAAACTAAATGAATTGTCAAATTTTATGTGTAAATATCAATTTAGATACATATTGAATTTACAGGTAAACCTCCAAACATTCTGCCCTTACATCAACAAATTTTAGTCCAGGCATAGTGGCTCACATCTATAATCTGAGCAATTTGGGAGGCAGAGGTTGGAGAATGACTTGAGCCCAAGGGTTCAAGACCTGGGCAATATAGTGTGACCTTGTCTCCACAAAATAAAAAAATTAGTGGGGTATGGTGGCACATGCCTATATTCTCAGCTGTTTGGGAGGCTGAAGTGGGAGGAACACTTGAGTCTGGGAGGTCAAGGCCACTGTGAGTTCTTGCAGTGCCACTGCACTCCAGTCTGGGTAACAAAGAGAGACACTGTCTCAAAAATAGTAATGATTATGTTTAATGTTCCTTAAAATAATTGTATTTATCACAGGAATTATTCTTCAATAATTCAATTCCTATTGCATTATGTTGATCTATCTTTCAATAGTTTTGTGAATATTTTAAAATGTAATTAGCTGGAAGATGCTTCAGAGAAAATCAATAATATATCCAATACTGTTTTTTCTTTCTATTTTATTTTAGTTACACTTAGCAAGTCTATTATATTATTAGCATTCACATTGCATACCTATTATATAGTGGAAGAAGAGCAAATGATTTATTCCTTCTTCTTGAAAAGCTGACATTAAATTGTATTAATTTTTTAAAATCTCAGCTTTTTTATTTTTAACTTTTTCATTTCAAATACAGACTCTGTTCATTTTTTGATGGCCAATAATTTCTCCAATAAGAAAACCCAAAACTCTTTGAAGCATCTTGCTTGATATGCAAAAGGCCTAAGGGCCTATTTTATATAATCAGTCCCATCACTACACCCTTCCCGTTTTAATCTGTTCTCTACCCTGACATTTCCCAAGAGTATATCCTGTGTCAAAATATATTCAATTTAAAAAATTAAAGCAAATATCTAATTCATTAATGTAATATTGTGGAATTTCCAAAGTAGGAGAGGATATAATATGCAATTTTTCTTAACCTTATTTGACCACAGAAACCTTTCAGTGATGAACATATTTCTGTTATAATACTTTAAGAAACACATTGCTCAAAATGATTCAACAACCTTTATGGCCATTTTGTTTGTGTTAGACACCATGCAATGTCATGCTTCTGTGCCTATTGTAGCGAAAACCTTTGCTTTTCTCCTACAGATAAAAATCTGTGTGTCTTCCTTCAAGGCTCAGTTCCATAGTCAGTTATTTTTCAAATATTCCCCTTACTTCCACAGGCTATGCTAATTTACTACTCTCATTGGATCTTGCGTAGCTCTGTGTTTTTCTCTATCTTAGTTTTCATATTATATCACAGTGGCCACATTTTATCAAATCTAAGGCATCATTGGCGGTATCTGCTTCTAAAATTTCTAATCCTCAAAGGAAACAAAGAAATTCTTTGTTTCTAATCCTCTAAAATTTCTAATCTTCAAAGGCATCACTGTTGATATCGTTAATATGATATATAATATTTCATTCTATTTAGAATTATCTTATATTAGTATAAATATCCCGTTAGGCTTAAACATACATTTAATGATGTAGCACTTTTGTGTGTACATAAAAGGAAAACATAAGTGAAATAAACTTCTGGAATTATTTCAAATTCTGACTCAACTTTTACTGAATTATGTTTTAGTTTGAATTGTCAGTGTTTGATATTCAGAATCATTCTCTGTCATCAAGAGGATTTAGTAATTTGTTTCTTAAGAGAGTGCTCCAGTATGGCCTCTAAGATTTTCTTCCAAGCCACAGCCTCCCATTTTGTTCGTTTTGATGCTAATATCTTCTTAATCATACAACCAAGTTTCATGCATATTGAAACAATGATAAAAATGTGACATTGATAGATTGACAAACTTTGATTTTAATGCACTATTTATTGTAACATACATCCTAATTTTAAATGTTACAATATGAAAAATATGTACCTTATAATTGATGACTTATAGGATTTTTCCATTTACCAAGAGCTTCATGAGCAAAGAAGCTCTTGGGAGCAGAACCTTATTATTTTCAGAAATATCTACCAGTACTCTCAACCCCTGTACCTTTGACACATGCAAACATTGTTAACATAGTTTTGAGAATCAATATGTTTTGTTGATTGTCTTTGTAAAAATATCCACTACTGAGTTCTATGACATTTATTTATTAAATAGTTTTGATGTTCTAAACTAGAAGCTAAATGATGAATAGGTGTGTGTAGGTTTGGACCAGTTGAACAATTTCTCAATAAGTAATTTCTCAACTCTTTAAGAGTTACTCTTAGTAGCAGGTAAGTTTGTAAGTATTGAGCCAATGTGCTTTTTAAAATTAAAGAGTCCTGTCCAAGCTCTATTTGAAGCAAAGAAGTCTGAGCGTTTACCATTATTCATTAATTATGTTATATATATATAGTGATGAAACAATAGCATGATGTACTTCCTGGTGATTTTTATTAATACTGACAGAAAATTTCTGTATAAATTCAACTCAGAAAACAGTTCGACCCATTTATCAGAACATCCTTCTTCCATATATATGTTAAAAGCACACAGTGTTTGTTTCCTAAGGTGTAAGTCTGTTTGTGTGGAAAGATGGAGAATTGACTGAAGTAGCTGAGCAGTCTTTATTGCTAACAGAAAATACTGACTTAAAAAAATGTTAACCTCATTTAAATAATATAGTTCAGCAATCTCCTAACTTGATTTATTTAATGATAATTTGATATGCTATGAAAATCTGTCTGGGGTTATTTCCAAATTCAAAACAGAAAGTAAAGTCTGTTAAATCTACCTTCTCGGCAGATTTTTTTTTTTTTTCTTAAAGCCATCGTTTCTTACCGGAAGTCACAGCATCTATTATGGGCCAAAGTATCATAATCCAGAAGTTTGGGATATTTTGGTTGAGTTAAAATGCTATTTATAATTGGTTGTCATTTTTTGTTGTGGAATATTTAAGATAACTTTTTAAATGTTGATGAAATATTTCAAATAACATTTAGGAAACACTCAGTTTGAGACAAGAAGTATTTACTCTTAAGTCTGCCTTCATTTATTGTTCATGAACAAGTGTGTTGAAGGATTTATTTACTGAATTTAATATGAACAAAATATGGCTGGGCATCAACATTTTACATAGGGATTAAAATAAGGGAGTTACATTTAGAAAACTGTGTGAGGGAGGATGAACTTTTATTTTCTCTTTAGCAAACATTAACGTTTTAAGTGAAATAAAGATGAATAAAAATAATGAGTTAAATATTGCAATCTACTGAGTCATATAAAATACTTCCATTCAAGGGAATAAATATAGCAATGAGAATATTGTTTGGAATCTAAACAAAAATAGCTTTGATGATGTTTTACACATAAAGACATTGCTTTTCAATTCTGTTTCCAGAACAGAATGACAAAAAATCAGTTTACTATAATTAGAGCATTGTTATAGTAGACAATGTACATGTGTGTTTGCACATGTGTGTATGTTTGTAAGTTTGAACCTAGCAGAACTGAGTAAAGCCCAAAATAACATTATCCTCATACATTTTGAATATAAAAATACAGGAGCGTAAGCTAGCATTAGAATTTCCAAAATACATAGCATCATTTTTTAAATTTAATGAAATACATAATACTTCACAATTTTGCAGTGTTTTTCCCTTCTCTTGTAGTAAGCACTAAAATTATTTAATTTGATTTTAGAATTCATTATTGGCTAGTTGATAGAGCAATACATAGTGTTCCAATTCCTTTGACGAGTTTTGACAATAGCCTCAATTATTTTGTGAGGCAAAGGTGATAAGTACTGCACTACAGAAACCTTAATCTCAATTATTTCGTATTATAGCTAGCACACATATCAAATACTAATCACTAGAACATAATTGATTAATTTTAAGTTCTGTATCATTCTTAGCAGCTAAAATGTTGAGTAACTGCATCAAATATTTTAACCAAAAATTTTATTCTAAAAATGCCAGCGTGATTTTTCCTACAAATACATCATGATTTTCTATATGAAGTCATAATAAAGTAATTTAATTTAAATATTTGAGTCATTTAATTAAAATATATAACTTCATAAAAATATCAAAATGTTTAAAGAGAATACAAATATTGATTTTTTTCTGTATTTCCATTTTTATGCCATTTAATTATGGAGGAAACCTGAAAGTGTAGTCTAAATATATGCATATATATCTACACACACACACACAAACACACACACACATACATTTTTTTAATTGCAGAAGCCATTATTTTTTAATGGAGCATAGCTGCCACAACGCACAAATCCAATGCTCCTATTCAAAAGGGGATTCATCTGAAACTTGATTTATTTATTGCTCATTCCAATCTCTTTAAGTGTACCTTCTTAGTTATAAAGCTAAAAATAAACTAACAAAAAATAGCAACAATTAATATAATACACATGCACACACAAAAAAAGTATACGTTTCTAAATTCACTTGTAGGTAGGTTGTTTCATAATCATTTCAATTCTACACTTTGATGCACACTTGTAATTTCTGATTCAGAATTGAAATATGCTGGGGTGGAGAGAAGCATGGTGTAAGGCATTCATTCACTGATACAAATTTAAGCAAGGCTTCCTGAGATGCTGGCTTCCAGAGGCCTCAGCAGCACCTTGGTCAGTCAAAGCAGGAACACCATGACCCTGAAGTCTGAGGATTGTTGTAGGAAGCCTCATCTAAAACCTACCACTTTAGGACTACAAAAAATTTGTAAGCCACCTTTGACTTAGTTATACTCATTCCTGCAAGAATTGCTTTCTTTTGTCTGCAACTGACCCGTTAGGAACAGTTTTAGCTGTCATTCTCAAAAAGAAAGAAGACTCTGTGACTGGTAGTCTGACCCTTCTTTAGAAATAAAGGTAGTGAGTACTCATTTAGTACTCATTAGAGAATGGGCATTGATCTAAATTATATTTTTAACTGGATCACCCTTTCTGCTATACCAAACAAAAGGCCAAATGTATCAAGGAAGAAGTAGAGACACAAGTTAAATGGCAATTGCAGAAGAGATTATATTTCAAAAGTCATTCTGTGATGCTAATGCCAACATTACTTTAATACTAAAAACAATTAAAATAAATCCACAGAACTATATCCTCATCAACACAGTTGCAAACATTCTTAATATAGTATTAGCAAATCTAATCCAACAATGTGTAAAAAGGAGAATGCATTACAGCCAAGTTAGATTCATTCCAGTATGCAAGATAAATGTAACTTTTGAAAAATTCAGTGTGCAAGGTATGTGTGCAAGGTAGATGGGACTATTAAGAGAGTAAAACAGAAAAAAAAAGATCATCTCAATAGATGTCACATAACTATTTGTCAAAATTCAGCAATACTGTATATTTTTAAAATCTCAGGATATTCTGGAAAGAGGGGAAACATGTCAATATTTTAAAGGTCAAATATGAAAATATTTCATTTTAATGCTAGCCACTTGAAATCATGGGAATGGAGTGGGTTGCCCAAAGATACTATGTAAAATGAGAAGTGAGGACCTAGGGGCACTCATCTGTCAAATATAAAATCAAGTAAAATGTGGGAAACTGTGAAAAGGAATTTAATAGTGAACAGATTTATCGAAAGAGAGCAAAAGCAATGTTATTTTTGATGCTCAGGTAATAATGATGATGATGATGATGATGTGTGTGTGTGTGTTTCTGTGTGTGTGTGTGTAGTTTTCTACATGGTTAGAAAGAGATGGTTAGAAGAGAAGGTTAAATGCTAGCAAACATCTCATTGAAAGATGACTGAATAGTGATATGGCAATTAGGTCATTACCTGTCTTTGGAAAAAGTAGTTTAGGTAGCATTATAGGGTTAGTATGCCCACTCAGTGGTGTAGGTGAGGAATTTGAGCCAATATACATCAACTGTTCTACCAGCATGAAGAATTTTGGTGGTGAATAGTAGGCTGAATTGTGGTGGCTTCAGAAGGGCCTCTGACTCCTTTGAAACTCTTACTTAATATAAGAAAGAGAGGCAAATGTTTATTTCCTGAGAATAATGTGTCAATGGAAAGTAAGAGTTTATGAATACACAAGAGAGAAAGGCAATTATAAATACACAATCTTGAAAGAGTAAGAATGGCAAGAGATCAGATGGTGGTTATACTAGTGTCGGTGATGAAGATTTAAAGTTTTGTCTTTAAAAATATTAAGTAAAATAACTTTACTTGTACAGTTTTAGCATGGTTTTTAGAGAGTTGTATGTTTTAAAACTACTTAAAATACAGTAAAAAACCGTACAGATAAATCATTGCTCAGACAGTGATGGACATTTTATAAACTTCAAATTAACAAACAAGAATGGAATGTAACATAAAACAATAATTGAGAATAGATTCATTGCTTCATCAGAGACACTGCTCTCTTGGGTTTTCTGGTTTGTTCTGCAGTCTTTTTCTAGGTCACAGAGCACATCAATAATTGTATTATTTTAGAATCAGGCAATGTGTTTTAGAATTATGGGAGATATTAGACCTGTGATCATTTTTTAAGCCTACAAAGACTACTCTTCCATTTTATTCTAAAATGTGCTTCTAAAAGCCATCATTTTGTATGAATGTTAACGTGCCAAGAGGCACTGCCCTTTACTGAAAAAGTCTCAATTGAATCAGCATTATGGGTGCTTTGGCAGTTATTTAAGAATGAAGAATATATTTTGTGGCCTAAGTATATTAAATTTGCTAGATGGGATTTTTTGTTTCAGAGAAGCTTTCTAAACCACTATTATATCCCCTAGCATTTTGAATACTAATGCCTTTGGTTTGGAGATGGTTTGTTTAATAATTCAACATAAGAAACAGAAACTATTAAAGAGAAAGATCACTTTCCTACCTACGGATCTTTTAGGTCTGATATGCTTTGCTCTGTTAAGAACATGAATGTTATTTTTCTATTTACATTTACTTGCACCATTTTTACATTCACTATTCAAAGATAAACAAATAGAATAATTTATTTACTCTCATATTATTTAAAGTCTAGAGGGTTGTTTACGTTTAAGACAGTCATTTTAATTAAAAATTTTCTTGCTGTTTTAATAAATTATGAACCAATAAATGAGCTCAAATTAATTTATAAGCAAGTTTTTAATTATTCCAATTGAAAAGATGCTAGAATATCATGAATTTAAGGAGGGAATACCTCTCTGAGGTAACTTGATTTCTCCCATACCACAGGTGGAGAGTTGGAGGCATAGTAGGTATTTCATGACTACATATCCCAAAATAAATCCTAGGATAAAACATTCAAAGGAGAATAACAGAAAGTTAGAAAGAGGGAGGAAGATGGAGAGAGGGGACAGTAGAAAGGAAGAAGAATGGAATGGGAGAGAAATAGGCCATTGAGTGAATGGGATTCTTAATATAAATTATCTTCCCTCTGGCTACCCTGAGCAAAAAAACATAATGACAGCAAGTTATAAGGATACATAGTTGTCTCCAAAAATCCAGTGATATGGACACAGCTGTGCCTCAGGAACAAACGGGAACAAGGGACCACAATACCTGCCAGGTTCATGAGTTTGTGACCAATCTGGAGACTCTCACCCAGGAAGCCTGTGTTTAAGATATAACGTTCTGTAATTGCTCCCTGAAAATTCTTAGCCTGGTGCAGTGACCTGTGCTTGTAATCCTAACAACTCAAAAAGCTGAAGCAGGAGGATCCCTTGAGGCTAGGAGTTTGAGGCCAGTCTTAGCAACACAGTGATACTCTGTCTCTATACAAAATAAAATAAAATAAAATATTAAGCATTTTATCTTTGAAATTGCACAGTATAAGTGAATTTTGACAGGACACTAGAACATGTCAGGGCTTGAAGCCTACGTGCTTGTGTGGTCCCACCTTCCACTTTCTCCTCTCCCCTAGGCTACATTCTCCCTGTTCTCTGGCACCCTGGCCTGCTTGTATCACTCCTCAACTGCCCAGTAACCCCTGCTACTCCTGCCCCCTGGAAGCCTTGGCCCCTCCCCTGCCACTTGTTCTGCAGCTTGAGGTTGTCCTGTACCATTGAGTCAGTACACCTACTAAGTGCATTCCAGTGCAGAGGTCACCATCCCCTGGGGGGGCTTCCGTTGGGGCTATTGGCTTGTAGAAAGAAACGTTGCTTTTTTTCCCCCTCTCTGGGTCACAGCATCTTTGTCCAGTGACTGGCAAAAAGAACAGCCAAGAACTTCTGCTTCAGTAGGTACTTCTGAGGGTCCTTATTTGCCTTGCAAGTGTCAGTTGTTTACAAGGGAGCAAAACATTAATTAAGATAATTTTTAAAACGTAATGACAGGTTAAAAAAGAGACTGCCAAGAAAAGGTTGAAAAGTTTATATTTCAGTGCTTTTAACACTTTTTTTTCCTGCTTTTTGAACAAGAGTGCTCATGTTTTCATTTTGCATTGAGCCCACAAATTATGTAGCCAGTCCGGATACTAGCAATACTTTCCCTGTTCACCTCATCATGGTTACTTTCTAAATATCTGGTTCATTCTTCAACTTCCAGAGGTCAACTCATCCACTGATATTCTGGCCCATAAGGCAAACATGCACGTGCACTCAAAAACACACACAAATATCGTTTCTGGGGATATTTTAGTTGTCATATGAGTCACTAAGAAGTAATTTATTTCTCAGCAATAAATTCCCAGAGAAGAGACTTTTAATTGTCTTTGGTCAAGCTTAAAAATGCCTGCTTCTACTCTAAACACATGAAATTTGCAGGTGGAAGAAAAGTTCCCAGAAAAAAAGTGGAAAAATTATGTCAACTGTATACGTCATAAAGGAAAATGCAAGCAGATAGGGTACTCATTTGAATAGGGATTTTCAAAGCATCCGTGTAAAATTGCATCCTATAAATTAAAATGGCGATACACTAGACAAAATTCAAAATGAAACTAATATCTTCTAAAAGATATCAAAAACTTAAAGTAATAATAAGAAACTTGGTACACGTATAGGAAAATTGTACCTCAAAACTATGAGTATAGGTTAGTATCATACCCTTGCTCCCCAAATATACACTAAAACCAAGACCACCTGTGTAAACCTAACTTATCTGTTTACTGTAGGAAATATAAAAGTACAAACAAATACAGACCTTCACTGTTTGCTTTAGAATATTTGTATAAACCAGTTTAACCAAGCAACCAATTTTCTCATCTAGGCAAACTGCTTTCTTATTTGGATAACAGTTTTCTCACCTGGGAAGAAATAACTTTTTTAATCAAAATTTATCTCAGACCCTTATTTTACTACAGTATATGTCCTCTTATCCTGAAGTATAATTGTGTGAATTAGCCCAATTTGAAAGTGAATTACGTTGAAATTCTTATGTTGAACAACTTGTATCCAGAAACCCAAACCTGTAAATAACCTTCTCTAACTTCTTTTTTGAAGTATTACTAAGACTTTTCAAGATAATGATTTTCCTAGAGAAAATTTATATTTAACTCAGTTTTGCTTGAGCAATAGATGTCTTAGGATATCTCCACGGGTTAGGTAAGCCAACAATCTTGAAAGTTCCATTTCCATCAAGCCAAAACCTCTCCACTGCTGTGGCTCAAAACCCTTGAATTGGAATGAGCAAGGTTCCCTGAGGCTTCTAGGGCTTTCTGCTTGGGGATCTCCACATTGTGATGACAAGGTAGGTCCCTCACTGTGTCTTAGCTCAGATTTATTTCTGTTGAGCTCACAGATGTCTTCATCTCTTTGCATTGGAAAACTTTAAAAGAATGTTAGTAGGACAGAAACAGACATACATCTAATAATTTCATCTCTCACACCAGCTCTGATGAAAAATAAAATAAATATTTTTATTAGACTGGCTTCTTAAAAAAAAATTTGCCTTTGAAACTTATCAAAACAGTATAAAAACTTTCTATGTGTTACCCTCTTTTGTTTAAAAAATTCTGAAATTAGAAAACATTTCATTTTAAACGTTTCATTATTTGAAGACTATGGCTTTATGGCTTTACTAGTTCTGCAATTAGAGGTGGCCACATTAGTTTGGGGGTCTAAGATACAAAGTACATAAGCAATATAGTTAATTAATTTTTACCAAATTCTCAAGGGATCATTTTAAGTCCACTCTTCCCCCAAGTTAGACTTAATTCTTACATGTGCTCACTCTATAACTACAATTTATGTGTTGATATTTCTAAATAGCCTGATTTTACCAAGTATAATTTAAAATTTTAGTACCATCTTTGGAGAACTGCCAATGCAAGCCAAATTATTTTCTTAATAGAAACATTCAAACTAAATGGAAGCGAAGATTTGAACATGTAATGATTTGTGTTTTTTATTGTCCTGAGGAAGCTTATACTCATCTGATTGAATCCTATCACTGTAATTACTTTTCTCTGGTTTATTATGTTACCTCTCTCTCCTCCTGACTCCCAATCATGACCCTTTCTGTAGGTCAGAAATTATTGAGGCTATATTATATCTCAAAGATTAAACTCCCTTCAGAAAAGACGAAGACCGTTATGGTTGAATTTAAGCTCCAGTCTCAGTCGGAACTGAGATTCGGTGTTAAAGACGTTCCAAAGCCTCAATAGGATACTGAGATATTATTTGTTTTAGTAACAAAAATTCCAGACCTGTAGCAACTGGTTTAGAAATTAGTTTGTAGGAACTTCATATGAAAAATATTTAAAAGTGGGTCTAGGAAAATTCTGAGACTCGCCTGAAAGTTCCAAATTGCCTAGAACATAGAGGGTTTAAGAAAATATGCAGATGAATTCCAGAAGATTGTTTTCCACTTTGTTTCCTCAGATGTTTTGTAGTCTTTATTTATTCTGACAAAAATGTCCTACTCCCACTAGAGTTAATTTTGAGATGCGATCCATTCTATGAGCAGAAAAAGGATAATTTGACAAAAGATGGGTAAAGTTATGTCCATAAAATGATTTTTCTAATTTAATTTAAAATTATAATCATTGATGTACATATTAATAGTTGGGTCTCTGATATTTTTAACTTTCATGATCTCAGAATTTCTACCATAGATAAAATTTATCCAGATGAAATTATGTCAGTCATTGAGGAAACAATTAAATGTATTTTTTTGAAATTAATGTAGTAAAAACTAAAATTGTAATTTAAGAACAAAAAGATTATGAAAATGCACTTTTCTTTTTCTTCTTCTTCTTCCTCTTCCTCCTCCCCTTCCCCCTCTTCCTCCTCCCCCTCTTCCTCCTCCCCCTCCTCCTCCTCCTCCTCTCCTCCTCCTCCTCTTCTTTCTTCTTTCTTCTTTCTTCTTCTTCTTCTTCCTTTAGAAATGGAGTCTTACTATGTTACCCAGGATTGAGTACAATGGTGCTATCATATATCGCTGTGACCTCAAACTCCTGGGCTCAAGAAATGTTCCCACCTCAGCCTCCCAAGTAGCTGAGATTTCAGACACAAGCCACCACACCAGGCCAGTATCTTCCAAATATGTAACAAAGTATGTATAAAACGGCCAGGCGTGGTGGCTCAAGCCTGTAATCTCAGCACTTTGGGAGGCCGAGACGGGCAGATCACGAGGTCAGGAGATCGAGACCATCCTGGCTAACACGGTGAAACCCCGTCTCTACTAAAAAATACAAAAAAAAAAAAAAAAAAAAACTAGCCGGGTGAGGTGGCGGGTGCCTGTAGTCCCAGCTACACGGGAGGCTGAGGCAGGAGAATGGCATGAACCTGGGAGGCGGAGCTTGCAGTGAGCTGAGATCCGGCCACTGCACTCCAGCCTGGGCGACAGAGCGAGACTCCGTCTCAAAAAAAAAAAAAAAAAAAAGTGTGTATAAAACATATGAGTCATGCAAATTTTGGGATAATTAAGCCATTCCAGAACTTTAGAAACCAGAGTTTAAGTGTTTTGTTATTATAAAATATCTAAGAAAACATACTTCACGGTGACAACAAGAACATCCATTATTCACCTAACAAAATCTAGACAGCTGTGTTTTGTCAGCATTCAATTTTCTATTTTCATAAATTATCATATTCAAAGATATCAGGTATTTTCCATTTTACTTATTTTTAAGAAATATATATGTTCTGTGGTATAATGTAATATTGGACACATGTTGGTATTCTGATTAAGTCTTTTGTTTACTGAAAGATAAGCATTGCTCATACCTTAGAATACCCTGGAATATATATTTTTTTTCCTAAAAAACAGAAATGTATATAAGTATATAGACATTAAGAGGACAGGTTCTGAAGTCACACAGTCGGAGTTCAAGTCCTGATGCTTAATACTTCCATTATGTTGGACCTTAACCTCTCTGAGTCACAATATCCTAATTAGTTAAATAGGGTTAAAACATATAGGATTGTTAGGAGCCTTAATTGAGCTAATATAATGCAAACTTATAATAGAACTTGAGTTAACATGTAATATGTATTTTGTTATTGTTGTTGTTATTTATTACATATTTTATGTAAGCATAGTTGTTAAATGAAATTCAAATATTGCACCCCCTACAAAAGACCACAAATTTTCTCTTGATGATATAGAAATAATCAGGACCATTTAGAACTATAATTAACATTTTAGGATCTATTGTTTTGTTATAACTATACAGATGATATTTGTAGGGAAACAAATTCTGGGAAATTAAAGTCAGAGTATGAAAGAAAAATATGACCTTTCTCAGAAGAATTGTTTTCCTGGCAGCCATAGAGAATATTCACTGAAGATCATGCTCTGAAGAAGAAGCTCTTCAGTTTATTAATATATAATAGCCCCACAATTGCCTTACATCTTAGATGTATTGTTAGAGTATCAGATTTTGTATTAGCATTTACTAAATTCCTGTTCAGTACTGTAAACTCGATATCTCAGTAGCTTACCATCGCCAGTGTTAATTTTTGATTCTCATTGTATAGGATTGTAAGTCATTGTAGATTGTCTTTAGGTTACCTCTGTGTCTTCTTTGATCTAAGATCCAAACTGAAGGAGCTTCTTTTAACTGTTAAACCTATATTCTATTGTGGTAGGAAGGAATGGGCATAAAAGAGCTGAAGAATAATGTGATACCCCTCAAAGTTTCTGCTCAACATAGGTACAGTATATTTTACAGCTGTTCACATTCAATTGGCCAAAGCTATTCATATAGCCAAGGGATGTCACTGGGGCAGGGAAGTAAACTCCATACCTCAAGGAAGCCGCTTTAAGTCACAAGGCAATTCATTGAGATGTGTAATATGGGAAAGAACAGCAAATAATTTTAGAAAAAATTTACAATTTGCCACACTGAAATCATTCATTTTACTGTATATCTCTTATATATGCAGTAAAATTTTGCTTTGTTTTATAATTTGCAAATCACTTTGTTGAATTGCTAATAAAACTTGAAAATCTATGAAATGCTAATGGTTAATTGTAATGTTATTCTAATATTTAAATTAAGCAATCTATTTCAACACTGCTTTCATTGTTAAATGACAAAATATGAAATATGTTGATTTATAATCTGCTGCTCTTTGTAAATAATTTGAAAAGTTCATATTTCATTTTAAGTTCTAGTGGTTACATTTATAAGTATTATTTTGCTTCATTAGAACTGCTGATTGGCTTCCCAGAATGAACTGTAAAGAAATTATTATAATGGCACTTCCTCAACCACCCATCCTTCTTTCTATTACCAGAATTTGACATGGATTGTTATATGGTTTGGCTCTGTGTCCCCACCAAAATCTTATCACATATTGTAATCCTTAGATGTCAGGGAGGAGTCTGGTGGGAGGTGATTGAATTATGGATGGAGGGACTTCCCCCTTGCAGTTCTTGTAATAGTGAGTGAGTTCTCATAAGATCTTGTTGTTTGAAAGTGTGTGGCACTTCCCCTCCTTGCTCTCTCTCTCTCTCTTTCCTGTTTCACCATGGTAAGACATACCTTGTCTCCCGTTCACCTTCTGTCACAAGTGTAAGTTTTCTGAGGCATCCCCAGCCACACAGAAATGTGAGCCAATTAAACCTTTTGACTTTATAAATTATGCAGTCTCTGATAGTCCTTTATAGCAGTGTAAAAATTGAATAAAACAGAAAATTGGTACTAGGAGAGTGGGGAACTGTATAAAAATAAATGAAAATGTGGGAGAAACTTTGGAACTGAGTAACAGACAGAGGTTGGAACAGTTTGAAGGACTCAGAAGAAGACAGGAAATTGTGAGAACTATTGAGGGAACCAGCCCCTGATATTTCAACATAGGTTCCTTTCTATTTTCCCTAAGTGTTGGCCAGTCTGAGAAATAAAGAGAAAGAGTACAAAGAGAGAAATTTTACAGCTGGGCCTCCAGGGGTGACATCACATATTGGCAGGTTCCGTGATGCCTACCTGAGCCATAAAACCAGCAAGTTTTTATTAGGAATTTCAAAAGGTGAGTGGAGTACCTATGAATACTCCTAGGAAGTATAGGTCACAGAGATCCCATGCTTCCTAGGGCAATAAAAGATCACAAGGCAAATGGCAGAACAAGATCACAAGGCCAGGGTGAAATTAGAATTACTGATGAGGTTCCATGTCCCACTGGGAATGCGTTGCCATTGATAACCATCTTAACAGGAAACCAGGTTTGAGAGCAGACAACCAGTCTGACTAGAGTTTGCCAGGCTGGAATTTCATAATCCTAGCAAGCCTGAGGGCACTGCAGGAGACCAGGGCATATTTCATCCCTTATCTTCAACTGCATAAGACAGACGCTCCCAGAGCGGCCATTTTAGAGACCTCCCCCTGGGAAATGCATTCCCTTCCCAGGGTTATTCCTTGCTGGGAAAAGAATTCAGCGATATTTCTCCTATTTGCTTCTGCAAGAAGTGAAATATGACTCTGTTCTGCCCAGCCCTGCAGGCAGTCAGACCTTATGGCTATCTCCCTTGCTCCCTGAAAATCGCTGTTATCCTGTTCTTTTTCAAGGTGCCCAGATTTCATATTGTTCAACCACATATGTTTTACAAACAATTTTTATAGATAACACAATCATCACAGGGTCCTGAGGCAGCATACATCCTCAGCTTACAAAGATGATGGAATTAAGAGATTAAAGACAGGCATAGGAAATTATAAGAGCATTGATTGGGAAAGTGATAAATGTCCATGAAATCTTCACAATTTATGTTCAGAGATTGCAGTAAAGACAGGTGTAAGAAATTATAAAAGTATTAATTTGGGGAACTAATAAATGTCCATGAAATCTTCACAATTTATGCTCTTTTGTTCTGGCTTCAGCCAGTCTCTCTCTTTGGGGTCCCTGACGTCCCGCAACAAGAACATTTGGAAATTCCTAGAAACTTGTTGAATTGGTTTTGTCCATTGTAATATGGACAATGAAATCCAGACTGAGCAGGTCTCAGGTGGAGATGAGTAACTTATTGGGAACTGGAGCAAAGGTGACCCTTGCTATGCTTTAGCAAAGAGACTGGCTGCATTGTGCCCTGCTCTAGGGATCCGTGGAATGTTGAACGTGAGAGAGATGATTTAGGGTGTTTGGCAGAAGAAATTTCTAAGCAGCAAATCATTCAAGAACAGGCCTGGCTGCTCCTAACAGCGTACAATCATATGCATTTACAAAGAGATGGTCTGAAATTGGAAATTATGTTTAAAAGGGAAGCAGAGCACAAAAGTTTTAAAAATGTGCAGCCTGACCATGTGGTAAAAAAGAAAAACTCATTTTCTGGAGAGAAATTCAAGCCACCTGCTGTAGAAGTTTGCATGAATAAAGAGGATTCTAATGTTAATAGCCAAGATAATGGAGAAATTGTCTCCAGGGCATGTCACAGACCTTTGTGACAGCACCTCCCATCACTGGCTGGAGGGAAAAATGGTACTGTGTGCTGAGCACAGTACTCTGCTACCCTGTGCAGCCTTGGGACATGGAACCCTGTGTCCCAGCCATTCTAGCACCAGTTGTGGCTAAAAGGGGCCAAGTTACAGCTCAGGCTGTTGCTTCAGAGGGTGCAAGCCCCAAGTCTTGGTGGCTTGCACGTGGTTTTGGGAATGCCAGTGAACAGAAGGCAAGAGTTAAGATTTGGAAGCCTCTGCCTAGGTTTGAGAGGATGTATGAAAATGCCTGAATGTCCAGGCAGAAGTCTGCTGCAGGGACTGGAGCTCTCTTTGAGAACCTTTCTTAGGGCAGTACAGAGGGAAAATGTGGAGCTGGAGCCCCTGCACAGAGTCCCCACTGGTGCACTGCTTAGTGGAGCTGTGAGAAGGAGGCCACTGTTCTCCAGACCCTAAAATGGTAGATCTACCTACAGCTTGCACTGTGCCCCTAAAAAGCCACAAGCATTCAATGTCAGCCAGTGAAAGCAGCCACAGGGGTTGTACCCAGCAGAACCACAGGGTTAGAGATGCTCAAGATTTTAAGGGCTCAACCCTTGCATCAGCATGTCCTGGGTGTGAGATATAGAGTCAAAAGAGATCATTTTGGAGTTTTAAGATTTAATGACTGCCCTGCTGGGTTTCAGACTTGTATGGGACCTGTAGCTGCTTTGTTTTAGACAATTTATCCCATCTGGAATGGGAGCATTTACCCAATGCCTGTATCCCCATTGTATTTTGAAAGTAACTCATTTGTTTTTGATTTTACAGGCTCATAGGCAGAAAGGACTTGCCTTGTCTCAGATGAGACTTTGGACTTGGACTTTTGAGTTAACACTTTAATGAATTATGACTTTGCAGGACTCTTAGGAGGGCACAATTAGTTTTGAAATGTGAGTTGTACATAAGATTTGGAAGGGACTGAGGGGAGGAATTATATGGTTTGGCTCTGCATCCCCACCCAAACCTTATTTCCAATTGCAATCCCACATGTCAAGGGGGAGGCCTGGTGGGAGGTGATTGAATCATGGGGCAAACTTTCCCCATAATGTTCTCATGATAGTCAGTGAGTTCTCATGAGATCGGGCTGTTTGAGAGTGTATGGCACTTCCCTTTTCTATCTCTCCCCTCCACCATGTGTGAAGCTCCCCACTTCCCCTTTGCCTTCTGCCATGATTGTGAGTTTCCTGAGGCCTGCAATCATGGTTCCTGTAAATCATATGGAACTGTGAGTAAACTAAACCTATTTTCTTTATAAATTACCCAGTCTCAAGTAGTTCTTTATAGCAGGGTGAGAGCCGACTAATATGATATGTTTGTGTTACTCTACCATCAAATGCCCTTAAATATACTTCCTTTAACTTGATATAGAATTTTAAAATAAGACCTTCATAGTTTAAATATTACTAAATATGAAAAGACAGCATATTATATTACTTCCTACCAAGTTTATGTTATGTTGGGTCTCTTTCTGTTGCAAGAAACAGAAAATTTGAATTGGAAAGATTTATTTGGCTTAGGAGCCCTTCTGTTACTAAATTCTGGAGCTCAATTAATGTGTTTAAGATTCCTTCTCAATTTTTCCTTTTTGATTTTACAATGTTGAGTTTTTCACAGTTCCCTTCTTCTGTGGTTGCAAAATGGCTGCAGTGACTGGGAAACTTACATGTAATCTAAGTAAAAAGAAAAAAAAATTATTCCTGCAATCAAAAAAAGTTGTCCTCTGTGTCTTAATCAGTTATTTTTCAATCAGGGGCAATTTTATACCCATGAAGATATTTGGCTAAATTTAAAGACATTTGTCTGTGTCACAATAGACATGGATTGGGTAGATGCTGCTTGAATCTAGTGAGCAGAGACCAGGAATGCTGCTGAACATCCTACAGTATACAGGATAGCCCCCACTACAGCAAATAATTATTTGACTGAAAAATATCAATAGTGCCAAGTTTGAGAAACCCTGGTCTAAAGTAAATGATGTGCTTATACCTTGCCAACAATTGCAAGTAGGAGAAAGATATGGTCATAAATATAAACCTATCTGAGTGGGATTAACTCTCTTATGTCATGAGAAAGAGGGAGATATGGCCACAAAAATACCCAGTTCACTTTTGCCAGAAATGATTATTGCTCAATAGGCATCTACTATAACACCTTTCCATTTTTTACTTTTTGAGGATATATAATTTTTCTAGTTTTTATGGTTTAAAATATGTATACTCTATTCTGTAGTCATTTCCATAGTTATTTTTGGCAGTAGTTCTACTTTTACTCAGAGTCAATAATTCTGTATATTTTCTATTTATCACATGCTAATAATAAAGTTTATCCACTAGTTATTTGTTCAATATACAATCATGGGGTAAAATCTCTGAATTCTTTGGATTTGAAAATAGCATTTTTACCAAAACAGTAGTGCATTAGTTATCTCTTGCTGTACAATTAGCCACAAAAAATATATTAACTTAAAATGCCATACATTATTATTGCTCATGAGTTTACAAACCACATGCTTCTACTGATCAAGATCAAGTTTCAGCTTAATCTCAGCTTCAAACCCATTCTTACATCCACTATCGCTGATGTGAGGGCTGGGACTCTGTAAACCACATTTTGTTCTGCCAGTTGGCTCCCTGTTAGGCTCTGCCAAATGGGATGCTGGAAGGCGTCTGGAAGTCTGGAAGAAGAAAAGATTGCTCCCACCTGTTTGCTTCCCATTCTTGACAGTGTCCTGACAGCAACACTTCTTCATCCTGGGAGCAGCAATTTATTTTAACCTGCAAAACCAGCTTTGTCTTGCCCCTTCAGATAACCCTGATGAATCAGCATGAGTTGGACACTGCACATCTATCAGAGGTCAAAATTTCAGGGCTGCCTGGCATCTGCTCCAAGCTTCTAAGTGGTGATAACCCCAACCTCTGCCCTAAGGGTGGAAGCCAGTCTTTTTACTATTCTGATTTCATTTTGCTGAGAATTTTTTTCAAAGAAATACAACTTTTTTTTTAAGGTAAATATTCTCTACTAAAATAATTGGTGTCATACTGTCTTCTGACCGGTCCTAGTTGCTACAGTTACTCCTTACCATTCTGAACTGTTGTTGAGATTTTCTTCCCACAATTGCTCCCTTTTCAAAAATCACAATTGCAGTACTTTGTAAAGGGAGGTGAAGGAAAGAAGTACGAGTTCATTTCCCTTCAAGAGGATACGACTTAACAGAATGTTTTCACAACCCTGATAAAATTCCTCACTAGTGTTCAGTTTATTGAATCAATCCCGTTAGTAACAGATTACTGATCAAATATTCCATTTGATATCCCTCTTTCACTTTCCACAAATTTATGAAGCCTCCTGTCAACTATTTATTTCAGAGCCAAACACCAAGTAACTCAGCCTGCAAAAGGAAATTGATATGCCATTTACCAGTTTTGCTGCTACAAGTGATATCTCTTAGCTTGTATTTCATGTAAGAAATAAATTCCATTATCTTTCTGATATTTAACGTACGACATGACTAGAAAATGCCTTCACTCAGAAACTTGCCAGAGTCTCTTCTTCACACTGTTTTTGATAGCTTGTTTTTCTCTGGGTGTCACACAGTTTAAAACTGAGATATAGAGTTCCAATATTTTATTGTGTGGAGAGTTGATAAATATTCACAATGATGTTTCAGGACTACTGGCATATATAGGCAAAGTGAAGAACCACACCAAAGTGCAACACTCTTTAAACAGGTCCTGGATGCGGTCTGGAATTGTCTAATCACTTTCTTAAGCCACCACTTTAAAATTGTTCTTGCTTTCAGCATATTTATATTTTCTGAAAAATAGAATTCTTACTGTCTCTGAATTTGGTTAGGAAAGTTTGGTTACCTGTATTGGTCAGGGTTCTCTAGAGAATTAGAACTAATAGGATGTAGATATCATATATGATATCTATGGAAGCATGGAAACACAGTACTGATAGCTTTTGTCTTTTCAGTTTATTTTTGTTGTTGGTTTTGGTTGGACTGCTTAATAGCATCCACATATATATGGTACTGTAGTCATATCTCCAGTATTGGAGTCACTGTCCCTATACTTCAAATCATCCATATTTTTGAGAGAAAAGAGTCAATTTCCTAAATATTCTCAATTAAGTGAGGCCATTTTTCTTTCCTAAAGGAGATAGCAGTGATAAGCTGGTAAATATTTAACAACTTACTTTCTAGAGGGAAAAAATAGACAAATAAACCCTCATTTGTAGCATTTGCTGATTTTTATGGTGTTAAAACTCGTAGCATGTTCTACTTGAAGCAATCAGTATATTGTCACTGAACACGGAGTTGGGACAAAATCGCTCTCAAAGGGAAATAGAAGTTGGCTCCAGCACACCACTGTCATATATAAAACTAGACTGTTTTATATATGACTAGTTTGACTCTAGTCAAACTTCAAGGCACTTCCTTATCCAGTAATCCAAATTAATTCCAGGATAGGTAGCTCTCCCTGTTTTGGGAATCAAATGACAGTCTTCAACCTTGTGAACGGTACATTTGATTAAGCCATACTTATTGATTAATCTGTTAGGGATATTTTGTTCTAAAAAACATTTCTAAGGAGTCATATTAATACCACTAGAATGCTTAAACCTTCTGAAAGAGTATCATATTACTTTGGGTATTTCCAAATACAGTATTTGATTACTTAATGTCACATATTGCTCAGAAACAGATAGCAGTTATTGTAAAGCATACATTTAGATCTGAATGTTTTAAACACGACATCATAATTATTGATATTATTTCTTAAATTTATTTCTTTGCAATAACTCACCAACAGATTCAGTGATTAAAATGCATACACATGATATTCAGCAAAAGCTTCTGATACTCTAAAAAGTTGAGTATTTGATGCTGATTGTTGAACGAATCAATGAAATGAACAAATTAAACATTTTAGACTGGTTTTCTCTGATTTCTTTTTGGTTTTCTATCCAAAATTCTATTCTCTTCCACCCTTCCATTAAACTCTCCACCCAGTCTCATGGTTTTCCAAAGCTTTTGTAAGCATTTGTGTCTATGAGTATGTGTCTCCACTCATGTTTATAGACCTTGAAATAGTTCCTTTTCTCCTTTTACAGACGGGAACATCATTGGTTTTTTTTAGAGCATAAGGATGTAATTTCTGAAAAATGAAATGAAAATTTTCAAAGATTATAAGGTAGAAAAAATAGATGCAAAAAATAGATGTCCTAGTGAAAATAGAAGACATTTTCTATTCTAAATAATAGTGATTATAGAAAACAGCTTTCAATTGTTCTATGATTGTTGGTGTTTTGTTATGTTTGCAGCCTAATTATAATGTAGTATAGTAGTCTACCTAATCATTAAAAAATTGCTTTTTATAATGAAGACAATTTTAATATTCATAAAAATTCCCTGTGAACAAACCATCTTTTTTAACTTGGAATGTAGTTGGCAGTGTTTAATCATTTTTTATATAAAACATTAAATTTTGTTAGAAAATAGTTGTGATTCTGAATACACATAATATCTAATATGACTAATTATGTTAACAATATTTAATTTTGAAATGCTTCCTATGTGCCAGATACTGCTTTAGTTTTATTTGTATGTGTGTGTACACTATATGTGTGTGCGTGCACGTGTATTCTTGTTTAATCCCTGAATTAAATTCTGAATTAAAGCCTGCTTTCAGATGAAGACATTGAAGCATGAAGAAATTAAGTCACCATGCAAGTCACATACTGGTAAGTAATGAAGCTGAAATTCAAGGTCAAGCAACCTAGATCTTAGCCTGAGTTCTTCAGAGTAGCACTACACTGCACCTCTATCTCTGTTAACAAGTGATCAGCTGGGATGGTGAAAATATAAAACATGATGCACTAAGAATTAGATTTTAGAAACAGACTATATATTATAAACTTTAGTTCTTTTCTTTTCTTTTTTCTTTTCCATTCTTTTTTTTTTTTTAAGATGGAGTCTTGCTCTTGTTGCCCAAGATGGAGTGCAATCAGTGGTGCGATCTCTGCTTCTCTGCTCACTCCAACCTCTGCCTCCCAGGTTCAAGTGATTCTCCTACCCCAGCCTCCCAAGTAGCTGGGATTACAGGTGCCCACCACTATGCCTTGCTAATTTTTTGTATTTTTAGTAGACACGGGATTTCGCTATGTTGGTCAGGCTAGTCTCGAACTCCTGACCTCAGGTGATCCACCCACTTTGGCCTATCCATGTATTTCTTTTTTATAACTGCCTCTTTCAAATAAATAAGATTAAATATTACAGGAATTAAGAATTTTTTACAAAACTCGTATTAATGTACACATAAATCCTGTAGACTAATGTAAAAGTATTGTTTAATTTGTGTTTTAATTACAGAATTACTGAAGTATTGTTACCCTTTCCTTCAATTAATAACATTCCATTTTACAGCATATATATATGTTCTTATATGTCATGGCGTATTGATATAGTATATAGTTAGTTTAATTATATTACACTACATAACATCATTACTACTTCTGCATTAATTTATAGTCCATCACTTATTATGATTAGTGGAGTTATTATACTGGTCATTGCAATAGCTTTCCACGTGGCAAGACTGATTACCACCTCCAGCTTACATCATTACAATTCACATTTTCAGTGACCAATTCATTTTCTTCATATGCAGAATTCTTTCGCACATATTAAAATACACCCTGATTTTCATCTGGGGGCCACTTTTCCACTACTCACCTAATGTAAATGCTGGAGATTCCCACATGCATGAGAAACAGAAGGAGAGCACTGGCTGCCTGTGGAAGAGCAAGAGAGGAAGAGAAACCAATAGTGAAGAAGATTTCAGCCATATGTTTGAGGGGTTCGCTCAATATCATGTTTGAGCTAGTATAGGAAGAAGCTGCAGACACCGTGGTTTCTACTCTCTGGGATCTTCTCTACAGAGCTTTTGGATCCAGTGAGAAAGACTGTGAAAAAAGATTGCTTCTCTTAGAAGTAAAGGCCTGGGGAGAGAGGCTTTTCCTGTCGGAAGGACAGGACGTTTTTCCCATAACCTTGTTCCCCACAGAATAAAGGCAAATGACGTGCTGTAGCAAAGAAGAAGGATAAAAAATGTACCCCACTACCCCTGAAGGGGATCAAGGCATTCTCTACCTTCTAGACTTGCGATAGAAGGCAGAGTCTGGCTGCCTACCAAGGGTACACGCTATAAGCAGAATGGGCAACATTACAAAACAAGCTCCATTCCCAACACCCAAGGATTACCTAAAACTGACACTGCGGTGGGGTAAGGAAAACAATACTCACCCAGAGAACATTAACATTTCTCCCAGTTTGCCTCACTTTAGAAAGGTTTCTTCATGCCTCTAGGTGCCTGACCTTTCACTTTAGAAATCTTGTAATTGCCCATTCTTTTTCTGCCCACTTTGATATGTAAATCTTTTTTAAAAGCCTCTTAACAACTTTAATTCCTATGAATGTCGTTCTCGAGTACCTGGGAGTTATCTCTTTGATAATGTCTTTGAAATGTAATCATTAAAGAAGAGAGTGCCTCAGTCTTCCTGCTTCGGTGGGAGTTTAGGAGACTAACTCTGGTTAGGACATACTTCTTCAAGTTGTAAACTACCTCGTATCATGAATATAAAAGAAAGTTTACTTTTCCTTTCTGTAAAGCCGTTTAACAAGTATAGATGGCTTATTATTCTGCCCCCAACTCAAGTTCTCAGTAACTCTTATATCCCCCTTTCCAGTGGAGTTGAGGTCAGAATATTTTCTGATCTCTCTCCCTTATTGAAACAGCCTTGAATAAAGTTTTCCTTACCTGTATAACTTTGTCCAGTGTAACATTTACTTGGACAATCCGTGTTTGAATGGAAAATGGATTATAGAAGAGGGGGCCAAAAGAGAATACATTTTAAAGTATCACAACATGTTGAATGCCACTCACTGAACAGAATAATAACACTCCCTATGTTCCAGTCTCTGACTGACAAATTTGGAATGAAAATGCACAATAAAATCTGTTTCAAACATTAAAGGAATATAAATTGTGAAGCTAATTAGTGTATGTTAATCAATATATACATTTCCTTTGTTTTTAATATTTTACATTGGGAATGCTATGTGAATGTTTCTGAACAATTTACACATGAACTTGTTTCCTTCATATCCCAGTCTTTAAGATGAGGTCCAACCTAAATCCAAACTCTATTACAACTACAACTATATACTAAATCAAATGTTATCTTTTAATAGATTCTGAAGGAAACCAAAATAATTCATCCCAAACTGTATTTCTTCAACATATTTGAAGACGGCTGTTTAGAGAGCCAGTAGACAAAAGTAGCCCTGAACATCTTTTATGGGGGAGATTTGCATCGTAGAAAATCTGCACTGATGCAGCCAGACTTACTCTGAGGCTTTCTCTTCCATCTAGGAAAGATTAAGTGAGAGTCTCCCATGCTTACTGATACGAAAGAAACATTTTCCATCTATTCTCTCTGAGGGCTGCTTATCTGTGAGGTCTCATCTATATAACAAGACAACCTTTGTTAGCCAGGCCTCTGCTTCTCTCCCTCCCTTATCCTGTTTTACAACCATGGCCTATTTTACGCCATGCTCTGAGCCCCCATATTCTCTGCAATTCTAAGATGGTATACAAGGGTCAATCATTTTACCTTTTTGGGGGATCTTCTTTTGTAAGACTCTTCTGGCACATTAATAATTTTGTATGCCTTTTCTTCTATTATTCTGCCTTTAGTAAGTTAGTGAACCTTCAGAGAACAAGAGGAAAATTTCCCCTTGGCCTCTACAATTCTCACTTGGCTTTCTTTTTAAGCATAGATAGGCATATTGAAGAAGATTCATAATTTTATATTCTTAATTATTTGACTACTTGATAAATATGTATTGATGGTGTTCCTAACAATACTGTGTGGAACTTTAAAGGCTATCTATGGCAATTTTTTTCTGCTGATACCCATATTTCAAGGAATTATTCCCGAGTCCTTCAAATTTTTTTGAAAGCTCTTAACACAAAATTCTAAAACGAAATGTAGACTACTGTTGGAAAAGCCCATGTTCCTGAAGCCACCAACTAAATCCAGATGTTCAAAAGGCCAAGCCATTGTGAGATTATACCAGAGTTTTGTAAGGCACAATAATTTAGGTGTATGGGCACAGAATCAAAGTATGTAAAAATTCTTGAAATGACCTTTTTTTTTTTCCCCTTACAAATAGTTTGAGGTTTACCTGTTGTTTCCACTTTCGAAGCACATTCTTCCTGCTGCAATTATGGAATTATTTTCAATAGTATTGTCGTGAGTAGGTTTTTATTACACACGCAATTTATTAATATCGAATAATATGGAATGAAACCATAAAGAATATAATATGTACACATATTTTCTGATTATTCTTTCCTATATAGTTTTATTTTGTTATATTAGCCATTGCTGAAATGTATTGAAATCCACTAAAGAAAATTTATCATATCATTATTACTACTCTTTATTAATGGTTTCCTTGTATAACAAAAGGTACAATGGAGCAATAGCTTTTAAAAGAACAATATGTAGAATTCACAGTTGCATTTTAACATATTTAGAAAAAATATTTCATTTTAAACTCTTCTGTTTTTCTCATTCACTTGGATTTTTGTCACCCAGTTTCTAACATCCATGCTTAAATATGTGACTTCAACATCTGGCTTACCAGAAGTAAATAATAAAATTGAGGTTTTCTTCCTTACATGTAACCTGGATTTATTTATGGTGATTAAAATTGAGAAAACTATTATTATATGCTAACAACTAAAAGTATTAAAATGTGTGAGTATATATACCTTGAATATACTTTTCCATTTTTGCCCTCAACACCCCTCCAAGGCATTCTATTTGCTGCTGCTAGAGTGATGTTTCAGACACAAGTATCTGAATAATATTTCATTTTATAATTATAAATGTTGCCATGGAATACCCATCAAACGGGATACAATCTTAGCATTTTAATGTGTCCAGAAGCCTTCAGGACCTGCTGACTCATAAGATATGGCTGGCACGTAGTAAGAGATGTATACATCTAAATTCCCTTTCTTGTAGACCTGATCCAGTCTATAGTCTAGGGGTGGCTGGAGGAGTAGCAGTGGAAAGACAAGGTTTTAAGGGCAAAGTGTGCAGGTGGGGTCCATTATTTTGGCCCTGCAGTTATCATCATTGCCATCTTGTAATGCTTTATTAACTTCTCTTACCTATCTCATTCACAATCATATTTTAATCTCTACAATTACTTCTTTTCTTTTGAACAATAATAGACAGATACAGCACGAATATAACAAACTCTTTCAAGATTTTTTTTCCCACGCAGAATGCCCCTCCTTCTTTGGTTTGCCTTGTAAACTTATTGCAATTATTTTTTTCTGATTTTATCTTGTGTCTGAAGCCTTTTCTTACTAGCACCCTGGAATTATTCTTCTGTACAGTAAACACTTTTCTCTGCATTAAACATTATTCAATCATTTTTTAATATCACTGAATATTTGAATTGTCTTCTAGGCCTATCTTTTCTACTAGTCTGTGTACAACTTGAGGGCAGGATAATGTCTTATTTATTTATGTTTCTTTGGCCCTTAATACAGTATTTAGCAGATATTTGGTATAGTATTTAGCAGTTATCTACTGACGCTGAATTTGGAGAGGCAAGCTTTTTTTTTTTTTTGGAGGCGGAGTCTAGCTCTGTCGCCCAGGCTGGAGTGCAGTGGCGCGATCTCGGCTCACTGCAAGCTCCGCCTCCCGGGTTTACGCCATTCTCCTGCCTCAGCCTCCCGAGTAGCTGGGACTACAGGCGCCCGCCATCTCGCCCGGCTAGTTTTTTGTATTTTTTTTTTTTTTAGTAGAGATGGGGTTTCACCGTGTAGCTCAGGATGGTCTCGATCTCCTGACCTCGTGATCCACCCGTCTCGGCCTCCCAAAGTGCTGGGATTACAGGCTTGAGCCACCGCGCCCGGCCAATGCAAGCTTTTATGTGTGGCGTTAGGAGTATATTAATAGTCAGGTACATGACAGTAAATAGGAAATTTGATATATTGAGGGGCAGGGAGAAGTGATGGTGGTGAGCTTTAATAATCTTACCAAAATTTCAATTAAACCAAAACAAAGAGGAAAAGATTGATTAAAGAGAATATTGAGTTAATTTCCAGTAATGTACGATCCTGTGAATTAACAATGTAGATAATTCATCCCATAAATTTCAGTTGATCAAGGTCGAATGTTTTATTTTCCTTAACTGCAACAAGTATATTTAAATACCGAGGTATTTTAAAGTAGCGTTACTAGATGAAGGTTAAACAATTGAGGAAACGGATTGACTCATGTCCTGAAATCTTTTTAGATGAATACAGTCAAATAAAAATCAAGAAAAAAGTTAAAAATTTCATCTGATAAGCCACATCCAATTTTTCCAAGTTCTCGTTACTGAGACTCTAAATCTGCCTTTTTATTTAACAACTTCCTTTGTCCAGCATAAATTTATTTCTAGCAATCAATTACTCTGTTGTACTGGATTTTCTCTTGAAATGTGAAATGCATCCATTCACTCTTTTCTTCTCATGCTATTACCTATTTTATTCCTTCTCATTCTGTGCAATTCAACAGTATATTTCTGGTTTTCTTGCCCAATTACTCCCTAAAAGAATTTGAAAATCAATGTATATATTCACATGCGTTAAGATAAAATATAAAATTTTTCATCAGATTTCAATTATAGAGAAATTATAATGATTGACATCATAGAATAAACTGTTACAACACTGTTTAAATGTTACCAATAGTTTCCAAATGCTATAACAGCTTACTATTTCCCCCATTCATTTAAATGTCCATGTAAATAACTTTTTACACAACCAGAAACTCTACACTGTTGCTTGAAATTATGATTGAATTTATTGAATTCAAAGTTACATTTTACTTTTCCTATGAACTTCAGTTTAATCTAGCTTTATGCTTTAAAATAAAAACTATGCAAATTTAACTATTTAAGAACTTAAATCCTCCGTGTATATATGTATGTATACACAGATGGTCGGCAACTTACCATAGTTTCATAGGCTTTAGACTCCATCCGTGAGTTTTTTTTTTTTTTAACTTTATGATGGCATAAAATGGTATGTATTCAGTAGAAATTTTACTCCAGTATTCAGTAAATTACATGAGATATTCAACACTTACTTACAAAATAGTCTTTCTGTTGTGTGATTTTCACCAACCATAGGCTAATGTAACTGTTCTGAGCACATTTAAGGTAACATAAACTAAGCTATGATGTTTGGTCAGTTAGGTGTACTAAATGCATTTTCAACTTAAAATATTTTCAACTTGTAATGGATTTATTAGGAGGAACCCTATTGTAAGTTGAAGAGCATCTGTACATGTATATGTCTATATCTCCTTTTCAAATGACTATACTCATATGATTATTGTATGACTAACCTTACTATCTTTGGTCAGTTACTTTCCCACATTTGGAAAGGGGAGGGAGCATTCTGTAAGGGACTGCTGACTGTGATGAATGACTCTATGCTCTCCTGTTGGCAACAATCCTCAGCCTCAGCTTGTGTTGAATGCATAAACGTGCACATATACACACAGACAAAAGAGCTCATCACACATACTAGAATCGATTTTTTTTTTAAATTCCCCTTTTAAACCTCCAGAGAATCCTACAAAGCCATGTGTTCAGTTATGCACTGATATAAGAGTGTCAAAAGATTGAGAAAGCATGCTGAAATGGTTGAATAGTAATCAGTTTAGTCATTCCATTTATAGCTTTGTTTTGAATAAATCTAAATTTAAACTATTTTATTGGTAAAACAAGCACATAGTCACAATTTAAGCAACATTCTTCAATACAGAGTATTTTATAATAGAAGTATTATTTGCTCAATCACATAAAAAACTAATGTGTCTTTGATAGCCTTTGAATAACTCTTATTTATCTTTTTTGTTAAAAAAGCCAGAGGACTTCTAGAAAATGTACATATTCTAATAGTACCTTAAACTTTCTATTTATTTTTCTTACATGGAAACAGACATGATATCTTAGAACCTGAAAATGAGAAAAGTTTGTTCTTTAAGACCAAAATTATAAAATCATTTCAAAATTAATCATGAAAAAATATGCAAAAATTACTATAAACAACTGGAGGGACAACTTAGACATTGACACATAAGCAGCAAGAGTGAATAAAATATTGAAAAGTGAGCCAATCCACTAAGGGTGTTATTACTGCTGGAACATATCAGAAGGACATTCACTGAGGCAAGGGCATTTCAAGTTTCATTCAAAGAAATACCTCTTAGAACTAAAGACTCTGCTTGGCTTGTCCAAATGGCACACAAAGCTGTTTTATAAAAATAAATTGCAAGGACTTTATACCAGGAATAGGGTCATACAAATGTTTAGTTCTTCATTTTGCCAATTTAATGTAGACAGTCATAATCATCTATTTTAATTTTTGTTTGATTTATTTATAATGAGGTTGAGCATACTTTCAGATGCTAATCGTTGATCATTTGTACATCTTCTTTTGGCTCTTACATCTCCTTCTCCTTTTCCTTCTCCTTCTTCTCTTCTTCCATTTTTTTTTTTTTTTTGATAGAGTTTTACTCTGTCTCCCAGGCTGAAGTGCCATGGTGTGTGGTATGATCTCTGCTCCCTTCAACCTCTGCCACCTGGATTCATGCAATTCTCCTATCTCAGCCTCTTGAGTAGCTGGAATTACAGGTAACCACCACCACTCTTGGTTAATTTTGTATTTTTAGTAGAGGTGAGGTTTCACCATTTTGGCCAGACTGGTCTCGAACTCCTGACCTCAAGTGATCCACCCTCCTTGGCCTCTCAAAGTTCTGGGATTACAGGTGTGAGTCACTGTGCCCAGCCTTTTCTTTCTATTCTAAAGTTATGTGTTTATCTTAACTCTATTTATTTTGTCTACTTTTGAAATTGCAAGAATGATTTTCCCTATAGCGATCCATTGTATGTTACATACTGTGAAAACATTTTCTTTTAATCTACCATCTGATTTTAACTTTGTTTGTAATCCCTATTTTACAGGACATATTTCCACTCTTGGAAGATCTTATTCTTGTTATATGTTCAGCAGTTGTATATTTACCCTTGAAGGAAAGAGCTACTGCCATTGGGCAGAGACATCAGGCCGCTAGTTATAAAACTATTACTCATTAGACCCAGGTAAATTTACTAAGGCAAAGACAATCTTGTGAAATGTCTTGACGAATGACTATATGGCTCTCAACAACCCTTAGCTTCATGTTGTGCACAATACTGTTCTTTTAACTGTTTTACAGTCATTAGTATGATTAACCAGCATTCAATAAATATTAAATTAATAAATAATGCTTGAATATGCTACTAAATGGAAATCCCAGCTGAATAAATGCCCCTGACAATACATGCAAAAATTTCGAGGAAGTATTTCATTATTTCATTCATTTATTTATTCATCCTTTGTAATCATGGTGTTTAGTTTCAAATACAACTTAAACTTCCTGAATAAATAAACTTGATGAGATTAAGTAATACATAGGGAGAAAACAATTGAAAATAACAATAATCTAGTGAGATAATATAGAACCACATTAATAAATCCTCTTATAATGCTAAGATTGGTCTCTGTACTTTCTAGAAACTATAGCAGAAAAAAAAAATGGATACATTTAAATATCACTGGCTCCATCACAGCATTTATTGGAATTTTTTTTTTTTGAGTGGAGGATGTTGTTCACTGACAACTATTCTAGTTTAAGTATCAAGAAACTAGGGCCAAAATATTAATTCTCTTATTGCTAATCCACAAAATTAAATTCACCCTCATTAAGATTCAATTCCCTCTACTTTTGCATAAATATGAGTAGTTACAGAATTGCTGTGGGGATCAAAAGGTGCTATGAAATCATAGACAATTCTATTATTTCTGTCATTTAAGCTGTAAACACTTCTTAGAAATGTTTGGACATAGTGTTTTAGACCATAAGTTTGCTTTACAAATTGAGTTCAGTCACCTTCGTTTTATGTGTTAGCAAACAGAGGCTTAGAAACACTATTTAAACTATTTTATTCATTTATGTCACACTTCTACTAAATTATATCTTTAAATGAACTTCAGCATGTAAAAATAAAATAAAACACTATAAATTAAATGTATTAAATTGCCTTCCATATTTCAAATACTTTTCAGTACTTTTCTTTATATTAAGCAATAAAACACAATCAGACCAATATGAGTAACCATCTTATTTTCAAAAGTATGTGTAAATGTGAAATAGGTGACATATTACTTCCCAAACTAAAAATACAGAAAGTTAGTCAAAATAATCAGAGATCAATTTTTAGGTGCCTGCTCAATATTTTAGAGAAACAGTTCTTTATTGCTATAAAACATTTGAAATACATGAATGTTTTGCTTTATTTCATAGCTAATCTCTTTGAAATAATAGAATTCACTTGCTATCTCTAATTCTCACTTCTCATTTCACCTTAATAATTTGGCTTCTTATCACTCTAGCAAGCTGCTATCCAGATGATTTATAGTGACCTTATAATTGATAAATTAATGTGCATCTTCTCTGTCTTCATCACTTCTTATTTTTTTATAGTATTTGTCACCATAGCCTTTGTCCTCTGTGATGTTTCCCTCCCTACAAATCTGTGATGTTACACTTTTACACTCTTTACATTCAAGAATAAGAAAAAAATGAACTCGTTATTTTCATTCCCAAACCCCTTTATCGTTTTTCTTTTCTCATAATGGAATCACAATTCAAGTCAGACAGATTCAAGGCACTGGAGACATAGTCTACTGTTCATTCCACCTCATATGATTGATTTTTTAATAAGAAGCCCTGTGTACAATTTTAAATATACTAAAATCTTTCACTTTCCTATTTAATGTCCTCCAATTCCACTTCAAAACATAATCAAATTCCTTATGCTGACTTAGAAAGTTCTACCCCTTTCCTATTCCTCTTATGATTCCATCCCCTTGTCATTGAAGTTCCAGACATTGAGAACATCTTCCTGTCTTTTGAAATCACCGGGTTTCTGCATTTCCTTCTCAGTAGGCCTTTGCACTAACTGTACCCACTATATGGATCGCTCTTTCCTTTTATTGTCGTGCTATGGCTGCATTTTTCCCATCATAGCTCATCTTCAATCAGAAATATCTTATCTGACCAGGTTGCTTCAGAACAGAATTTTCCCACTCCCCCCAAAAATGGGGAGTGGGGAAATTTTTGGGGGGAGTGGGGAAATTCTCTGATTGGAAACTCAAAAAAGTATTCAATGACAGCCATGTGCCAGGCACTTTCCTATGACCAGGAACCATGGTCATGAATATGTGAATTAATAGTATTCATTACCTTAAATGTATTTAATGTATTCATTGCCTAAAAAAGTATTTCCTGTCCTAGGAAAGTGCCTAGTACATAGCTGTCATTAAATACTTTTTAAGGCAATGAATATGTATTAATTCGAATTCACAGTTCTTAATTCTAATTCAGAAATATCTCCACCCACAACTTTTTTCCCATCCTATAATTTTCAGACTATTGTTGCCTCTTCCCTTAGAAACTGATTACCTGACAGCTCTTTCAAATATAACTTCTCTGATCCTGTTACTTTCATTCTTAAAAATCTACACGGACTCTGTCGGGCGCAGTGGCTCACGCCTGTAATCCCAACACTTTGGGAGGCCGAGGCAGGCGGATCACGAGGTCAGGAGATCGAGACCATCCTGGCTAACACCGTGAAACCCCGCCTCTACTAAAATCCAAGAAGTTAACGGGCCATGGCGGCGGGAGCCTGTAGTCCCACCTACTCGGGAGGCTGAGGCAGGAGAATGGCGTGAACCCGGGAGGCGGAGCTTGCAGTGAGCCGAGATGAAGCCACTGCACTCCAGCCTGGGTGATAGAGTTTTACTCTGTCTCCCAGGCTGAAGTGCCATGGTGTGTGGTATGATCTCTGCTCCCTTCAACCTCTGCCACCTGGATTCATGCAATT
>NW_012114364.1:7849661-7859846 GCF_000951035.1 Colobus angolensis palliatus | reverse complement strand
TTTTGAAAGTTTTTTTTTTTTTTTTTATCATTACTGGCTCTGAATATCCTGCTGCTTCTGAAATACAAGCTGTGAAAAATCCTAGCAATTCATCAATAATTCAATATTTGTTCTCCTGGGATTCACATTCTTATTTCTTACTTTAGGTTTCATAAAATTCGGTTCTAAAAAGAGTAAAATAAAAGTATATATATATATGAAAAATTAAAATATCACACTGCACGCACTCATTGGTGTCTAATATTGAATTGTGTGAAATAGTTTATTATAAATGTATGTATATATATTTATTATAAATAAATATCATGATTATTTACTGTAATTAAATCTTTAAATGCAGTAATGCAAATTATGCAGCCTTTAATAAGCTCATAGATTATCCTTGGCTGCCATTTTAACAAAGGTTTTATGTAATGGTTCAGATCCCAGTAAACAAAACACTTTTTATTAGGAAAATAAAAGACAGTTTGTCTTATTCTTGTTAACCAAAAAGAGGAAAGATAACAACTTTTGAAAAGGATGTGAGTAAAAGGAAACACTTATATACTATTGGTAGGAATGTGAATAAGTAGAACCATAATTAAAACCAGTATGGAGGTACCGCAAAAAAATAAAAATAGAATTACTATATGATGCAGCAATTTCACTTCTGTGCATGTACTGAAAGAAAACAATATCAGTGTCTAAAATAGACATGTGGACTCCCATGTTCATAGCAGCATTATTCACAATGACTAAAATACAAAATTAACCTAATTGCCCATCAATGGAAGAATGGAATTTTAAAATATGGTATACACACGATGGAAAATTATTCAGCCTTTAAAAACAAGGAATCTTATACTTTGCAGCAACATGGATGAACCTGGAGAACATTACGCCATGTAAAATAAGGCAGGCATAGAAAGACAAATACTACATGGTCTCACTTCTACGTAGAATTTAAAAATGTGGAACTCATAGACGCAGAGAGTAGGGTGGTGATTTCCAGGGGCTTAGGAGTTGGGCATGGAAAGGTGTAAAGTTTCAGCTGCAAAAGATGAATAAATTCTGGACATCTATTGTACCACATAGTCACTATAGTTAATAATACGTTGTATTCTTGAAAATTGCTGAGAATGTAAATCTTAAATGTTGTCACCGCCACTCCCCCCACCCTCACACACACACACACACACACATACACACAAAAGATAGCTATGTGAGGTTAGGGATATTTAAGTAGCTTGATTATAATAAACATTTAACAAAGAGTACATATATCAAAATATCACTTTACTCAGAGTAAATATATACAAATTTTATTTGCCAGTTATACCTCAATGAAGCTAGAAAAATTGTTTAAAGTCTATTTATAATTAACAATAAGATGCTATAGCTGTTTTCCTCTCTAAGCCAATATTTATTTGGGACTATTTTGTTATTGAGTACACAGCATGCCAAAATGGTGTTTCAGAGACTTCATCTGGCCAAGAAAATGTATATTTTAGGTAGGAGGCTGATTTTTTTTAAAAATCAAATACATTATTTATTCCAATTTGGTTTTCTTTCAGCTTTTTTTTCCAAATTTAATATTAGTCATATTTATATACAAGTTCTTTGTTTTACTTAAGGATATTTGTTATTTCTAGAGTTTTTCTCTCTACTACATCTTTGAGGCATTTGATAAGTAGTAAATGTAATATTGGCTAAAGTGGTATACACACACACAAACACAAACACATACACATATATGTGATCTTATTCTCATTAACAAACCTAACATTTAGCTAGAAAAATATAACTATAGTTATGATTTTGAGTTATATTTACTTTAATATAATGTTTGATATCTTATACAAATATAGTATGTCTCCTGTGAAAATCTCCAAACCCCTATGACTTTGACTTACATGTTGATAATCCTGACAATTTCTATATGTGTAAGCAAGAAGGTAAGGAACATCTAGGTAAAGAATTTACAAATTTGAAATATTCATTTAACAAATAATTATTTAGACTCTCTGCTAGGAATTAAGTTTGAAATGATTAGCAAGATAGACATGGTCCTCTCTTCTGGGAGCTTACAATATAAAATAGAAAGCAGGCAATGAAAACATAATATAAAAAAAAAAAATAAAACAAACAAAAAAAAACCCCAAAAACCTGATGTTGTAGTAGCAGAAGAAGGAGTAGATACTGTAGGAGCACCTACTTCAGCTAAACAAAATGGGGAACCTGATTAGCAGGCAAAAATTCCTGAAGTACATGTAGAGAGCATGACTTTTCAGGAGATATCTGAAAAATAAATAAATAAATAAGATTTATTCAGAAACACAGAGCAGGAGATTATCAAAGAAGAGGTTATAGTTGGTAAGAAGATTTAAGGATGAGAAAGAGTCAAGCAACTGGAAAAGAGAATACAAACAATGGAATAATGAACAATGAAGCCAGAGAAGTATGAAAGACCAGGGTTTGAATGGCTGTATGAGCCATTTTAAAGACTGGCTAATTTTGGGGAAGCCAGTTTAACTAGGGTCTTCTATATGGAGATTTTCATTTCATGTTAAACTCTCAATCAGCTTACATTCAAGTAAATAAATTGCGGGGGGCAGTGCACAGGGGTAGGGGGATGAGGTGTAAAATTTAGGCAAGAGTATAATGAGTACTTTTATTGTAGTTTTAAAAAAAGAAGAAAATAGTTCTAAAGTAGAACAAGCTTAATGGAGATCCTAAAGAGTGAAAGAAAAGTGCTTTTGGCTCCATATGGCAGGATGAATTGTGTCAAGGACCTGAGCAGACATGGAGATGAACTATAATGTGGAAGAGCAGCAGAAACAGAAAAAAATAAATAAATAAGGAATGACAAGTTGTTACTCATTGACAGAGTATGTTGGCCTATGAGCAGAATGCAGGAGAGAAAAAAAAAATTAAGAGTTCTTGCATCCTTCAACCTAAAATAACAGACATATTTGCTGTTATCTGTTCCTCTCAACTCATATTTTGTCTTAATGTATATGCACAGCTGTTGTTTCTGACTGAGAGACGATATGTTCAGCTAATTTGTCTATGGTTTTAAAGATTTTGTTCCCACGGTTGTCATTTGTTAAGCTTTTAAAGTAATAAGTATAGTTAGAAACACATGTTTTAATTCCTTGTAGGATAATTTCTTGGGTAAATTAATATCATATTGCAAAACATTCTAATATCTGTATAAATAAAATGTTTGATAATCAAAATCTTTAAACTACTTCAAAATCAATACCATGTATGTCTAAAAAACAATGTATTTAAAATCATTAATGTTTTGCTTAAAATTTAAAAAATATATAGCAGAGAATAATTTTATTCCAGCAAACTGCTTCAATTGGTGTTAAACTGGCACTTTAACTTATTTTATAAAATTGATTGTTTAGAATAATGGAGTTTTGGTTTAGTAATGAAATATTTCTTATAGCTTTCAAGAAGTATTAGAAAGTCATCATGAGTAGAAGGAGCTTTTTAAAGAAGAGTTTGGGGTCTAGGAAAATATGCTATTTCAAGGAGGCAAACTTTCTTAAAAATAAATGACTGTCATGGTACGCAGCCTTTCTATACTCCTCTTCCCAAACACACTTCCATTACATCAAGATTTCTGGTCATACTCAAAATTATTTTAGAGATTTGTGAATTTCAAATAACTCATCATAGTACAAATTTGAGTCTGTATCCAAATCATATCCAAATTAATTAGCTTTTTGAATTTATAAAGGTTATTTACAATTTTTAAGTTTCATCTTATTCAGTTTATAGGAGGAGTTATTAAAAGCTACTTTAAAGTAAGAAAAATGATTAAAAATGATAATTTAATGAGTTACAACACATAAAACTTTAGTCCCTGCTTCATACATAATAAACTATCAATAAATTATAATATTAATTATTTTATTATCACTTTGACTTTTTTCTGCCCATGACTAATGTCAGTTTAAAATACATATTGGAAATCATTAAATTTTTAAAGAGAAAGTGGTCATAATGGTTTATTGAAAAACTGAATCTTTACGGTGTGTATAAGACAGCAAGCAAGTTCATCATTTGAACCTGATATTTGGTTGAGAAACCAATCGTTATTGTGAGAAAAGCACTTACCCTTTATAGCACAGATATTAAAAGGTGAAGATTGCTTCCAAGCCCCACTAAAAAAATAAAGAAAACAATGGAAAATATCTGAAAATCTAGCCGAGAAATCTTAATTTTATAAGTATCCAAATAAAGGACATACCTATATCTAGATCTGTATCTACAGATATGTCATAGTAGGTTCCATAATGTGCCCATTGTTTATTATTAACACCACCCCGACTGCCATCTAAAACTAGGAACAATGCTTCCTAGAATCCCTTTCCACACTAGGTTATTGGTTAGAGTTTGCAAAGGCGGAGCAAGTCGAGTAAGATTTGAAAGGCAGAAGTGACAAAGAATGTACTCTGCTCAAAAGGTCATAGAGTCCACATGGAAAAATTTTACAGAGCCCTCCAGAAGACCCCATGTTGTGACTTTCAAGCTTTGCAGAATTCCCCCAAGAACTCTCCTTCTTCATAGTGATGGACAGAGGGAGCAACAGTTCAACCAACTTCTTCTATACTCTCTTGGCTTCCATACTCTCATTATACTCTGGATTCTATACTCTTAGTTCTGAGATTTGGCTGAGGTCTTAGTGATTGAGTACAATCTTTCAGAGTTTCATTGACATAAGTTTCTCCCACATTCTTGTAAGCTGTAATTCCTATATTAAATGCCTTGTTTTTTGATACTAGTAAAGTTTCGATTTTCCTGAAAAAGCAATACAGATGCACCCTCCTGACACACGATGCATTACCATGCACATATCTCATTGGCATTCTAATGATGACCATGCCTGATACGAATTTTAGGCTGCATGCATCATGTAGACAGTTTCATGTGCCATGGGGACAACAATAATAATCATCCTGAAAAGATTTATTGCATTCAGTCTACTAAAGTATTGTACTAAAATATTTCATTACCTTGGTTAGTCCTCAATTTATTTGAAGAGGTAGAAACTCTGTATACCTTTAATTTACAAATTAGAAAATATTTTTTAAATGTGTTTTGGTAACTTACTCTGACTTGGTCATTACACATTCTATACATGCAGCAAAATATTACAAGTACCTCATAAAATTGTACACAAATTATGCAACAATAAAAAAATCCTAGCAACCGTAAATGATTCATTAGAGAGACATTATCTTTTTATGCTGATAGCAGAGTTCAGATGTTAATAAAATAAATGATCTATAACTCAAAACAATTGAATTTTGCCTTTCATTGCAAATTGCTCTTTTCCTTAAAAATAGACAAATCTATGTAAATAAAGCTGTTTTCCCAGTTTGAAATTCTTTCTATAATAAGTCAACTTAAAATAGTTAAGGAGAGCAGTAGTCTGTGGAGATTCAACACCTGTTCCTTCATAGTGACTGTGTACTCTTACAACCACACTATCCTCCCCAGCATCAGTATAAATCATTGTTTTACTTGGAATGTGTGCTTTATTCCATTGGATCAAAATGTAGATAACTTAATTAAGACAAAACTGTTGGTAGTGGCTGTGTTTCCCATTTCCTTCTATTTCCTTCTAGAAGAGGCTCTCTCTGCCTAAATAATGGAGTGTTGAAATTCCACCTTTGGTGATTTGACAGGATGGATAATTATTTTCATGTGTTTGGTGAATAGCCAGTGTTTCCAAGCAGTTTTGTAACCATAATCTAAGTAACTTTTTAAAAAAGGTACAATCCTAATTGGAGTTCATTGAAACATCAGGTTTCCTTAACATTTTAAATAAATACTTTTTATCTCCTTTTTATTGATTCAAAGTTGTCATAACATCAACTTAAATTTGAAGACTTGTCTAGAAAAGTTGAGTTTACTCACAAAATTGTTGCATTAATGACAGAATCGACTTTTTTATATTTCCTAAATAATGCAAAACCAGTGTGAGAGTTGTTATCTCTCTGCCCTGCTTCAGACTCTGGTACTTTCTTCTCATTAGTATAAAATTAAAATTATTTCAAGTGCAATTCCACATACAACTAAAGAAAATGTGTTCTTCCCAATTGAGTTTTTGTGTTAATAGTAGTTTTTTCCTAATTTCCCATAAAAGTCACAATAGTCCTAATTATTTAGCCTAAATTTGAGATGAACTAACCTTTTCAAATTTATTTTGGAAAATACAATGGACCAGTTTATGCATTCAGGCTTATGGGAGGACTTTTTCAGTGGCAGCAGGACACTTGGTTTTCATAGGAAATTGTTATAGCTTCCTAAAATAGTGCAATATTTTGGAGTATTTTTTTCTCAAAATCTTGATAACATATGACCATAGTAACATATAAGCATTTTTCTAAGTATATAAACACAAATAATGATTGAGCTTCACATCATTTTATTCTGATACCACAATCTTAAAAGTACATAATCTATAGTGTATAATTTAGAAATGAAAAAATTGACATATAGGTTCTTTGATTATCTAAGTTCTTATGATCAGAAATAGAGTGGACTGGAAAGAAACAAAGAAATAGTCTACAAATATTTGGGAAAGCCAAAACTTCAGGATTCTCTTTATACTCCTTTCACAAGCTATCTAAATATGAGTGTTTTCTTCTCTTCTACATTCTTATTCCCATTCTCCCACCCATCCTTATCCTTCAAATTCCATCCATTTATTATTGTCCCTTATCCTTTATTCAGTTTGCCCTTTATGTATAACCTAAGTTCCAAGTATTTTCATACACATATGTCACCTAGGCACCGTTTGCCTATTAAAAACATAGAAACTAAAATAAATTCTTTGTTTTAATTTTCAGGGTTTGTTTTTTGTTGTTAATTGAGATCTATCTTTTAGAGTCCGTTCTGTTTTCAGAATTATTCATGTATCTTCTATCACCTAAGAAGTAAAATTAGAATGTGCTTATAATCTGTGAAAATAGTTAAACATAGTAATTAGGGTAGAGATGGCACTTAAAATACAGTATTATTACATTTTTTATCATTTATAAGGATTTTTTAACTTTAAATTACATAGTTTCTGTTCGAATAATAAAAGCAGAAAGATAATATGAGAAAACATTAACATATCATAATAGCTCCAGGATTGCATACAGAATGAAAGAATTAAACATTTCCACTAAAACTTTTAGCATGAACAGGTCATAAATGAGCCAGAGCACTGAAAGCAAGATCTTTCCAGCTTCATTGCACTAATTACCAATATTTCATAGAAAAAAGCCTTTCCAATGGCCTAAATATGCAAATCTGAAACTTGTCTCATCTGAATAAAAGTATAGAAGATAAAGTCTTTCTTTAGATATTGCTTTATTAAATTCATATTAAAGTTATGCAATTTAAAAATGACTCAATAGTCTTTATACAAACTTGAGTTTAAATTTTATTTTTTTTTTTGGAATCCATTTTCTTTACAAAGTTTTTCACTGTACATTAACTGAGAAGCCAACATGTGCTAAGAGTTGATGTTAAGTATTTTTACAACACACACACACACACACACAATTAACTATGTGAGATGATGAATATGTTAACAAACTTGATTGTGGTAATCACTTCCCAAAGTGTGTATGTGCATATAATCACCTTCAATATATGTAATTTATATTTGTCAGTGTAGAAAAAGAAAATGTTATTGACATTGTGAAAAGGTTGGGTTTTTGAGGTATTCACATTTCTGGTCATCTTTTTCTTCTTCACTTTTAATTGACTTTTTTTTCCCCCCAAATGGGCAATGTGGAAACGATATCAAGTGTTATGTAGCTAGTGAGAAAGGAGGCTTCATGGCACAGAAAGTCTCAGGCCATGGACAATAAAAGAGACCAGAGGGATGGCACATGAGAAGAAACTCTTGTGAAATCAGCATAGAAGCAGAACATGCCACTGCCCCATATTAACATTTTAATTGCTACTGTAACAGATTACCATGAATGTATTATCTTAAATCAGCCCACATTTATTATCTTTCAATTGCATTATTTAAAAGCATGACACTGATCTCACTGAACTAAGATCAAAGTGTTGGAGACATGTCTTCCTCTCATCCACTGTAGAGTATTCTGTGCTGTTTCCTTTCCCAACTACAAGAGATTCTCCTTGTCCTATGAGCCTCTTCCTTCATTTTCACAGCCAGGAACATTGGGCTGAGTCCTTCTCACTCTACCCAATCTCTGGCTTTCTCCTCTGATTGCCTCATCTACTTTTAAAGACCCTTATGATAATATTCATCCCACTCAGTTAATCCAGGATAATCTCACTATCTGCAGATCAGATGATTCACAATATTAATACCTCTCTACAAATTTAATCTGCAAACTTAATACCTCTTTGCACTGGAACCTACCATATTCACTGGTTCTGAGGATTAAGACATGCCATCTGTAAGGCCATTATTCTATTCATCACAGTTTCCTATTCATGGCCTTCAAGTTAGGTAAACTTTAATACTGGCTTCAGAAAAAGAGATGGAAAAATTAGGATTAAAAATGGGGTTAAAAATGAGGATGCTTATTCACTGATTCACAAATACACAAGTACTGATTACAGTACTATTTGTGATTCAATGCTTTTCTAGGCAGTAGAGATTAATATAAAATCAAAAGTGGACTCTGTTTTTGAATGTTTATGTTTTAATTGAAGAAACAGAAATATGAACAACTAATTACAAGATAATTCATTAATTCACATGTGCATTTTATATTCATTTTATATTAGGTACAATAGAAGAAGTATGATAATAAAGCTGTTGTTGGAAAATGAAAAGGAATTTTAGTAAAAGATTCTTCTAAAGTTCAATATTTACAGCATCATTTTAAAGTGAACAATATAACCATATTGCTGTGGCAGTTTATCAGTTAATGCCGTTTATTAATGAAGTTGGTTTCTTTCCAGATATTTTAAAGCACAGAGGTCCATTTAGTTATAAAAACTGAGATACAACTGGAAGCTTTGACCTGAACACTCTCTTGATGACTGGAATTGAAATAAAGCAAGGAAGAATTATCCACAACAATTTGAGTAAATCTCCTACCTACCCTTTTTATATGAAATAATACTGAGCTATCCATATGATTGAAATAAAAGATTTTACCTATTTAGGAGGATGAGGAAGTTAACAATATGGAGTAAACATATCCTCAACCTTTTCTGCCTATACCAGAAGGTGCTTGGCCAGTGAGACACTTACAAGGATGGAGAGAAAAGCTCTCATTAGCAATTGTGATGTTATACTTGGGTAGACTGAAAATTTGAATACTTAAAGCTTCATGTGTTCTTCCAAGTACAAAAATAATGCACATTACATTCTTCTTCATAGACTCAATAGGTTTATATACAATAAAGAATATGCATAATTCAATGATTATTAGAAAAGAGGAGAAACTCTTGAATGACCTTTGTCTAATTACTGCTTATAGTAGTAAGAATGTCTTCTGATGTTAATGAAAGAAAATGATAATTCAAATGGTTTAAAATATAAAAAAGTATTAACATACCCATATAGCTAGAGAGTCTAGAGCTAAAGGGATATCGGCATCAGTTGATTCAGCAGTGTTGTGATGGTTTTAATTATCGCCTTTTGTACTGCCTCTCTGCTCAGCTGCCTACAGTGCCAAGGGTAGAGGCTGCATTTTGTTTTTTTCTAGGACCAGCAGAAGGAAAAGTATGCTCAGTTTAACTCGCATTAGCCTTAATATATTTAATGTTTCTAAGGGGAATGCAGAGCATTGATATGTATAAGGACATTCTTGAACTGATCCCTGTGTTAGGGAGACAGGATTATCCAAATTGGCTCAGCTCTCAGAAGGTGCATCCATAGAGCTGGAGGTGGTTTCAGACCCCTTAAGGTACATGAACAATGTAGAGAGATACTGGACAAATAATCAGTGAGCTGTTAAGAAAGGGGAATGGGCTACAGTTTCTCAAAGTTAGCTAGCAAATGTTCTCTATGCTTTTCACCCTAAATACATGTTTTAACTGTATCTGGAAAGTAAAAATACATAGTCTATGTCTTAACTTTTAAAATGGTAATTCTGAGAAAATTAAACAGGGCTAGAAAATGGGAAATATACTAGAAGATATTCATAGATAAAATGTGTATGTAAAAGCAAATGGTTTCAAGAAATCCAGTTAAAACTA
>NW_012114364.1:7808112-7847526 GCF_000951035.1 Colobus angolensis palliatus | reverse complement strand
TGAAAAAAATTAATGAAGCTTTATTTTGAGAAGAAGCCATATGTCTTCACTGCTTAAAACTATAATTGTTCAAAATAATAAAAGTCTACTTATTTTTAGTAATAAACTCTTTTTAATGAAGACATGTGCATTATATTTTTGACATAATGCTATTACACACTGTAAAGACTACAGTACACTCTAAACATAACTTTTGTATACATTGAGAAACAAACTATAAAAAGGTGTGACTTCCTTTATTGTGACATTTGCTTTCCTGCAGTGGTCTGGATCCAAACTTGCAATATCTCTGACGTATGCTGTATAAGAATTGTTTCTATAGCATTAATTTACACTTTTAATTTAATACTTTATAGGATAATATACATATTTTTAATATACATTTTAAACTGAAATATGTGGACTTGTATTTTTTAAAGAGTATTATTTAAATTACAGAAAATATATTATTTGAACTACAATGGTGTAAACATTAGAAAAGACAATTTATTTAGTTATTCCTAATAATGTAAATTCAGAGAAGGTGAAGAAAGATACAATTGATTATACAAAGTAACATTGTTTATAGTAGAATATATTCCTAGGGGTTTGGAACTTGGTTCTGAAGAAAGAATCGCAAATAGCCTGCCTCATTCAAAATATGAGATGAAAAAGTCATCATTAGATCCAAATCGAGTATTCAACATTTTATAAGTATTCAACACTTTAAAACATTATTTCTGATAAAAGATAAACTGAAAGTATCTTGCAAAAGTATATTACTGTCCTTACTTCTTGAGGTACTGAAAAATTAAAGTTATAATATATGATATACTTTATATTATTGAAATAACATAAATAGTATAAAAGATGGACAAATAATATAAACAACTCAAATTCTCACCTTCTCTTGGACATTGCTTTGTCAGCCTTTTTTTTTTCTTACTGATTCATTCTGTAAATACTTAGGAAATACAGACTGTTCTCCAGACACTATACAATAGTCTTAAGATATAATAAAAATGCTGAGATCCGGCCACTGCGCTCCAGCCTGGGTGACAGAGTGAGACTCCGTCTCAAAAAAATAAATAAATAAAAATAAAAGTGATGATGAACAAGATTCTTGCTGAAAGTCTAGTGGTAAAAGTAATCAAGTAATTAAAATAAAATATGATTGTACAAGTCCATAGTGCAATGAAAACACAAAATAGGGGCCCCAATCTAGCCTATAATTTAGAGGGTGTTTTGCATGCAAAATGTAAATTTTAAGAATAATGAAAAGATATTACTAGAGTCAGTAAAGTTAAAGAAAAAAGATAGGTAAGAGTGCTATTTACCTAACTATTCTAGAAACAAAACTCCAGAAACTTCTATATACATGCAATTATGAAGTGAGATTGCAGGGGATATGAATTTTGCACAAGTTGCTTTGTATTTTTATTTTTAGTATGGAGATAAGGATATTACCAATCCGTAGGATTGTTGTTAAGGACCAAACAAGAATGTGTATATAGCAGAAAGTGTGCCTGGCATAAAATGTTCTCAGTAGACTTTAAGTATTGTTATTAATATTATTAATGTATTTAGCTACATATCCCTTTCAAACTAGATGGATTAAGATAGATCTAAGAAAATAGGTGTGCATTTCAATGCAAATTTTATGAGAGTGAACAAAGATAGGAAATTCTCACCTTCCATTTTTAGAAATAAATTGTCCAGGGTAGAAGAATTCACAGATAAACAAGTACATTTACAGAGGAAGAAAAGAAATGAATATTTTCCTTATAGAGGTAGGAAAATAAATTTTTATGCAATATTTTGATATATGTACTTCTATCCAAATCTTTCACTAGGGATAATTGTCTGAAAACTGTTCCCTAAGACTCAGCTTCATTCAGAATCTGGCATGTTAGTGGCAGGTGAACTTGGCTCAAATCCAAATACTATTCAGGAAATCCTTATTACTTTATTCTGCTTTCTTTTCTTTGAACTGATTCTTACCCCCCATCAACTAGTGTATTAGTCTGTTCTCATGATGCTAATAAAGACATACCCGACACTGGGTAATTTATAAAGGAAAGGAGGTTTAATGGACTCACAGATCCACATGGCTGGGGAGGTCTCACAACCATTGTGGAAGATGAAACGGAGCAAAGGCACATATTGCATGGCAGCAGGCAAGAAAGTGTGTGCATGGGAACTATTCTTTATAAAACCATCAGGTCTAGTGAGACTCTCTCACTATTACAAGGACAGTAGAATGGGGGTAACCGCCCCCATAATTCAATTACCTCCCACTGGGTACCTCCCATGATATTTGGGGATTATGGGAACTACAATTCAAGATGAGATTTGGATGGGGACACAGCCAAACCATATCATTCCAGCCCTGGTCCTTCCCAAATTTCATGTTCTTACATTTCAAAACACAATCATGCCATTTCACCAGTCCCCCAAAGTCTTAACTCATTCCAGAATTAACTCAAAAGTCCAAGTCTGAAGTCTCATCTGAGACAATGCAAATCCCTTCTGCCTCTGAGCCTGTAAAATCAAAAGCAAGTTAGTTACTTCCTAGATACAATGAGAGTACAGAAATTGGGCCAATACGCCCTTTTCAAATGGAATAAATTGGCCATAATGAAGGGGCTTACAGGCCTCATGCAAGTCTGAAATCCAATAGGACAGTCATTAGGTCTTAAAGTTCCAAAATGATCTCCTTTGACTCCACATCTCACAACCAGGTAATGCAGGTGCAAGAGGTAGGCTTCCACAGCCTTGCCCAGCTCTGCCTCTGTGGCTTTGCAAGGAACAACTCCACTCCTGGCTGCTTTCACAGGCTGGCATTGAGTGTCTGAGGCTTTTGCAGGCACAAGGTGCAAGCTGTCAGTGGATCTACCGTTCTGGACTCTGGAGAATGGTGGCCCTCTTTTCACAACTCTACTAGATAGTACTCCAGTGGGGACTCCGCTTGGGGGCAGAGTCCATGAGGACTCCATCCTTGCAGCACACCTCTGCCTGGACATCCAGGCATTCGCATATATCCTCTGAAGTCTAGGCAAAGAATGCAAATAATATGTTATAATCCTGGAAGTTGAAAACGAAAATTTCAGCTTTTGAGTCAAATATTCTACTCATAAGTAGCTGTTTTTATTTTGAAAATAGCTCATCTCCAGACCGAATTCCCTGATTTGCAAAATGAGAATATTTTCATATAAGATCTGCAATTAACTTTCTGGATATAATTGTGTGTGTGTGTGTGTGTGTGTGTGTGTGTTCATAATGTAGTAATACTGGCTTTAGATAGATATTATTTATAAGCACTCTTGATGAAATAATGCTTATTTCCTACTCTTCAAGGTGCTTAGTAACCCAAAGGAAGGTTGCTAGAGTGACGTGAAATTCTACTTATTTATTTATTTGATGTGTCTTTTTTGAGAGTTCAGTAAGCAGTTATTGTTGGACATTTTGGCAAAAGAGATTTCTCATTAGTTTCATATGCAGTATGTTTATGGTGATTTTAAATAATAAAAAACAGTTGGTTTACATCGTCCTAGCTATGGAGAAAACATTATAAGTGCTCTGAACTAAGCATTAACAGTTGTCCTTGATTCTAAAACTTGACCTAGTGAAGGGCCTAATTATTTACAGACAAAACACATTGACATGACTTGCCTCTGTTATTTAAGAATATAAAACGTTTCCCTTGAATTTTCAATAAAAAACAAAACATTTTTCATGTTTTGGTGAAAATGCACATATAATTGGCTCTTTCACAGGTTTTAAAGCTCAAATTCTTGCAAAATAAACACTTGAGTATACATAATGATTTTGATATGATGCAGTATTTAAAATCCAAGACATCTGGACTCTGGGTGGTTTATTAATCTTTCTCCCCACTGTTATTGCTCCTTTATCCTATAAGTATATATAAGTTCCTTCTTTTGGTAGTATAATTAAATAATTTCTTACACATCCACATATTAGTATGTAGGTTTCTCACTTGACATCTGCCCTCCCATTGTTATTTCTCCTATTCTTTCTTTTCAACCTGTTTCAGTCAATACATCCCAAGCTGCAGGACCCATCTTGAAGGGTGCATCACTTCACTGCTCTCTTGACAGCACCCCAACCACGTTGCTCCATACTCTTCTTAGCACTCTCATTCCACTACCTCTTATCCTTTCTTTGATCAGTTCTACAATTGCACACTCTGGTCCAGGAATATGAGCTACTGAACTTGATAAGGACAAGAAAAAAGGCATTGGGAATATTTACAAAAGTATAATCTCCAGTCACATTGGGTCTTACTTATTTTATCAATCCATTTACTTGTTTTTAATCAGTACCTAATCTGTAGTCCTTTCCTTTTCTTCTGTTAGCTGTCATGTCCAATGGTCTAACTCCCCAGTCATCAATGACACACACATACACACACACACACACACATACATGAGTAAAAAGAGAATTTTGTCGGCCTGATGCAGTGGCTCATGCCTATAATCTCAGCACTTTGGGAGGCCAAGGCAGGCGGATCACGAGGTCAGGAGATTGAGACCCTCCTGGCTAACACGGTGAAACTCCATCTCTACTAAAAATACAAAAAATTACCTGGGTGTGGTGGCGGGCGCCTGTAGTCCCAGTTACTGGGGAGGCTGAGGCAGGAGAATGGTGTGAACCCTGGAGGTGGAACTAGAAGTGAGCCCAGATCGCGCCACTGCACTCCAGCCTGGGGGACAGAGCGAGACGTCTCAAAAAAAAAAAAAAAAGAAAAAAGAAAAGAAAAGAAAAAAAAGAAAAGAAAATTTTGACATTGAGTAGGACTGCATAACACTTCCTACCCTAACTCTGACTGAAAATCAATTTGTGTTTGCTTTAATCGCATAAATGCTTTGATTTCATGGATAGGAATGTCAGTGTTCTGTAAGCCACAACTTAACTTTTTAGATAATTCTATTTGTTAGAATGTTCCTTCACCTAAAGAAATGAAATCTAAATTAATATATTTATACTATTGTATTTAAGTAATATGAAGTTGAATATTTTTGCTTTACTTATTTTCAAACTTTTGAGAATAAACATTACTGTTGATATTTTACTGTGTTCACAAAACTTTTTGATTTTTTTTTCTTTCATTATTAGGTGTTTTCAGACAATATTTTTCCCAAAAGTAAAGGTAAGAGATTTCAGAAGACAAAATCAACAAACCAACAAAAACAATCTTTCTTAAGTTCAAAATGTACTCAAATCTAAGCTTTGTATTAATTCAAAAATAAATGTTAATTCTGTACTTCTTAAGAGTTCAGTTATATTCTAGTTCATTAAAATGATAGGTTTGTTACTGAGATTTACTAATAAAATCATTCTTCCAATGTAAGTATTCTTTTTACATTAAATGTACACCTACAGAAAAATTGTAAATTGATTTCTCAAAGAATATATAAAAATCTATATTCATTGGCAAAAGAACATACCCTTTTTAAAACTGTATTAGCCCTCTACTTGCTAAGACATTGTTTAAAAAGTAGCCTGACTATAATAAAATCTTTTTCAATTAAAAGCAGTATGCAGCCGGGCTTGGTGGCTCACACCTGTAATCCCAGCACTTTGGGAAGCTAAGGCGGGCTAATTGCCAGAGGTCAGGAGTTCGACACCAGTCTGGCCAACATGGTGAAAACCTGTCTCTAGTAAAAATACAAAAGAATTAGTTGGGTGTGGTGGCGGGAGCTCGTAATCCCAGCTACTCGGGAGGCTAAGACAGGAGAATTGCTTGAACCAAGGAGGTGGAGGTTGCAGTGAACTGAGATGGCATCACTGCATTCTAGCCTGGGAGACAGAGCAAGACTCTGGGGGAAAAAAAAAAAAAAACAGTATGCAATCTGTAACAACCTCCCCAGGTAAGTAGAAGACTTATCAGGTGGTAATGGCAAGTACAGAAAGGACCTTTGTGATATAATTAAAATATATGTTAGTCTTTGTTCAAGGCCAAAATGAATATTTTCACAGAATACATTGCCACATAAGAGAAAAAGTACATAGCAGTAAGATAAATGAAGATTAGAATAATTGGAGGAAAACAATAACTCAAGCTCTTCATTCTGAAAGTGGTGATTGAACATCGACTGATGGAGGAAAAGAAGGAACTGCATAACATGAGAGATGAAATAATATAGGCAAATATGTAGGTATATAGTATGAGAAACAGCTCCGATGAGTTTCAGGAGCATAGGGAAGACTGTTCCAGTTAAAAGGCTGGTGGTTCTAATTCAGGAATAAGACAATTATAAAATTGTATAATTATCAGCATTTGTGTAATGCTTTTGTTTTCAAAGTAATTTCTATTACATTTATCACAAATGATTTTCAAAATGACCTTGTTCAGTAATCATACTAAGCATTGCTATAATTTCTACAAAAACTATGCAAGAGAAATCATGAGAGTTATCAGCAAACTCGTTGTGCTGTGTTTAAACCATATGTATATAAATTAAATAAATATGAGGAGTTTGAACTTTTAAAACACTGAATGGTATGAGGAAGACACACATGCTTTTGAATGAAATCACAAAAATTACAATGGAAAGACTGCATTTTTGCAATTTCAAAAGAGTTTGATTTCACCCAAAATTCAACATGCCTGAAATATAACTTTGCTTCTTATAGATATGAAATATAATGTCTTACATTAAAAATGATAGCTCTGAAGGTCTTCTCGAAAACTTTTCTAGATTTAAGTAAGTTATGATAGAATTATTTTCCTTCCATTTTATGTTGTTTCATAGAAGTGAGACTTGTAATTTTAAGTTTATATTTACTTGTTAAAAGAAGAAGAAATAAGTTAGGTCATAATAATCTATATCTTTTTGAAAAAGTGACCAAATAATTCATGTTGTAACAACCTATATAACAGACACCATAAAGGGATGTTTGGAAGCCCTTCTGGGAGTATCTACAACCTTAATTAGATTTTCAAACAGAATCTGAGCCATCAGTTACTGATGTTATGAATGTATCTCTTATTCTTATATACACACCTGCAAAGATATTTGTGCAATGCCTATTTAAAGCTATATAATTTTGAAAATAATATAGGGAAAATCAGTGCTATAAAATGCATTTCATCTGTCTGAAATTCATATGTTGAAATCTTTCCTTATTCCTGATAATGGTATTTAGAAAAGGGACATTTAGACTGGGTGCAGTGCCCATTTGATATTACATCATTGAGTACATTCATAATAGTTGCTTTAAAACTTTTATTTGATAGTTTGAATATATAGTTAATCTTTATGCAGACTTTGCTTTTTCTTTTCTCTTGGAAATGCAAGCCATTTTCATGATTTTTTGTGTGTCACATGGTTTTAGACTGTGTTTTGGACATTATGATTACTAAGTTATAACGATTTGGGTTCACAGAAAGGAAGATGGTGGAAAGAGGATGAGGGATGAGAAGCTACCTATTGGATACAACATACACTATTTGAGTGATGGGTACACTAAAATCCCAGACTTCATCACTATATAATTCATCCATATAACCAAAAACTACTTGCATCCCTAAAGCTATTGAAATAAAAAATAAATTAAATTGGCAAAGCCTGACTGACAGCACCTCAGCCAGCTGAGTGATCAAGGTCAACATTACAGTCATAAATAATATTGATAGTATGTGTCATTATTATGAGGTAATAAAAATGGTACTTTACCTCTGTGATCTTCTTCCCTAAAACTCATATCTCTAGTATACTCATGAGAATAAGACAGACAAATTATAATAGATTGACCTCTTATAAATGCCTGACAAGTACTCCTTAAATCTACAACGTCATCAAATGTATAAAAAGTAAGAAAACTCACAGGCAAGAGGTGCTTAAGGAGAAAGGAAAACTACAAATACTGTTGAATACTGCATGTGGTATCCTGAATGGCAATCTGGAATAGAAAATAAACATTAGGTAGAAATTAAGAAGATCTCAATAAGTTATATTCTTTATTTAAAACAACTGTATCAATATTGGTTCATCAAATGTAGCAAATATACTAATTAATATAAGATATTAATAATAGGGAAAGTGATGTGGAATGTAAGGCAGTTGTTTATACTACTTCTTCACTTTTCTTGTATATATAAGACTGTTCTAAAAAATAAAATACTATGAAAATGTATACATATATATATAAAACATCCAAACATGCATATTATATCATAAAGAATGATAACAAGTTCCTAAATTTAATTCAAACAGAAAGAAAAGGTCATAACTTTATGTTTGGAGAATCTATAGACACACACAAAAAAATTTCAATTAATCCAGAAAACTTAAAAATTTTATATTTTCTAATCATTGTCATTTAACATAAAGGTTACAAAAATTGTACAGAGTTGCATATATTTTTCAACCAGTTGCTGGTATTTTTGCATGTGAACAGAAATCACATACACTTCAAAACTGAAATGTGGGTGTGTCATTTATAATTAATGAAACCCAGAACATCCTAATAATTCAGTGGATCATTATTTTTAATCAACTAATTAAGGTGTTTATACTTATCAAATTATATTCTCATGTTGGTTTATTTTATTACTATAGGAAAGAATGTTCCTACATGTGACTTTTTAGTTACATGACTACGTAATTCATTTTATAGCTGTAAGATCTAATTTTCTTCCATTAAATATGGATAATAATAATCTCTTAAATTTGTCTGTGATTCTTATAGACAGTGGACAAAGTGAAAGCAATGTGTAATTATAAAAACCTATATAAAGGAAAGGTATTATTGTAATTTCCATGATTATATTGTAATGTGAGAAATTAACAGCTAGGAAAACGCTAAAATGTTAGTGGATCATATTTGGCTTTTATTACAGGCAAATACAACAAAATATTCATACTCCTAGAATAGTTTTTGTCTGGAAACAATACTTATTTTATATTTCTTATCATAGCCATTGTATTGCCTTAGAATTTCTGAATATACTTTTTAAGCTATTGTAAATACTTTGCATGGAATAAATATTGAGGCTTGGGGGAAGGTTTGGAAAAGGTACAATCAAAGTCTGTTACACGAGTTTTGTTATGTATTAGATAGCTTAAAAAGAAAGTCATTAAAGGTGACAGTTTTCATATCACTCATCCATATTTTCATAATACAAAAGAAAATAAGATTTAAAGTCTATTATTTTTTATGAAATCATGTCCTTAAAACTCCTCTGGATGCTGCTAAGAAAATACACATTTTATAAATTTCTAACTGTAAATTTACTTAGACAAGTAATTGAAGCTAACCTCAAAATGATCAGGCTTTGTAGTTTGACAAATCGTCCTAAAGGCAGCCAAATAGGGAGGTAAGATAACCAGTCTCACTTGCCAATGGAATCTGTGCTTAAAAAATATATACAGGGCTTCCAAAAGCTAAATGGAAGAAGTCTATTTATAATAATTATTTTCATATCATCATTTGAGTTTTGATTACTCACAGATATAAGAATCTTATTTCAGATCTTGGCTTTTTTTATTCTGTGCTTTGAAAAGGAGATGCTCTTCAAAATATTTGAGGTGATGATGCTGAAAACAGTCAAGAAGAAATTTAAGACTCAATGGTAGACCAAGACAAATAAGAAACCCCACAGAGAATTTCAAGTTAATGAGGCAAACATATACATTTCAAAAGCATTGCAGTAGCAAAGAATAAGAACCATCATATCTAAAATTTTAGCTAGAGAATTGCATATACACCTAGTGGTTTGGAAATTTATTAAATGAAAATGTTATATTTAGTTTTCTTAACATGAAAAGTAAATTTTAAAATTAGACCTCTTTTGGTGGTCTAATTTAGAAAAACATTTACAAAATAGGATAATGTATGTACAATAATAATATCAAGTAAATTTAGTTATTGTATATTACAAAATGTCAACTGGAAGAAATTGTGGAAGTGGTGGGAGGGTAGGTGAAAACCTTTTGAGTTTAACTAACAAGATTCATATTTATGTCTGAGTTATATATTGTCTGTTTTGTTTGTCTTTTGCACAGGAAAATAAAATTAAAATCTTTTGGACAACTCTCATAACCATTTCAAAATATTCTTGGCCCCATCTCACACTCTAGAAACTGTTATAGTAAAGAATTCCTTACAGAATCTCACTAGCTTCATGCAGGTGTAATTGAATAGTACATCATCTCATGCTTGACCACATTCTCCCTGCTTCCTGCCTTGGAGCTTCCCTGAAACTGTAGCACAGATAAATTTGAAAATCTGCCCAATGCTCACATGTTTACATTACGAATGTGGTACAGTCAAAGCCCATGATGGCACATTTGAGCAATGAAGTATGAGAACAGATACATAAATATGGCTTCAATCTGTTGCTTCAGATGGACAGTTCTGGGATGCATTATACAAGTCCTCTTACAAGATGCTCATGAGCTAAATCACCAGTTTCTTAAAAGCATTGGTCAAATCAATATAGCATTCTTGTGTTTGCTTTTTCACTTTTCCCATTATACTTCCCATATTCTGCGCTTTAGCTCCCTGAGATAATATATATTTCAAGCTCTTCTTTGAGAAAAATTTAGGCTAAGACAGGTGTACTTTTTTTTTTGAGTGTGCGTCTTGTGAAAAGAATTCAGTCTTACAGATCTTGTCATACATGTTGACCAAAAACATTTGATCATGTTGTTCTTTAGCAAGCACAAAAGAGAATCAAATTCCTAATTAAAACACAATATTTTTATTTCTTTTTAATACAAATATTGTAATACCGTGAAATGACATCCCTAAATATAATTTTAGAAGTTGTTAATGTACTACATTAATTGCTTATGTTGAATTCTTAACTTTTTCTGTAAGAAGAGATTCACTGTTAAAAATGTGCAACAGTGGCTGGGTGCAGTGGCTCACGCCTGTAATCCCAGCACTTTGGGAGGCCAAGGCGGACAGATCACAAGTCCAGGAGATAGAGACCATCCCGGCTAACAGGGTGAGACTCTGTCTCTACTAAAAATACAAAAAATAAAAAAAAGTAGAGAGAAAAAAAAAATTAGCCGGGCATTGTGACGGGCACCTGTAGTCCCAGCTACTCAGGAGGCTGAGGCAGGAGAATGGCGTGAACCCGGGAGGTGGAGCTTGCAGTGAGCCCAGATCACACCACTGCACTCCAACCTGGGAGACAGAGCGAGACTCCGTTCTCCGTTTCAAAAAAAAAAAAAAAAAGTACAACAGTAGGAAATATTTTCTTTTCAATGAGATATACCATATCCTCTTTAAGTGAGATTTATATCAGATTATGTTTAAATGGCAATTTCTTAGGGAATTAAACGACTGTTTTCAAAATGTCTTTTTGACGGATGTTTTCAAAAACACACTATTGTATGAACAATGAATCCTTTTTCAGCCTTATAATTCCATCATTAGTCCAAAAAAAGGTGCACTCTTTCAAGTGAAGATCTTTCTGTTAGATAGCCATATGCATATTTTGAGATGTCTACATTATTGTAAAGTATCATGTATTTTCCCTTTATAAGATACATCCACTTCGAGTGGAATTTAAATTCTACATCTTCAGGTTATTGTGGAATTATTTCAGGTTTAGGCGTAACTGTTGCAATCAGTCTTCTAGAATTTATGTTACCATGAGGATGTCACTACTGTGTTTTCATTGATTATAAAGGATTCTCAGTTTACCGTAACATTATCGGCAGTAAAATTTTCAGTGGAGCAATTATTACTCTTTAAGTGCCAGTTAAATATATTCAGTCACAAAATGTGTTGCTTTTTATCTCTCTCTGTTTCTCTCACATACACACACACTGCAGCATATGAAAACTGAAGACACTGGAAAACTGTAGTGGAGAAAATGTATTTGCCAATACAATTTTCTCTGCATAAAAAAGCTTGGGAGAAAGGGAAATGATATAAACACATGTGCATGTTGCTTGGAAAGAAATACACAAAGTAACAGATTCTGTCAAATCAATTTATATTTCAAATCAAAATCGTAAGAAAAACTTCACTATGAATCTTAATCAGCACACAGAACTACTGCAAAGCATTCAGTATATAGTGGTAGCTATGGACTCAGAGGAAAAGACAAATCATTTTTCCATGTGTTGAGGTTATCTATCAAGGAACTGAAGGAATATTTTTTGTTCTCAAAAATGCATTGTTGCCAAAAATGAGACACTAATAAGCAGATGTGCTTTGCAACAGCATGACTACCCTTTTACTAAAACCCTGTCATCTTGAACTCACAAGATGTAGTTTGAATGAGTATTGATCACTGATATTCTATATGTATCTGTAGAATTATTTGTAGTAAAATATATTTTTATGCCTTGGGTTATGCTTTTTCCCACCAATTCATGCATATATTGTAGTTTAATCTTCAATTAAATTCTTTTTTAATTAAAAAAACTTTTAATAAAAATTTTGTTTTTTTCCATTTAAACTATTTAAAAGGAGGGAAAAGAAAGATGGAAAAAGCTTTAAAGTCAGACTAAAAATACCCAAGTTACTTATATTCCATTATTCATGTGACATTGTCACATGTGTCAAGCAGATCAGAAAGCCAACACAAAAAGATCTAGAAAGGACTCAGTCTTGTCAATTGCATTCATGTTAAAGAAATAATTTATAAATGTACAATAAGAAAGGAGACATGTCAGGAGGAACAAGGGTGAAGATTGATTCAAGCATTTCTGTTTCAGAACTTTGAGAAAAATAATTATTTCTATAGGAGTTATTTTTAGTTTGTCCTCTTGAAAATCATTTTATATAGTTCCTTTATTTTCACAATTTTCAGTAGCTTAGAAATTATAATTACTATACTGTTAATATATTTTTCTCTGATTTTAGTTACATGTATACATATTTTACAATTGTTTTAATGTATTCCCTTTAATAAGCTTATTCTAATTATGTATACATAAACATGGGTATAATAATATAGATTTCTATTTTGTAAAATATGGCAGATTAAACACTCTGAATAACATTCACACTAAAACAGTTAAAAATTCTGCAAAAGACATGAACATTTCATCTTAAATACATTGCTAAAGTACTAATACTATAGGAGAATAACAAAAGCCAAATCTAAAGTTAAAAAGGGGATCGTTTGAAGCAAGCAAAGTCAGAAGAGTACGAAGTTGGCTTTCCGCCTAGAGGGCTTCTGCTGACCTTCATGATTCAAGACTTGGATTTGGGATATGTGTGTCAGGGGAGGGATGGAGGTAAAAGAACAAGACATAATGTGTAGATCTTTCCTAAGTTTGAATACCTAATAGAAGACTCTAATATAAAATATGGATCACAAAAACCAGGAGATAGTTCCATCACATAGGAGGAGAAATAAATGCATCTTTACAGTCTCAAACAAATCTTGAATTTCTGAAACGGAAAATAAATATATCCTATTGATGTGTAAGAATAAGACAGACCTTTTCTCACTATTGTACTCAATTCCACCAAATTTGTGTTGTTCTCCAAAATCTCTAACAGAGAGTTTAAAGTAGACCTAGCTTTATACTAACCCATATGCCTGTGAGAAGTAAAAGCAAATATTCTCTGTATACTCTGAAGGGAAGGTCTCAAAGATTCTCACACTTAGAATGTAGCCAAAAAAAAAAAAAAAAAAAAAGAAAAGAAAGAAACCACAAGGCATAAACAGAACAAAGGCAGCAAGAGACATCAGATGACAAAAGTAGACTTATTATAAGAGAATTATAAGATGAAGATTATTAAAAGACATATTTACTCTGTTTAAAAACTAAAAGACAGGCTTAAGGAGATAAAACAGATAAGGAGACTTTGAAAATACCCAAGCAGTTATGGAAAGAGCCCATACAATCCCTACATATAAAAAGTGTCAGAAGTAAAATATAGAAGAATTTAACATAAAATTAAGTACAGTTCAACAGACAACTAGTGACTGAAAAAATAAATATGAAAATATACTGTAATGGAATAAATAAAAAGAGAGGATTAGAGAAAACATTTAACAAACAGTAAGTCAAGTTCCATTAGGAGTTAAAAATAAGAATCACGAAATATTCATAGATATATAGGTTAGGAGTATAAAGATATAGGAATTAATATAGTGGAGTATTGATCTAGGAATAGATGAATAGACTACAGAGTTTAGAAACAGGCTAATGCCTATCTGGAAACATAAAGAATGATGCCTGGTATAAGAGGCCAATGGTGAAAAAGTCTTATCCAATAAATAGTGAACAACACCAAAAACCAAATGTCTATATATATATATATATATGTATGTATTAGTCTGTTCTCATACTGCCAATAAAAACATACCCAAGACTGGCTAATTTATAATGGAAAGAGGTTTAATGGACTCACAGTTCTCCATGGCTGGGGAGACTTCACAAACCTGACAGAAGGTGAATGAGAAGAAAAGTAATGTCTCACATGGTGGCAGGCAAGAGAGCATGTGCATGAGAACTGACCTTTATAAAACCATTGAATCTTGTAAGACTTATCCACTGTCACAAGAACAGGATTGGGGAAACCATCCCCATGATTCAATTATCTCCACCTGGTCCCTCCCACGAAACATAGGGATGACGGGGACTATAATTCAAGATGAGATTTTGGTGGGGACACAAAGTGTAACCATGTCAATATTATATATATATTTATATACACACACACACACACATATCCCTGATATGCAAACAAATTTATGTCAGTATGATATTGATATAGATATGATGAATATATTAAATTAGAGAAGAACACAAATCAATATAAAATATATTAGTAAATTCTACAATTCTAAAATTTAGAATATTTTCACATTAAGGACATCATAAAGAGAGTTCAAATACAAGCCATAAACTGGAAAAAAAACACAGATATTTGCTACACATGTTTGACAAAGGATTCGTATCCAAAGATTATATTATTACACACACACACACACACACACACACGTTTATGTGTATACACATTCTTACAGCATTTTGGACAAAGACCAACAATCCAAGAGAAAATAGATAAACTCTTCCAGAGATACCTGAAGAGAAAGAATAAAAATGTCCAAAAGTATCAGAAATGTTGTTTTAGTTAATTTATAATCAGAAGTGAAAATAAAACCACAATGCATTTCCATTGTAAACATAGTAGATTAAACACACACACACACGCATGCACAGAAGTCTAAATATTTCAATAGTTGGTAAGCAAGTAGAAGAGGGAAATACTGCTGAAAAATAATTTGACAATACATTATTTCTAGACACATGTTTCTTAGGACACATAACCTAGAAGGGAGGGTGGTCTTAATTTGTATAACAGAAAGTATGATAATTTTCACAAGAGTTAAACCAGTAGCAACAAAAGTCTGTAAGCCAGAAAAAACATCTTTGCAAAGGAAAAGTAAACACATATCTACACACCATACATATTATGTCTATTTTTGAAATAGAATGAAATAGAATAAATTAATTTTAGCTACGTTGCCACAAATCTTGAAATATCATTAAGGGAAAAATCAGAGAAGATAACATAATACTATATAATTCAATCTTTATAATTTAAAGATTATGTAAATCTATGTAATCTACAGTCTAGCATAACAAGCTCACATGGTAAAATTGGCTTTTCACTCAAAGACGAAGGATTCAAGGAAATAATAACCTCCAGCAAATGAGTACTTGTAATGAAATGATTATGTGCTCTTTGAAAATGGGTAATGGCTCAATCAAATTTGAATTATTGCTCTACTTTATACCTCCACATATATTAGTAAAATTGTATTGTTTTTTCAATATTTAATGAAAATTAAAAAATATATTCTTATGTGAAAATTTTGAGAGCTTCCATATTTAAAGAGGAAAAGCAGGCTGGAGGGAAGAAAAGGAGGGTATGGTCACATTACTGGATCCACATGTTACAATCCACAAGGAACAGATAGAAGACTGGTCAATTATATATTAGTCTTGCACTTAGTAAATTAGCATTTTATATAAGATAAGGTGAACATACAATAGCTCTCTGTAGAGATACTCAAAATTTTATCTGTAGTTATGGGCTTGGAAACCAAAGGAAAAACAGTTCCTGGCTTGAGTCAGCTCTTGGCTTAATATTTTTTTCCTTTTGATATGTGAATTGGAGTCCTGAGATTTTATTTTCCTTTTACAAACTATTTTATCTTTGGGTTTGTGGTAAAATCAAGTATATTTTTGAACTGACTCAGTATATACATCCACATTGATTACATAGAATTAGAACATAGCTTTAATGGAAAATATTAATTTTCAGTAGCAAAATGATATGGTTTGGCTGTGACCCCACCCAATTCTCATCTTGATTTGTAGTTTCCATAATCCCCACGTGTTGTGGGAGGGACCCAGTGAGAGTTAATTGAATCACGGGGTTGATGCTTTTATAACGGGCTTTGTTCCCTTTGCTCTGCTCCCATTCTCTCTCTTGTTGCCTTGTAAAGAGGTGCCTTCCACCATGATTCTAAGTTTCCTGAGGCCTGGAGTCAATTAAACCTTTTTCCTTGATGAATTACGCAGTCTTAGGTATTTCTTCATAGCAGTGTGGGAATGGACTAATACACAGACTATGTAATTAAATGAAGATAAAGGAGACTTAACTGAAATTGCTTGCTACAGTTTGACTACAGTTCTATAGAAGAAAATAGACTAAGTTGCAATAATGCTAACATTATAAATCTTTAAAGATTCCAAAATGAAATGCAAGTTACTGCAGTTTTTTGATGACTATAGAATTGGAACCATATAGGCATTTCACCTATATTCCTAATGCTTGAAGTTCAATTAAACTTAAAATGTGTGATGCCAAATACAATGTTTATTAACTTTTAGGCCCATGTAGATTTTATTAGAAAGTTAAATTTGTCTACCTTTTAGATTCGTTTAGGGTTAGTTAATTTAAAAGTTGTTTAGCAAAAGTTTTTTGACATCAAGGAGACTTATGGACTTTTTAAAATCACTATTCATAAATCTTATCTTTCTCCTGTAAACAAACTCAATATGTGTGTATCTGTGTTTCAGTAAAAGTAAAATAAAATTCAACTTGAATGTGAATGTACTTTATGCTGATTATTCAAAATTACATTTTCACTCAGGAATAAGTGCATTTACTCTCCAGTTTTTCCCATAAAATGAAAAATTTGAAATATTTATGATGTGTTTCATTTATAGACATATCATAAAATTCATTTAGACTCTAAGAAAAAATTGAGAAACAAATGCAGACTATATTACACAACACAGAAGCATGTGCAAATAGAACCAGGTAAGCCAAGATCCAAGAAAAAAAAAATTATTTATATCACGTAAGGGAAAAAGTGTTTTTTTTGTATTACATAGCAGTGAAACTCATTCAACTGACCCTGCAATATAAATAAACAAAATTCAAATACATTTTCAGAAAAACATTTTTAATGAAATAATTTGTCTTCTGTTTTTTCACAGCCCTTGTCCTTGTGTGTATATTCAGACCACAATTTTACATACTTGCATAAAAATTAAGTATTCTTTATTAAAAGTATTTTTCTGATATATAAACACTTCCATCTACAATTTATTAAAATAAATTTTCCTATCAATTAAGAATTTTATACAGTAGTATTAATTGTTATATATGTAGGGATTAATTGCATAATTCTTAAACTTTGCAGCAAAAGTTTTGTTGGAACAACATCCATAGTAAGAAGACATGAATATAAAAGCACAGTTTCTCTTTGTCTCTCTAATTCATTTTGTCTTTCATAACTTTCATCTCTATATCTGAAACTGCCTTTGCAAAAATTACAACTGAGGAAATTATGGCAGTGAAAGAGATCAGACCTAACCGAGTTCATCTTGCTTCTAACCTTTAAGCTGTCCTTATTTATTCCTGGGTGTAGCCCGAATTAACCTTGGGAAGGACTTTAGTTTATGGTTTGACTCTGAAACAAAATTGATAATAACCTCTCCCAAAAAGGACTTATTCTTGCATGGGGACAAGCCTGCCTTTGTAGAACTAACAAATTAGCCAGAAGATAAGAAATTATGATTTAGTGGTCATTCAGCCTCTGGCTACAAGAGTCTGAACCTCTACAAATTGCTCCTGGGAATAGCGTCACTTCTCTAAAACCTAAGATGAGTGCTGGAGATATTTTGTAAACCCTGCACTCAGTGGATCAGCTAACACCACTCAGACTTGTAATTTGGCTCAACTGGTTCTGTGATTCCACTGAGGAATAGAAAACAGTAAGAAAACCTCACGTTGACTCCCGTTATAATTCCATCTTCAGCTTGACCAATCAGTACCCACTCCCCACTTCCTGAGCCCCTACCAGCCAAATTATCTTTAAAAATTCCTATCTCTAAATGCTTGGAGAGACTTATTTTAGTAATAAAACTCCGGTCTCTCACACAGTCGGCTCTACGTGAATTATTCTTTATCCATTGCAATTCTCCCGTCTTAATAAATAGGCTCTGTCTAAGCAGCAGGCAAGGGGAACCCGCTGGGTGATTACAAATGCACACCCAAATGTGCACGCACTAGTACACACACTTAAACACACAGAAAATACTCCAGAGGGGTAAAACATATACGTTAGATTACATATTTGAAGAATAAAGTATACTTTAATTTCATATTCTTTTAAATATTTACAATATGCACCTATGCATTTGTTGCTTGCTTTATTTGTTTATAGGAATCACTTACATCAGGGGTACCCAATTCCCAGACCTCGGACTGGTATCGCTTCACCGCCTTTTAGGAACTGGATCCAGGCAGTAAGTAACAGGTGAGCCAGCGTTTCCACCCGAGCTCTGTCTCCTGTCAGATCAGCTGTGACATTAGATTCTCCTAAGATAGCGAACCCTATTGTGAACTGTGCATGCAAGGGCTCTAGGCTGTGCACTCCTTATGATAATCTAATGCCTGATTATCTGAGGTGAAAAAGTTTCATCCCAAAACCATAGCCCCCAAACCCATTCATGGAAATATTGTTTTTCACGAAATCGGCCCCTGGTATCAAAAAGGTTGGGGAGCACTGACTTAGATGGTCATTGGTTAGGGACTGAAAATAATTAATTAAGTAAACTTTTTATTTGTAGGTGGGGTATGCTATGGTATTATCCACCTTAATGACTCCTATGTCCATATTAGGAAACTTACTAATTATTTCCTTTCCCTTATGGGCTAAAACAAAATCTTTACTGCAAAACAAATATTGAAAGAACAGTAATCTAAAATGCAAATTACCCACACTCCCATAACTTAATAAAATCAACTTATTGATTTTCCCACTGTAGCTTCTAGCTTTTATTCATTTGCATATTTTGTATTATATATTGTAGAAGTGTTACAGAGATAATTTATCTCATATGTCATGTTCAGGAGGTTTCTGGTAGTCCTAGTTAACTGGCTTCCCCAAGGGCCACTTCTACTGTTCAGTCTGATTTGCATCTAAGTTGTCTTAGATACCCTCTGATGCTCAATTTATTCTCCAACACTCACAAGACTGATAGCAGAAGCAAGCCAGTTGCATGGGTCAGATACAGTCAAGAGTTCAAAATGACTGCTTGATCTGGAGGGTCTCCATACGAAGGCCATGCTCTGAGTTTGGTGGATTCTATCGCCTTTTTTATGCAGATGTCCCAGGCTTAAGACAATTTGATTTGGGGATTCTGAATTTACAATAGCGCACGAAAGCCATATACATTCAGTAGAAAACATACTTCAAGCACCATACATTCTATTTTTCACATGCAGTAGAGTATTCAATATATTACATGAGATATTCACACTTTATTATAAAGTAGGCTGTGTGCTAGATGATTTTGCCCAACTGTAGGCTACCATAAGTGTTCCAAGGAAGTTTAAGACAGGCTAGGCTAAGCCATGATGTTCAGTAGGTTAGGTGTACAGAACAAATTTTCTTCTCACGGTATTTTTCAATTTATGGTGGATTTATCAGGACACAACCTCATTTTAATTCAAGGAATATCTGTACTTGTATTCAGTCAGGGTTAGTTACCGGGTCTTCCTTTTATAAAGGGAGTTTAAGTTATTCTTGTAAAGGTAAGCTTTGTTTTAAGGTTTATTTATGTTGCATCTGTGCTGAAGTGGTCTTGTGTCCTGGAAATCTGCAGACCAGGGTTGGAAAACCCTAGGCCATCTTGCACCACACTGATAGCAAACATGTAGTGTTGGGCCTAAAATATGTTTGAGTGAGTGGTATGGCTATGATTAGTCATATAGCCATGATATGTTTCTTGTACTATACACCACTACATTTTTATTTAATAATATAAAACAAGGCATTTTCCCATTCATCTATAGTTTTTTCTCTTCATATATATCCTATTCCTGCTTTATCCAGTATCCTAATTAACGTAACTAAAATGAACACCTTGTTGCCTTCATGCGCTAATCTTTCCCAATGTTCTTACCAAAATATGTACATACATACATAAAATATTCTTACATAAACACATAGAATTTTTCAAATCTAATTTTATGGAATGGTATACTATTCCTGACATTTCTCTACACCTAAATTTTCATTTATGAATACATCATGAGTATTATACAGTGACACAAATATTTTTAATGGCTCCATAATATTCTATAGTGTGATTATAATAGAGTACATTCATATTTCCTTTCTTGATGAACATTCTAGTTCTTTTCAGAATTTCTATCTTGTCAGTTCTGTTGCTCTAATTCGTCTTGTTTATTTGTCCTTGTATGTAGGTGCGTTGTATCTTTGTTAAAGATAGAAAGCCAGAAAGGATATTACTGAACCAGAAGGGCATAGGAATATTACAACGTATATGTCCAGAATATTTTAGAGTCACATTATTACAACTGATGTGTGAGAGTACTCTTTATTTCATTGGGGTATCATAATTCTTTCCGATTTATCACAAATACATTTTTTAGAAGGTTCAGATTATTTCTTTGTTGCATATCAGTTTAAGTACTGTGTTACCAATGCCTGTAAGATTTTATGTTTTATTATTTGGATAGCTTAATTAAATCATTGGTCTTTTTTTCTATTGAAGTTGTATCCTTTCATTATAAATGGATAGATGAATTTAATAAACTATGTATGTTTCATCTGTTACATATGTTGCTGATATTGTCAGTTTATTGCTTCCCTTTGACTTTATCCAAGATGTACAGACTGCCCAAACTCTCCTACTATTTTCTTTTTACATTTTAATGTATTTGGAGCTTCTCATTTTGTGTGTTACATTTTATAATTCTTTTATGATATGGTGAACCAAGTATGGCTACAAGAGGAACCACAGAAGAGGCTCAGGAAAACAAAGTTTTTAACACTCACAGGTCCTAGAGACAAGAGGCACAACATGACAAACAAGGTCTTGTGAGAAAGACACCAGGATGAACAAACGCCAGAAGACAGGAGCCAGGGGAAGGTTTAGACATGTGTTTACTGGAGTTTCCATGGGAAACGCAAAGCAGGGCAGAGTGAGTAGTTAGGATTGGCTAGTTTGAATAATTTTGGTCAGCTTTAGAATATAGGGGTGGTTCCTAGTTGCCTGGTACCTAGCACTGGAATAATAAAGGCAGAGAAATATTGTCTCCTGGGATATACAGACCAGATAGAGGAGTTATGGTTCTAGAGTGGTTAGTTTGTATATCAAAAACATGCTCGAACAGCCCTTTGTTACCTTTAATAACTGGTTAGCCCCGGGAGAGCAGTGTCTTTAAGCACTTTATATTATGCAGAAAAATTTAAACTATTTGCAGTACAAGTTAATTGTCTAATTGTGTTTATCCAGTTTAAACTATTTTGGTATATGATGACTTCTTCATTATATATACTCAATCTCATTCTTCATTTGTTGTCTATATTTTGTAGAAGGTTATAGTAAGTAGTAGTATAATGTAAGGCAAGTTACATTTATTTTTTAATAATCCTTCAGTTTTCATATTTATTGGTTCAACCAAGTCCTGCATTTATCTACATTAAATTAAAATATTATAACATTATGGAATGACTGCAGCATTTATAACATTGGGAGACTTAGGAACATGCCACAGCTTTCAATTTGTGCAGGCTGATTTCTAACATGCTTTGATAAAATGTAATAAAATTGAATAAATCTTTTATTCTAGATACATAATTTCAGTCTTAAATATTTTACTATTTGTAAAGAGAAAATAAAGAATTAAATAAATGCTTGTTTGTTCTAAGTGAAAGAAAATAAGTAAAGATAAAACACAACAGGCAGTCAAATAGAAAATATACAATGAGATGACAGAAATAGACTCACATTTGTAGTAACATCTTTAGTTTATATCACCATCTTGCTTTTTGTAATTGGTTGTCACATCAGATTTTTCTTCTTCATTTACCAGGAATTTTTAATAACCTATTTTATTCATCCACTGGGTCTTCAGTTGTACTTTTTAATTTAATGGTGAATTAGGAAATCAAATTTACATATTGAACTGACTGCAGTCTATGTAGAAACATTATGTTAGCATTTCACATAAACACAAGACACCTTCAACAACAAAATGTAATTTAAACACATTGCTTGTGCTATTGGGGTTATATATTTTTTACACTATACATGCATTATTTAACTCACAATACAATATTACAATTTTTGTGTTTAACAATTGTATTTTTAATAAAGTAACAATAAAATGTTGCTAGTTGTATTTATATGTGTGGGGAAAAGAAAGAGAGATCAGACTGTTACTGTGTCTATATAGAAAGAAGTAGCCATAATAGACCTTGCTTGGCATGTTGTACCTCTTGTCTCTAGGACCTGTGAGTGTTAAGATCTTTGTTTTCCTGAGCCTTTCTGTGGTTCCTCTTGTGGCCATAGTTGGTTCACCATATCATAAAAGAATTATAAAATGTAACACACAAAATGAGAAGTTCCAAATACATTAAAATGTAAAAAGAAAATAGTAGTTCTGTATTTGAGATGCTGTTAGTCTGTAACCCTACCCCCAACCTTGTCCTTGCAAGAGACATGTGCTGTGGTGACTCAAAGTTTAATGGATTTTGGGCTGTGCAGGGTGTGCTTTGTTAAACAAGGGCTGAAGGCAGTAAGCTCGTGAAAAGCCATCACCATTCTCTTAACCTCAAGTACCCAGGGACACATGCACTGCAGAAGGTCGCAGGGACCTCTGCCTAGGAAAGCTAGGTATTGTCCAAGGTTTCTCCCCATGTGAGAGTCTGAAATATGGCCTCCTGGGAAGGGAAAGACCTGATTGTCTCCCAGCCTGACACCCATGAAGGGTCTGTGCTGAGGAGGACTAGTATAAGAGGAAAGAAGGCTTCTTGGCAGCTGAGATAGAGAAAAGAATCTGTCTCCTTGCCCGTCCCTGGGCAATGGAACATCTCGGTGTAAAACCCAGTTGTGTTTTGTTTACTAAGAAAGGAGAAAACCGCCTTAGGCCTGAAGGTGGGACATGCTAGTGGCAATGCTGCTCTTTATGCACTAAAAACATTTATGGAGATGTTTGCATATGCATATCAAGGCACAGCACTTTTCCTTAAACTTACTCCTGTCACAAAGATCTTTATTCATATGTCTTACTGCTGACCTTCTCCCTGCGATAACCCTATTATCCTGCCACTTCTCCTTTTCCGAGATGGTAAAGATAATGATCAATAAATACTGAGGGAACTCAGAGACCAGTGCTGGCGCGGGTCCTCTGTATGCTGAGCATACAGGAACTTGGCCCACTTTTTCTTTCTCTATACTTTGTCTCTGTGTCTCATTTCTTTTCTCAAGTCTCTTGTTCCACCTAACGAGAAATGCCCGTAGGTGTGGAGGGGCAGGCCAGTCCTTCAATATGCATCATTAAAATGTCTGGTGTTTTTTTTTTCTGTAGATATGTTTTTATCTGGCACCGTTCCCTTTAGCAGTTTAAAAAATTCAAGTACAGTTCTGTACTCAACGAATTCTGTTATATTTAATTAATTTAAAATGTATATATTTTATGCTCACTTTGAATATATTTTTGTTGAATATAGAATATTAGGATGATTATTTTTCTTTAGTGATTTAAAGTTGTCATTCCATTATCTTCTGGCCTCCATTTTTGGGTCACATCTATATAACTTTATGCACTTATAAGTTATAGTATTTCTCTTGCAGATTTTATGATTTTTTTCTCTTTTTGTGTCTTTGACTTACAGAAGTTTAACTACTAGTTTTGCATTTCTTTGCAGTTTTCCTTCCTATATGGGGTTGTGGATCTTGTTTGATATTTTTACTTATTTGAATAAAATTTTAGTCATTATTATTTTTTCAAATATATCTTTATATCATAGTCTTTCTCTTCTTTCCCTTGGAAATTGATATGACACACATGCTAAAATACTTGATATTTTTTGCCATGTCTGCAAGACTATGCATTTGTTGTTGTTTTTCAGTCATTTTTTTCTCTATTCTTCAAAATGGATGGTTTTTATTTGTTTTTAGTTTTGCTGAAATTTTATTTTGTAGTCTCCATCTGTTGTTTAACCAATCACGATTTTTTTTTTTTACTTAATTTATTGTATTTTTAATTCTAAAATTTCTTTTTGGGTTCTTTAGTTTTTTTTTGTTTTTTTGTTTTTTTTTTTTTAAACAGTATTCATTTCTAAATTGATGTTTTTCATTATTTTTTAGTTTTGCTGAAATTTTATTTTGTAGTCTATATTTCTTCCTTTAGGCCTACAACATATTTATTGTATCTGAAAGTATTTATCTACTAACTTCAATACCTAAGTCATCTCTGAATTTGTGGATTGGTCACAATTTATTGATGAAGGTTCACCTTTTATTTGCTGCCTCTCATAGCTAGTCCTTTATTTATTGTAGGATGAATCTCGTATATTTATATCATAGAGTCTGGATTGTGTAATTTTTATTTAATGAGTGTTGACAGAGGTTTGAATAAGGCTTGATAGTTAGTTAAATTACTGGCAGATCCTTTTGATCCTCTTACATTTCGTTTTATTGTTTGTTAGGGCTGATGTAATGTTTTTTGTTTTTAGACCCGTTGTGTTACCCTTATTCTCTGGGACACAAGCTGTGGGTTGGACAAGGTTGCTCTAGATTATGGTCCTTCCATTTAAGGCATGGCCTTCTTGGAGTCTCTACTGAATGATTCAGGTGCTCAAGAAGACTTTTCATTCTGACTGGCCCGGAAGTCTAATGATTTTTAGCCCTGCATGATCACGTGCATTGCTGTTCAGCTCTCAGGAAATAGCAGCCATTTTCTGCTAAACCTCGCAGAGGCATGCCCTGAACATGCTCAGCCTAGCCCTTGACAAGGACAAAGAAGAATCTCCTTAGCAGAATTCTGGAGAGAAGATCCTTCTCATCGAAACAGTTTCCTCATTGTAGATAAACTGCCCTACAAATACCACCACTGAAGCAGCCCTGAACTCTAATCTTTGCCTCATTAGCTCAGTGATGTCACTATGGCCAATATATGCTTGTCAACCTCCATGTAATATGGTCTATAAAGTCTGATGTAGTGTTATTTGAAAGTAAAATTACATTAGTTGTAAATGTGTGTTGGAAACTCTAGGGTGAGCACTAAGTATTTTTTGAAAATAAGTATAATTCATATGTTAAAATAAGACAAAATAGAATTATATAGTGTTCAGTTGAAAGGAAAAAAAAGGTAGAAAAGAAAGTAAAAAACAGAAACAAATAACAAGTGAAATAAACAGAAAACGATTACAAATTTGATTGATATTCAGCCAAATGTGTACTAAGGTAAATAATTTCCAGTGCTGTCCTGACTTCTGTGTACCTAACAGAGCCCCAAAGGCCTTACCATGAGTTCTTCTGCTCTCATCTGATATTTCACCTAGTCAAAAAGGCACTCCATCTGTCTAACTCTGGTATCAGCCAGAACAGCTTCACTGCACCTGGTACTTAAGTTAATGGGTTTCTCTTTTCTGCTGTTGCACCAAATTAGTTAAACAAGCAAATTAGATGTTTCTACCATGTCTTAGTCTGGTCAGACTGCCATAAAAAATTTCCATGAATTAGATAGCTTGTAAACAACAAAACCTTATTTCTCACAATTCTAGAGTTGGAAGGTCCAAGATCAAGCTACCACCAGTTTCTGGTGAGGGTCCACTTCCTAGTTCATAGATAGTGCCTTCGTGCGTGCTCACATGATGAAAGGGGACAGGACAGGCAGCACTATAAGACCTCTTTTCTAAGGACATAAATCTCATTCACATAGCTCTGCCATTATGATCTGATTACCTCTCAAAAGTTCTACATTTTAATATGATCATATTGTTGATTAGATTCTTAGCATAGAATTTTGAGAAGGGAATACAAACATTCAGTCCATGTTACATGGGAACCACGGAGCACCTGAAACTTTTGTTACTACAATGCCTAGCTCCAAAATAACAAAATATTTGACTAAACCACATACTTCTTAGTAAAATATGGGCCAAAGAGGAAATTTCAAGAAAAATACTTAAATATTTGGTACTAATGGCAAACTTTTTGATGTAACAGTTTACATACTGTTTCAAAATTTATAGGGTTTGGTGAAAGCTGTGACTGAGTTCTTAGAGTAAAAATTATAGCATTAAATACATTAGAAAAAAAGAAATATCTAAAATTAATAACCAAGATTATACCTTAGAAAATCATTATATAATTATTATTATTATTATTTTTTACAGTTATTGGCCTAAAGTCTATTTTATCTGATACAGATTGAGTACTTACCCAAAATGCTTGGGACCAGGAGTGTTAATTTTTTGACTTTTTTTAGGCTGGGTGCTGTGGCTCATGCCTGTAATCCTAACACTTTGGGAGGCTGAAGCAGTGTACCACTTGAGCTCAGGAGTTGTAGACCAGCCTGGGAAACATGGTGAAATACCATCTCTTAAAAAAAAAAAAAAAAAAAAAGTAGCCTGTCAGCTGTGGTGGTGTGTATGCATAGTCCCAGCTACTTAGTGGGCTGAGACAGGAGGATCATCTGAACCTGGAAGGTCAAGCCTGTAGTGAGCCAAGCTCACACCACCACACTGTAGCCTTGGTGACAAAGTGAGACCTTGTCAAAAAAAAAAAAAAGTTAAAATTTTGATTTGATTTTTCAATTTTAGAATATTTACATTATATTTACCCAGCTGATTACCCTAAACAGAAAATTTGAAATATTCCAATAAGTATTTCCTTTGAGCACGACCTTGAAGCAACACGTCAGTGCTAAAAAACATTTAAGATTTTTGAGTATTTGAATATATTATTTACAGGTTCAGGATGTATAATTACAGCTACTCCTATTCATTTTTGTTTCAGTTTGTATAAAATATCTTTTCCATTCCTTCACTTGCACTCTGTGCATGTTCTTACAGATGAAGTACATTTCTGATAGTTAGATATAGTTGGGTCTTGTGTTTTTGTTATTATTTTTGATTTTTAAAAACAATTTTGCCACTCTGTATCTTCTAATTAGGGAATTTCATTTTTTTTAAAAAAATTAAGGTTACTATTGATAGGTAAGAACTTACTTCTGCCATTTTGTTAATTGTTTCCTGGTTGCTTTGTGTATCATTTTTTCCTTTCTTCTTATAGTTACTTTTGTGGTTTTCTGTGATGCCAAGCTCTAATTGTTTACTCTTTCTGGCTCGTGTATCTGCTGCAATTTATTTCTTTGTGGTTACTAACACTAGGATAAAGAATCTTGTAGTTGTAATAGACTATTTTAAGCTGATAGCAACTTAACTTTGACTGCATAAAAATACTCTAGTCTTTTTCTCTACCCCCATTATTTATATTTTTATTGCCTTAATTTACAACTTTAAATATTGTGAGTTCCTTAACAACTTAATGCAGCTGTAGTGATTTTTTTTTACCGTTTTGACTTTAGTAGAAATATTTTATGCTAAAGCAAGCAGAAAAAAACAGTAATAATTAAAGCAGAAATTGGTAATAATATAAATAAGAAACCATAGAGAAAAAAGTTAAATCAAAGCTGATTGAAACAATAATAAAAGTGATATGCCTCTAGTCAAGCTAGCCAAGAAAAATGGAGAAGACACAATTATATTTATCAGGAATGAAAGAGAATCCCATGGCCATTACAAAAATAACAAATTTTATGGATAACTTTATACCCATACATTTGATAACTTACATAAAGTTAATAAGTTTCTAAAAGGCACAAAGCTAATACAAGGACAAATAGATTATCTGAATAAATCTATGGCAATCAGGAAATTTAACCAGTAATTAATATTCTTCCAAAATGAAAGCTAAGGCCAAAATGAGTTCACTGGTGAATTATAAGATAATAAATGGTGACAATATTCTACAATCTTTTTGAAAAATAAAAACAAATGAGATATTTTCTAATTCATTCTGTGAGGGCAGCATTATCCTAATAACAATATATGATAAACATAATATCAGGAAAAAATCACAATTCAATATCTCTCATGAATATAAATGCAAAATGCCTTAACAAAAATCCTAGAATAGTGAATGCACAAATGTAAAAAGAATTCTAAAACAAATCCAAGTTGGATTTATTTCAGGTATGGAACACAAATTCAACATTTAAAAAATCAATTAAAGTAACCTACCACATCAAAAGTCTCAAGGAAAAAATATTATATGACCATATTAATTAATGTAGAAAAATCATGTGGCAAAATCCAATGTCCATTTCTGAGAGAAACTCTTAGAAGTTGAAATGGAGATAAACTTTTTCTACTTGAAAAGGAATATCTACAAAAAGTACAGCTAACATCAGACATAGTTGTGAGAAATAGCATGCCTTTTTCTTAAGACTGAGGAAAAGGCCAAGAAAAAGTTTCCCATTCGGTGCTTCTTTTAACATTATATGGAAGTACAAACTAGTACAATAACATTGGGGAGAAAAAAATCTATAATTGTTTTAATTAGCAGATGGCATGATTGTTCTTGCAGAAATCTCAAATAATTAGCAAGAAAACCCCCAAAGATAAAAAACCCAGGAAATAACAAGTGAGTACATCAAGGTCACAGAATTTAAATTTATACAAAAACCCAATGTTTTCTTAGATATCCACAATCAACAATTAAGAATTGCAATTAAAGTGTGAGATTCTATGGTGTAATGGTGAGCACTCTGGCCTCTGAATCCATGGAAGAATTGTAATAAAAAATAAATACTATTTACATTAACACTAAATGAAGAAATAATAAGGCATAGAACTAATAATACATGTACAGCATCTATATGTGGAAAACTACAAAAATCTGGTAAAAGAAATAACAAATATCTAAATAAATGTGAGCTATTCTGTGCTCATGAATTAGAAGATTCAATATGGTTAAGATATTAATTATTCCCTAACTGATCATTTCATGCAATCATACACACACCAAAAAAGAAAAAAAAAATCTCAGGAAGCTATTTTGTGGATATTGGCAATGTTAATCTAAAGTTATATGGGAAGGCAAAAGATCCAATATATACAGCACAATACTAAAGTAGAGGAACAAAGCTGGAGCATTGACACTACCTGACTTAGAGACTTACTGTAAATCTACAGTAATCAATACACACAAAGATTGGCATAAGAAGAGGCACATAAATCAAAGGGACAGAATGGAGAGTCACTCAGTTAGATGCACACAAATGTCCTCTATTTATCTTTAGCAAAGGGAAAAAACAATTCAATGTATGAAGGGGAGTCTTATTATTTGGTACCAGAATAATCAGACACTCACATGCAAAAATAAATCCAGACACAAACCTTATGACTCTTACAAAAAAGAACTCAAAGTGGATCATACATCTAAATGCAAAATACAAAGCTATAAAATTTCTAGAAGAAAACATGGAAAATTTGTTTAACCTAAGTTTTTTGAGAAGTTTATAGATCCACATCAAGATAACAGTCAAGGAGAAAATTGATGTTAGACTTTATTAAAAGAGAAAACATCTGATTGTGAAGGGCACTTCGGAAAATGAGTATAATTTAATAGTATAAATACAGATTAATACATATATAAATATGTGTATGTATATATGGGTTAGTATACACACATATGTTTATCTACCTTGTCAATTGAGAGAGCTTAAAAGAAATGATGAACCTATAGATACAAGCACATCTGACACATAGACCTTGATTTCTAATATTATTCGCTAATAAGAGAAATGAAGTCTCCTTTGCTAAATGGATGTAACAGACAACATAAGACTGGAGCATCTTGGAATTCCAGCATGTAAGGAAAGGCTCAAAAACAACACAAAGAACCACCCATAAACCTGGGAGTGAGTCAAAGGGACACTGGAGGCAGCTGAGACAACTCCTGATGGCCAAAGCTGGAAAGTTTTGAGCAACAGAAGAGTAATATTGGATTTTAATCCAAAGTAAAATAAATAGTTACCTATCTGGACTGATAGAAATAAATAATTAACGAAATTGATAAATGGGGGGTAAGAGACAAATATCTAATTTCAAGTAACTTATGTACTTTGTTCACCCTGGTAACTATAAACTCCTTAAGTGTGGGCTGCATGTAGTGACCTCTTCTTAGAGCGAATGGTATGGGAAGGGGAGGAAAGATAAGCTTTGACAATTTAGATCCTGAGAAACTATCGCAGTCAAGTTACCAAGGACAACATCAACAGTATGTGGGTAGTATATAAGCTTGCTATGATGTGCTGAAAATGGCATGGTGATCTTCTTCCCCCAACCATAAGTCCAATCTAATAATAAAAAAATAGCCATATTCCAGTAGAAAGGCATCATACAAAATATCTCACTAGCATTCTTTTTAACTGTCAGGGTCATTGAAAACAAAATCAGACAAACTCTCATAGCTGAAATGAGCCTTTCGGGACATAGCAACTAATTATGATGTGGTATCAGGAATTGAATCCTGAGGAGAAGGAAAAGGATATTACATTTAAAAATTATGAAAATATGAATATACTATAGACTTTAGTAACAACGTGTCAATATTGGTTCATTAATTGTAACAAATGTACTATACTAATATAAGATGTTAATAATAGGTGAACTGGATGTGGGATATAGAACTTTCTGTATTACCAAAGTTTTTCTGTAAATGTAAAATATAAAAGTTGTTCTATGGGCTGAGTTGTATTCTGCCTCCCTTAAATTCATATGCTGAAGTCCTAACTCTAGTACCTTAGAATGTGACCACCTTTAAAGATAAGGCGTTTAAAGAGGTAAGTTAAAATGAAGTGATGATAGCAGGTCCTAATCCAGCATGACTGATGGCCTTATAAGAAGAGGCACCTCAGACATAGAGGAAGTCAGCGTGAGGAAGCAGGGAGGGGAGGTTCATCTGCGAGCCAAGGAGAGGCCTCACAAGAAACCACACCTGCCAACACCTTGATCTCAAGACTTCTAGCCTCCAGGTCTGTGGGAAAATGAATTTCTGTTGTTTAAGCTACGGAATCTTGATGTTTGTTGTGGCAGCCTTAGCATGCCAATGAAGTTGGTAAAAATGTAAAACTGTTTACTTCAAGTAAGATCTCTTCTCACTGTATTTTTGTTTAATTTCAGCAGTTGCTGATGTTCTGTGCTCATGTGGCTGTCTTTGCAGAGATTGTATATGTATGTGGTTTACTGCTACCTTTTTTCTTTCTATTGTTTTTCTTTTTTGAGTATATTCTGTGGGAATTAGATCTAATGATTTGTTTATTTTAATTCCTGCTCAAAAGTGTATGTATGTGTATGTTTGCATACATTTTCCACATCTAATGATTTTTGCTGTGCATAAAACACAGGTAACCTCAATCAAAGAAGCTGTTCCTGACCTCCCAACAAAAATCTCTATGCCCTTTTTTGAAGTACAATTGTTCTTCTTAAATTGATAACCAGCAGGGCATGGTCACTCAAACCTGTAATCCCAGCATATTGGGCAGATCCTTTGAGACCAGGCACTCAAAACTAGCTAACATGGTGAAACCTCATCTGTAATAAAAATACACAAGTAGCAAGGCATGATGGCCCTCACTGTAATCCCAGCTACTCAGGAGGCTGAGGCTGGAGAATTACTTAAACCCAAGAGGCAGAAGTTGCAATGAGCCAAGATCATACCACTGTACTCCAGCCTGAGGGACAGACTGAGGTTCTGTCTCAGAAAAAAAAAAAGAAGAAAAAAAAAAATTCTCTTTCTATGTATGTGTGTATATATACATATATACACACACACATACACACACACACACAACCATGTAATATTATTATTATGTTCAACCATATTAGGAGTTCTATAGAGTGAAAACATTTGTTAATTTCATTCCTTATATATTTCTAGAACCCAGATCAGTGCCTAGGACATAGTGAGTACTCAATGAGTATCAGGTGCTCTATATTTCATTAAAAATTTTTTCATATTGGTATCTGCCAAACTTTTGCAAAAGAATGCTCACTCACTATCATAATGTATCTGCTAGTGCTTGAAAGTAGTGGCTGAATTTAAATGAAAATACTAAAGTTTATATCACTTTTCTGAAAGCAATTATTTTGCAAAAATTTTAACTGATTTTGTTTTTATTTAACATCTCAATGATTTCAAACTTTATCCTCTGGTAATATGTTTAAACTTAATAAAAAAGAAACAAAACATCTTACCTAGTTTCCACACAAATGGTTTATTAAGAACGTTTTGTTTGAGAAACTAGGAATTTTAGTCATTCTTTCCTCCTTCTTTCTATTTAAACAATTGTCTCTCATTCTGTGGCTTTTTCCAGATAATTGTTTTGTTTCTTATATTACTAAGAATAAATGCTTCAAATTTTGCTCTGTCTTCATTGAAATAATTGCCATTAAGTCAGTAAACCAATCAGTTGTTTTATTTCCATATTTATCATGTCCATTCTCTACTATGTTTGGAGACATTTAAGTAACAGAAAAATTACTTTTAATTACAATGCAAAGGATGCTATAAAAGAATATATATTCCTAAAAAAGATAAGTAGTGGCATGTGAGAGTTTTAAATATATTCTTTAAGAGATAGATAGATTATTTTGGTTCAGCGCAATGAGTTTAAGAAAAATAAGAGTAATCCATCATTGAAAATATATTTTACTCCTCCAGTCATTTCCTTTTTGTTCATTATTAAATAATTGAACCTCTTAGAATGTGGGCTTCAAACATAAGAAAATTAAATACTTGATCTCAAAGAGCTTTTAACTAAAATTCATTTGAAATAAAATATCTTCTCAGAAAACTTAATACTAACAGAACAGAGGAAAGTAGACATATAATTGAAATATACTACTATAGAATAATTTATACAGATGCTCCTTGGCTCACAGTGGGGTTACAATCTGATAAACTCATTGGGAATTGAAATATTGTAAATTGAAAGTGTATTTCCACTGATAATATTTTCAAATTTAAAAGATTTATATGTACATAACCTCATTACAACCCTGTGAGTGTACTGAATGCATATTGCATTTGCACCATCTTTATGCCAAGAAATTACATATCAAACCATTGTAAGTCAGAGGAGATCTGTAGTAGAATAGAGGAGGAAGAACCTGCTAATGAGAATCAACTGCTGAAGAATGGGTGTATTTTATTTAAAAAAAATGCCGACGGAAAGGAAAATGAGATGGCATTGACAATATGTACACGTATACAGAAATGTGGAATACTATGTTATATTCTCAGTACTGACACTAATTCATTATACCTGACTCATAAATTACATGTGGTATGGCATGCCTATACCATATAGATAAGAAGACAAGTCATCAGGAGCTTGATGTATCATGCTAAAGAAGATGAGGAAATGAACTTTCTGCTGAATGCCATGGTGAGAAGTTGGAGATGGGTAAAGGAGTCTCAGCAGTGCATTAAATGAGAGACAGTTATTCTCAAATTGGTTCTGTTTTAAAACTGTCATATACATTATCAAACAGGTATTTAAGCTTTCCTTCATTAAAATATCAAATGACTTTCATGTATTTTGAATATATATTATTTATAGGAAAGTAATAAAGTGGTTTTATTAAGATATCCTAGATATTTAAATTGCTCACATTTCAAATCTCTGTTTAATTTAATTTTGTCTAGTATAGAAGTTCATATACTACAAGCAAGTTTTTAAATTGAATTTTAAATTTATGAAGGTCTTCTATTGGGTTTTCTACTAGCTATACATTTTTGAATGTCCATGTGGATTTTTTCAAAAGTAAACAAAATGAGGCTTTAGAGAAAAATACACAGATTTAAAGAATCTTAATGCATTCACAGCAACAAGTGAAGTAGAAATAATTAACTTATAATTTACAAAATAAGCTAAAATCAAGTATAGTGAGCTAATTATAATTTTTGTGGATATAGTCAATCTCCTGTAACAAATACAGTTTAACTTTTAGGTGCATTTACAACTAGAAGTTTTCTATAATGAGATATTAATACATTTAATCTTCCTTAATAAAGATTAAAAATGTCAGAATTTCAAGTCAAATTAATAGCCCTTGGAGCTATAAAAACCACCTTACCAATATCAATTTTTAAAATCTTTTTCATAAAAGTGTTGTAAATAGAAATAACTCTGTTATGGTAGATACAAAGTAATCACATGTTAATTTTTAATTTTATAGTAGTTGGTGTGTAAATAATTACAATGTCTAAATTTTATCTAGATGAATCTAAATACTAGTTAAATGTTTAATTTTTCAACAACCTGTTCGTCTAACCTCTTATTTGTTTCAAAGTTGCTTGATAAATGACAAACTGAAGGACATATAAATGTTTTATTACACATTATGGAAGAGAGAATTATCCATTTTTACAGAAGAATCTGAGGCTGGCAATGACAAAACTGATTGTTCAAAACTATAACTTGAGTTAATCAGTTGAGTGTAGACTCACATGCTGGCCTCTTTTTTCTTTCCTGGTGATAAGAGCAATAACTAATGATGCAATTCATTTATTACAAACACTGCAATACAAAGGAGTCAAAGGGTAACAGTAGTATTAATATCAGCAGTGCTTTAAAATTATGTTTATATTATTTTCAAATCATTCCTTCCAAAATACAATATCAGTTTGTTTTTGGTTTCAATTTAAACAATAATGTACAACTTTTAACCCCAATTTAGAAAGTTTACATATTTTTATTTCACATTTTAGATAACACTTTTTTCTCAAGACATTAGATTTGGTAACTGAGATGAAGACTAATGAACTGATTAAATTCAGACAATTTCTGTTTTAAAGCACTGATCCCAGATTAAAAAAATAGACCATAAGATTTCATTCTATTCCTGCACATTTTCTCAAAGTACAGAACAATTTTTACTTAGCTCAGTTTGACAGACTGTCCCTTCGAGGAAGCAGGTGTTTCAGGGTCAGAGCTAAGGATTGTTGGCAGAAATGTGAGGGGAAGTCCACAGGACACCAGCCAATAGGCATTTGGCTTCTATCCCTCAGTTTCACCACCACAAACTTCATTCACTGATAATTTTCTAAAGGTGAACTTATTACTGCCTCTGCAAATCTTTATAAATTATTCAAGTACGTTTATTTCCTCTCCTTTGCTATTTCACACTTTAGCGTTGCAAATGGGGATTTCTGCTAAGTGAACAGTCTTTCAAAGCATATCAATCACTGACTGAATTTACTGACATTAAAAAAATTCATTTATGACTTGGCAGATTTTCTGGTCTCCAGTTAAAAGTAGTCCTCCTACTTAAAAATGGCTTTCAAACCATAACTCTACCAAGAAAGGTAACATTGCTTTCATTTTGTAATTTTCTTTATCATTTTTTAAAATTATATTTTAAGTTCTGGGATACATGTGCAGAATATTCAGGTTTGTTACATAGGTATACGTGTGCCTTCGTGGTTTCCCACACTCATCAACGTTCCATCTACATTAGGAATTTCTCTTAATGCTATCCTTCCCCTAGCCCACCACCCTCCAAAAGGCACCCGTGTGTGGTGTTCCCCTCCCTGTCTCCAGTTGTTCTCATTGTTCAGCTCCCACTTATGAGTGAGAACTTGCGGTGATTGGTTTTTTGATCCTGTGTTAATTAGCTGGAAATGATGTTTTCTCGGCTTTTTCCACGTCCCTGCAAAGGATATAAACTCATCCTTTTATTTTTCTTTTCTTTTTTCTTCTTTTCATGAGACGGAATCTTGCTCTGTTGCCCAGGCTGGAATGCAGTGGCACCATCTCGGCTCACTGTAACCTCCACCTCCCAGGTTCAAACGATTCTCCTGCCTTGGCCTCCTGAATAGCTGAGACTACAGGCAGGTGCCACCATGTCTGGCTAATTTTTGTATTTTTAGTACAGATGGGGTGTCAGGATGTTGGTCAGACTGGTCTCAAACTCCTGACCTTGAGATCTGCCTGCCTTGGCCTCCCAAAGTGCCAGGATTACAGGTGTGAGCCACGGCGCCTGGCTGAACTCATCCTTTTTTATGACTGCATAGTTTTCCATGGTGTATATATGCCACATTTTCTTTATCCAGTTGATCATTGATGGGCGTTTGGCTCGGTTCCAAGTCTTCGCTATTATCAGTAGTGCTGCAGTAAACATACATGTGCATTTGTCTTTATAGTAGAATGATTTATAATCCTTTGGGTATATACCCAGTAATGAGATCGCTGGGTCCAATAGTATTTCTATTTCTAGTTCTAGATCCTTGAGGAATCGCCACACTGTCTTCCACAATGGTTGAACTAATTTACACTTCCACCAACAGTGTAAAAGCATTCCTATTTCTCCACATCCTCTCTAGCATCTGTTGTTTCCTGACTTTTTAATGATTATCATTCTAACTAGTTTGAGATGGTATTTCTTTGTGGTTTTCATTTGCATTTCTCTAATGAACAGTGAAGATGAGCTTTTTTTCATATATTTGTTGGCTGCATACATATCCCTTTTGGAGAAGTGTCTGTTCATATTCTTTGCCCACTTTTTGATGTGGTTGATTTTTTCTTGCAAATTTGTTTAAGTTCCTTGTAGATTCTGGATATTAGCCGTTTGTCAGATGGATAGACTGCAATTTTTTTCTCCCATTCTGTAAGTTGCCTGTTCACTCTGATGATAGTTTCTTTTGCTGTGCAGAAGCTCTTTAGTTTAACAGAACCCATTTGTTAATTTTGGCTTTTGTTGCCATTGCTTTTGGTGTTTTAGTCATGAAGTCTTTGCACATGCCTATATCCTGAATGGTATTACCTAGATTCTCTTCCAGGGATTTTATGGTTTTAGGTCTTGTGTTTGAGTTTTTAATCCATCTTGACTTAATTTTTGCATAAGGTGTAAGGAGGGGTCCAGTTACAGTTTTCTGCATGTGACTAGCCAGTTTTCCCAACACCATTTATTAAATAGAGAATCCTTTCCCCATTGCTTGTTTTTGTCAGGGTTGTCAAAAATCAGATGGTAGTTTATATGTGGCATTATTTCTGAGGCCTCTGTTCTGCTCCATTGGTCTACATATCTGTTTCAGTACAAATACTATGCTGTTTTGGTTACTGTAGCTTTGTAGTATAGTTTGAAGTCAGGTAGGGTGATGCCTCCAGCTTTGTTCTTTTTGCTTAGGACTGTCTTGGCTATATGGGCTCTTTTTTTGGTTCCATTTGATATTTAAAGTAGTTTTTTCTAATTCTGTGAAGAAAGTCAATGGTAGCTTGATAAGGATAGCATTAAATCTATGAATTACTTTGGGCAGTAGGGGCATTTTCACAATATTGATTCTTCCTATCCATGAGCATGAAATGTTTTTCTGTTTGTTTGTGTCCTCTCTTACCTCCTTGAGCAGTATTTTGTAGTTCTCCTTGAAGAGGTCCTTCACATCCTTTATAAGTTGTGTTCCTAGGTATTTTATTCTCTTTGCAGCAATTGTGAATGGGAGTTCACTCATGATTTGGCTGTCTATTATTGATGTATAGGAGTGGTTGTAATATTTGCACATAGATTTTGTATCCTGCGACTTTGCTGATGTCATTTATCAGCTTAAGGAAAATTTAAGCTGAGACAATGGGGTTTTCTAGGTATACAAACATTTCATCTGCAAACAGAGACAATTTGACTTCCTCTCTTCCTATTCGAATACACGTTATTTCTTTCTATTACCCGATTGCCCTTGCCAGAATTTCCAATACTATGTGGAATAGGAGTGGTGAGAGAAGCTATCCTTGTCTTGTGCCGGTTTTCAAAGGGAATGCTTCCAGTTTTTGCCCATTCAGTATGGTATTGGCTGTTGGATTGTCATAAATAGTTCTTATTATTTTGAGACATGTTCGATACCTAGTTTATTGAGAGTTGTTAGCATGAAGGGGTTTTAAATTTTATCAGAGGACTTTTCTGCATCTATTGACATAATCATGTGGTTTTTATTATTCGTTATATTTATGTGATGGATTACGTTTGTTGTTTTATGTATGTTGAACCAGCCTTGCATCCCAGAGATGAAACCGACTTGATCATGGTGGATAAGGTTTTTGATGTGCTGCTGAATAAGGTTTTCCAGTATTTTATTGAGGATTTTCACATCGATGTTCATCAGGTATATTAGCCTAAAATTTTCATTTTTGTGTGTGTGTCTCTGACAGGCTTAGCCATCAGGATGATGCTGGCCTCATAAAATGAGTTAGGGAGGAGTCCCTCTTTTTCTGTTGTTTTTTAATAGTTTGAGAAGGAATGGTACCAGCTCTTCTTTGTACCTCTGGTAGAATTCGGCTGTGAATCCCTCTGGTCCTGGGTTTTTTTTGGTTGTTAGGCTATTAATTACTGCCTCAATTTCAGAACTTGTTACTTCTTCCTGGTCTAGTATTTGGAGGGTGTATGTGTTTAGGAATTTATCCATTTGTTCTAGATTTTCTAGTTTATTCGTGTAGGGGTGTTTGTAGTATTCTCTGATGGAAGTCTGCATTTCTGTGGGATGAGTGGTGATATCCCATTTATCATTTTTTTATTGTGTCTATTTGATTTTTCTGTGTTTTCTTCTTTGTCTGGCAAGCAGTTTATCTTTTCTGTTAATCTTTTCAAAAATCCAGCTCCTGAAATCATTGATTTTTTAAGGGTTTTTTGTGTCTCTATCTCCTTCAGTTCTGCTCTGACCTTAATTATTTCTTGTATTCTGCTAGCTTTTGAATTTGTTTGTTCTTGCATCCCTGTTTCTTTTAATTGTAATGTTAGGGTGCTGATTCTAGATCTTTCCTGCTTTCTCTTGTGGACATTTAGTGCTATAAATTTCCCTCTAAACACTGCTTTAGATTTGTCCCAGAGATTCTGCTACGTTGTGTCTTTGTTCTCATTGGTTTCAAATGACTTCTTTATTTCTACCTTAATTTAGTTATTTACCCAGTAGTCATTCAGGAGACGGTTGTTCAGTTTTCATATAGTTGTGCAGGTTTGAGTGAGTTTTCTTTTTTTTTTTTTATTATACTTTAAGTTCTAGGGTACACGTGCATAACGTG